>NC_140987.1:4231613-4793860 GCF_052327205.1 Somniosus microcephalus | reverse complement strand
AGACAGCTCAGTGTGGGCACTCAGTGACACAGCTCAGTGTGGGCACTCAGTGACACAGCTCAGTGTGGGCACTCAGTGAGACAGCTCAGTGTGGGCACTCAGTGAGACAGCTCAGTGTGGGCACTCAGTGACACAGCTCAGTGTGGGCACTCAGTGACACAGCTCAGTGTGGGCACTCAGTGACACAGCTCAGTGTGGGCACTCAGTGACACAGCTCAGTGTGGGCGCTCAGTGAGACAGCTCAGTGTGGGCACTCAGTGAGACAGCTCAGTGTGGGCACTCAGTGACACAGCTCAGTGTGGGCACTCAGTGACACAGCTCAGTGTGGGCACTCAGTGAGACAGCTCAGTGTGGGCACTCAGTGACAGCTCAGTGTGGGCACTCAGTGACACAGCTCAGTGTGGGCACTCAGTGACACAGCTCAGTGTGGGCACTCAGTGACAGCTCAGTGTGGGCACTCAGTGACACAGCTCAGTGTGGGCACTCAGTGACACAGCTCAGTGTGGGCACTCAGTGACACAGCTCAGTGCTGGTGGGCGGCATTGCCCATCTGTTGCTTCATCTTTTGGTCCCTCTCCAGAGAATTGAGCAACAAATCCAGGCCCAGCGCAGTGCTGGATTTATCCCTCAACAGATTATCTGATCATTATCACATTGCTGTTTGTGGGAGCTTGCTGTGCGCAATTTGGCTGCTGTGTTTCCCACATTGCAACAGTGACCACACTTGGAGAAGCACTTCATTGGCTGTAAAGCCATTGGGATGTCTTGAGGTGGTGAAAGACACTAAAAATGTAAACAAGTTCTTTCTTTGGTCATTTTTTCTGTTGGAATACATTGGCCATGCCTGCCCACTCCGGCGGGGGGGGGCGGTGTCCCATGGCGGGGTGGCGGTCTCTCGCGGCCGTTCCCTCGCTCCCTGACCAGCGTCCTGTGTGATTGCAGCATGAAGAATCACGAAAAGTCTAAGAAACACCGGGAGATGGTGGCGCTACTACGGCAACAGCTGGAGGAAGAGGAGGAGGAACTGTGCATGCAGCTGGGAGTGGAGCCGGGAGAGGAAGCCCAGAGGTCCGGACACACACCGACGGGACTGGGGCGGGGAGGAGTGCGGCATCGAGGAACGGGTGTGGGGAGGGGGCGGCTGGGGCGAAGGGGCTATCCGGGAATCTGGAACGGTCCCGGGTCACTGCGATTGACCAGTGTACAGGGGGAGGGTCACTGGGATTGACCAGTGTACAGGGAGAGGGTCACTGGGATTGACCAGTGTACAGGGAGAGGGTCCCGGGGATTGACCAGTGTACAGGGAGAGGGTCCTGGGGATTGACCAGTGTACAGGGAGAGGGTCACTGGGTCATTGGGATTGACCAGTGTACAGGGGGTGGGTCACTGGGATTGACCAGTGTACAGGGGGAGGGTCACTGGGATTGACCAGTGTACAGGGGGTGGGTCACTGGGATTGACCAGTGTACAGGGGGAGGGTCACTGGGATTGACCAGTGTACAGGGGGAGGATCACTGGGATTGACCAGTGTACAGGGGGAGGGTCACTGGGATTGACCAGTGTACAGGGGGAGGGTCACTGGGATTGACCAGTGTACAGGGGGAGGGTCACTGGGATTGACCAGTGTACAGGGGGAGGGTCACTGGGATTGACCAGTGTACAGGGGGAGGGTCACTGGGATTGACCAGTGTACAGGGGGAGGGTCACTGGGATTGACCAGTGTACAGGGGAGGGTCACTGGGATTGACCAGTGTACAGGGGGAGGATCACTGGGATTGACCAGTGTACAGGGGGAGGGTCCGGGGGATTGACCAGTGTACAGGGAGAGGGTCCGGGAGATTGACCAGTGTACAGGGGGAAGGTCACTGGGATTGACCAGTGTACAGGGGGAGGGTCACTGGGATTGACCAGTGTACAGGGAGAGGGTCACTGGGATTGACCAGTGTACAGGGGGAGGGTCACTGGGATTGACCAGTGTACAGGGGGAGGGTCACTGGGATTGACCAGTGTACAGGGGGAGGGTCACTGGGATTGACCAGTGTACAGGGAGAGGGTCACTGGGATTGACCAGTGTACAGGGGGAGGGTCACTGGGATTGACCAGTGTACAGGGGGCGGGTCCGGGGATTGACCAGTGTACAGGGAGAGGGTCTGGGGGATTGACCAGTGTACAGGGGGAGGGTCACTGGGATTGACCAGTGTACAGGGGGAGGGTCACTGGGATTGACCAGTGTACAGGGGGAGGGTCACTGGGATTGACCAGTGTACAGGGGGAGGGTCACTGGGATTGACCAGTGTACAGGGGGAGGGTCACTGGGATTGACCAGTGTACAGGGGGAGGGTCACTGGGATTGACCAGTGTACAGGGAGAGGGTCTGGGGGATTGACCAGTGTACAGGGGGAGGGTCACTGGGATTGACCAGTGTACAGGGGGAGGGTCACTGGGATTGACCAGTGTACAGGGGGAGGGTCACTGGGATTGACCAGTGTACAGGGGGAGGGTCACTGGGATTGACCAGTGTACAGGGGGAGGGTCACTGGGATTGACCAGTGTACAGGGGAGGGTCACTGGGATTGACCAGTGCACAGGGAGAGGGTCCGGGGGATTGACCAGTGTACAGGGAGAGGGTCACTGGGATTGACCAGTGCACAGGGAGAGGGTCCGGGGGATTGACCAGTGTACAGGGGGAGGGTCACTGGGATTGACCAGTGTACAGGGGGAGGGTCACTGGGATTGACCAGTGTACAGGGGGAGGGTCACTGGGATTGACCAGTGTACAGGGGGAGGGTCACTGGGATTGACCAGTGTACAGGGGGAGGGTCACTGGGATTGACTAGTGTACAGGGGGAGGGTCACTGGGATTGACCAGTGTACAGGGGGAGGGTCACTGGGATTGACCAGTGTACAGGGAGAGGGTCCGGGGGATTGACCAGTGTACAGTGGGGGGGTCCGGGGATTGACCAGTGTACAATGGAGGGTCCAGGGTCAGTGGGATTGAACCGTGCTGTGTATCTTTGAGTGGGTTGGTGGTGTGTTACCGAAGGCTCGGGCCCAGTGTTCTCCGGTGATGGGACGGTGCAGCGGGAGTCAGGATCCTGCCACGTGGAGCTGGCCTGATGCTCACTGGCACCCACTCCCAGGCCACGGTCACACCTCCCATTCCCCGGACTCTTGCTGTGTGCAGCCCCCTCACGCCCAGTTGCGCACCAGGGGCAGATTGCCCTCCTGAGGAAGTGTAGCCAGAGAGGAGAGGGGGTTTATCAGTGGGGTCTGTGTGTATGGATGGGTTGACGGTGGGGAGCTATGCTGACGAGGTGTTCTTTAATCTGTCTTTTATAGAGTCTCCAAGAAGCAGAAAAGGAAAAAACGACAGCAGAAGGTGAGCAATGCACTGGGAGGGGCAGTGAGTGCGGGTGGGTGGCCCAGCCTGTGTACACTTGGTGTCTGATCCATATTAATCCTAACTCGCACCAAGTCCCGTTCGCCCATCACCCCTGTGCTCGCTGGCCTACATTGGCTCCCAGTTAAGCAACGCCTCGATTTTAAAATTCTCATCCTTGTTTTCAAATCCCTACATGGCCTTGCCCCTCCCTATCTCTGTAATCTCCTCCAGCCCCACAACCCCCCGAGATCTCTGCACTCCTCTAATTCTGGCCTCTTGAGCTTCCCCGATTTTAATTGCTCCACCAATTGTGGCCGTGCCTTCAGCTGCCTGGACCCTAAGCTCTGGAATTCCCTCCCTAAACCTCTCTGCCTCTCTCTCATCCTTTAAGACACTCCTTAAAACCTACCTCTTTGACCAAGCTTTTGGTCATTTGTCCGAATATCTCATGGCTCAGTGTCAGATTTTGTTTGATAATGGCTCCTGTGAAGTGGGCTGGGGAGGTTTTACTAGGTGCTATATAAATACAGGTTGTTGTGTGCTCTGTCCTAGATGTTCAGTGAGAGTTCCCCTGAGCCCGCTGCAGCAGATGATGACCGGCTCCTCAGTACCACAGTCAGTCACTCAGAGTCTAAGGACGGGACAGCAGAGGAGGAGAGATTGAGTGAGAGCAGCGAGACTCATCAGGATCGACCCCAGGAGTCAGCCTCGCCGACAACAGCGAGGACAGAGCGGGAAGAGTCTTCACACGCCCTCGATCAGCAGCAGGCGATCCCACGAGAGGGCAGTATATCGCCAGCAACACCATCAAGGTATGGCCGTCCCCGTCCTCGCCCGTGGCATGAAGGCAGGAGATCCCCAGTACAGGACTGGCAGGAGCAAATCTGCAAACTAGCCGCAGTCGGTCCCTTTCAACAGAGCTCAGGTATCGAGGATCGACCCCTTTAAACAGAGATCGAGGATCGGGCCCTTTGCGCCCGGTTATCGGGGATCGGTCCCTTTGAGCCCGGTTATCGAGGATCGGTCCCTTTGAGCCTGGTTATCGAGGATCAGACCCTTTGAGCCCGGTTATCGGGGATCGGTCCCTTTGAGCCTGGTTATCGGGGATCGGTCCCTTTGAGCCTGGTTATCGGGGATCGGTCCCTTTGAGCCTGGTTATCGGGGATCGGTCCCTTTGAGCCTGGTTATCGGGGATCGGTCCCTTTGAGCCTGGTTATCGGGGATCGGCCCCTTTGAGCCTGGTTATCGGGGATCGGTCCCTTTGAGCCTGGTTATCGGGGATCGGTCCCTTTGAGCCTGGTTATCGGGGATCGGTCCCTTTGAGCCTGGTTATCGGGGATCGGTCCCTTTGAGCCTGGTTATCGGGGATCGGCCCCTTTGAGCCTGGTTATCGGGGATCGGTCCCTTTGAGCCTGGTTATCGGGGATCGGTCCGTTTGAGCCCGGCTATCGGGGATCGGTCCCTTTGAGCCTGGTTATCGGGGATCGGTCCCTTTGACCCTGGTTATCGGGGATCGGCCCCTTTGAGCCTGGTTATCGGGGATCGGTCCCTTTGAGCCCGGTTATCGGGGATCGGTCCGTTTGAGCCCGGCTATCGGGGATCGGTCCCTTTGAGCCTGGTTATCAGGGATCGGACCCTTTGAGCCTGGTTATCGGGGATCGGTCCCTTTGAGCCTGGTTATCGGGGATCGGTCCCTTTGAGCCTGGTTATCGGGGATCGGCCCTTTGAGCCTGGTTATCGGGGATCGGGCCTTTTGAGCCTGGTTATCCGGGATCAGTCCCTTTCAGCCCGGTTATCGGGGATCGGTCCCTTTGAGCCTGGTTATCGGGGATTGGGCCCTTTGAGCCCGGTTTTTGGGATCGGTCCCTTTGACCCTGGTTATCGAGGATCGGCCCCTTTGAGCCCGGTTATCGGGGATCGGTCCCTTTGAGCCCGGTTATCGAGGATCGGCCCCTTTGAGCCCGGTTATCGGGGATCGGGCCCTTGAGCCTGGTTATCGGGGATCGGTCCCTTTGACCCTGGTTATCGAGGATCGGCCCCTTTGAGCCTGGTTATCGAGGATCGGCCCCTTTGAGCCTGGTTATCGAGGATCGGCCCCTTTGAGCCTGGTTATCGAGGATTGGGCCCTTTGAGCCTGGTTATCAGGGATCGGTCCCTTTGAGCCCGGTTATCGGGGATCGGTCCCTTTGAGCCTGGTTATCGGGGATCGGTCCCTTTGAGCCTGGTTATCGGGGATCGGGCCCTTTGAGCCTGGTTATCGGGGATCAGGCCCTTTGAGCCTGGTTATCGAGGATCGGTCCCTTTGAGCCTGGTTATCGAGGATCGGGCCTTTTGAGCCTGGTTATCCGGGATCAGTCCCTTTCAGCCTGGTTATCGGGGATCGGACCCTTTGAGCCTGGTTATCGGGGATCGGTCCCTTTGACCCTGGTTATCGGGGATCGGTCCCTTTGAGCCTGGTTATCGGGGATCGGTCTCTTTGAGCCTGGTTATCGGGGATCGGTCCCTTTGAGCCTGGTTATCGAGGATCAGTCCCTTTGACCCTGGTTATCGGGGATCGGGCCTTTTGAGCCCGGTTATCGGGGATCGGGCCCTTTGAGCCTGGTTATCGGGGATCGGCCCCTTTGAGCCTGGTTATCGGGGATCGGGCCCTTTGAGCCTGGCTATCGGGGATCGGTCCCTTTGAGCCCGGTTATCGGGGATCGGGCCCTTTGAGCCTGGTTATCGGGGATCGGCCCCTTTGAGCCTGGTTATCAGGGATCGGACTCTTTGAGCCTGGTTATCGAGGATCGGTCCCTTTGAGCCCGGTTATCGAGGATCGGGCCCTTTGAGCCTGGTTATCGAGGATCGGGCCCTTTGAGCCTGGTTATCGGGGATTGGGCCCTTTGAGCCTGGTTATCGAGGATCGGACCCTTTGAGCCTGGTTATCGGGGATCGGTCCCTTTGAGCCTGGTTATCGGGGATCGGTCCCTTTGAGCCTGGTTATCAAGGATCGGGCCCTTTGAGCCTGGTTATCGAGGATCGGACCCTTTGAGCCTGGTTATCGGGGATCAGACCCTTTGAGCCTGGTTATCGGGGATCGGACCCTTTGAGCCTGGTTATCGGGGATCGGTCCCTTTGAGCCTGGTTATCGGGGATCGGGCGCTTTGATCCTGGTTATCGGGGATCGGACCCTTTGAGCCTGGTTATCGAGGATCGGACCCTTTGAGCCTGGTTATCGGGGATCGGTCCCTTTGAGCCTGGTTATCAAGGATCGGGCCCTTTGAGCCTGGTTATCGGGGATCGGTCCCTTTGAGCCTGGTTATCGAGGATCGGACCCTTTGAGCCTGGTTATCGGGGATCGGACCCTTTGAGCCTGGTTATCGGGGATCGGACCCTTTGAGCCTGGTTATCGGGGATCGGTCCCTTTGAGCCTGGTTATCGAGGATCGGTCCCTTTGAACCCGGTTATCGGGGATCGGGCCCTTTGAGCCTGGTTATCGAGGATTGGGCCCTTTGAGCCTGGTTATCAGGGATCGGTCCCTTTGAGCCCGGTTATCGGGGATCGGTCCCTTTGAGCCTGGTTATCGGGGATCGGTCCCTTTGAGCCTGGTTATCGGGGATCGGACCCTTTGAGCCTGGTTATCGGGGATCGGTCCCTTTGACCCTGGTTATCGGGGATCGGTCCCTTTGAGCCTGGTTATCGGGGATCGGTCTCTTTGAGCCTGGTTATCGGGGATCGGTCCCTTTGAGCCTGGTTATCGAGGATCGGTCCCTTTGACCCTGGTTATCGGGGATCGGGCCTTTTGAGCCCGGTTATCGGGGATCGGTCCCTTTGAGCCCGGTTATCGGGGATCGGTCCCTTTGAGCCTGGTTATCGGGGATCGGTCCCTTTGAGCCCGGTTATCGGGGATCGGTCCCTTTGAGCCTGGTAATCGGGGATCGGACCCTTTGAGCCTGGTTATCGAGGATCGGTCCCTTTGAGCCTGGTTATCGGGGATCGGTCTCTTTGAGCCTGGTTATCAGGGATCGGTCCCTTTGAGCCTGGTTATCGAGGATCGGTCCCTTTGACCCTGGTTATCGGGGATCGGTCCCTTTGACCCTGGTTATCGGGGATCGGTCCCTTTGAGCCCGGTTATCGGGGATCGGTCCCTTTGAGCCCGGTTATCGGGGATCGGGCCCTTTGAGCCTGGTTATCGGGGATCGGCCCCTTTGAGCCTGGTTATCAGGGATCGGACTCTTTGAGCCTGGTTATCGAGGATCGGTCCCTTTGAGCCCGGTTATCGAGGATCGGGCCCTTTGAGCCTGGTTATCGAGGATCGGGCCCTTTGAGCCTGGTTATCGGGGATCGGGCCCTTTGAGCCTGGTTATCGAGGATCGGACCCTTTGAGCCTGGTTATCGGGGATCGGTCCCTTTGAGCCTGGTTATCGGGGATCGGTCCCTTTGAGCCTGGTTATCAAGGATCGGGCCCTTTGAGCCTGGTTATCGAGGATCGGACCCTTTGAGCCTGGTTATCGGGGATCGGGCCCTTTGAGCCCGGCTATCGGGGATCGGGCCCTTTGAGCCTGGTTATCGAGGATCGGTCCCTTTGAGCCCGGTTATCGTGGATCGGTCCCTTTGAGCCTGGTTAGCGGGGATCGGGCCCTTTGAGCCTGGTTATCGAGGATCGGCCCCTTTGAGCCTGGTTATCGAGGATCGGCCCCTTTGAGCCTGGTTATCGAGGATTGGGCCCTTTGAGCCTGGTTATCAGGGATCGGTCCCTTTGAGCCCGGTTATCGGGGATCGGTCCCTTTGAGCCTGGTTATCAGGGATCGGGCCCTTTGAGCCTGGTTATCGGGGATCAGGCCCTTGGAGCCTGGTTATCGAGGATCGGTCCCTTTGAGCCTGGTTATCGAGGATCGGGCCTTTTGAGCCTGGTTATCCGGGATCAGTCCCTTTCAGCCTGGTTATCGGGGATCGGACCCTTTGAGCCTGGTTATCGGGGATCGGTCCCTTTGACCCTGGTTATCGGGGATCGGTCCCTTTGAGCCTGGTTATCGGGGATCGGTCTCTTTGAGCCTGGTTATCGGGGATCGGTCCCTTTGAGCCTGGTTATCGAGGATCGGTCCCTTTGACCCTGGTTATCGGGGATCGGGCCTTTTGAGCCCGGTTATCGGGGATCGGTCCCTTTGAGCCCGGTTATCGGGGATCGGTCCCTTTGAGCCTGGTTATCGGGGATCGGTCCCTTTGAGCCCGGTTATCGGGGATCGGTCCCTTTGAGCCTGGTAATCGGGGATCGGACCCTTTGAGCCTGGTTATCGAGGATCGGTCCCTTTGAGCCTGGTTATCGGGGATCGGTCTCTTTGAGCCTGGTTATCGGGGATCGGTCCCTTTGAGCCTGGTTATCGAGGATCGGTCCCTTTGACCCTGGTTATCGGGGATCGGTCCCTTTGACCCTGGTTATCGGGGATCGGTCCCTTTGAGCCCGGTTATCGGGGATCGGTCCCTTTGAGCCCGGTTATCGGGGATCGGGCCCTTTGAGCCTGGTTATCGGGGATCGGCCCCTTTGAGCCTGGTTATCAGGGATCGGACTCTTTGAGCCTGGTTATCGAGGATCGGTCCCTTTGAGCCCGGTTATCGAGGATCGGGCCCTTTGAGCCTGGTTATCGAGGATCGGGCCCTTTGAGCCTGGTTATCGGGGATCGGGCCCTTTGAGCCTGGTTATCGAGGATCGGTCCCTTTGAGCCCGGTTATCGAGGATCGGGCCCTTTGAGCCTGGTTATCGAGGATCGGGCCCTTTGAGCCTGGTTATCGGGGATCGGGCCCTTTGAGCCTGGTTATCGAGGATCGGGCCCTTTGAGCCTGGTTATCGGGGATCGGTCCCTTTGAGCCTGGTTATCGGGGATCGGTCCCTTTGAGCCTGGTTATCAAGGATCGGGCCCTTTGAGCCTGGTTATCGAGGATCGGACCCTTTGAGCCTGGTTATCGGGGATCGGGCCCTTTGAGCCTGGTTATCGGGGATCGGACCCTTTGAGCCTGGTTATCGGGGATCGGTCCCTTTGAGCCTGGTTATCGGGGATCGGGCGCTTTGATCCTGGTTATCGGGGATCGGACCCTTTGAGCCTGGTTATCGAGGATCGGACCCTTTGAGCCTGGTTATCGGGGATCGGTCCCTTTGAGCCTGGTTATCAAGGATCGGGCCCTTTGAGCCTGGTTATCGAGGATCGGACCCTTTGAGCCTGGTTATCGGGGATCGGACCCTTTGAGCCTGGTTATCGGGGATCGGACCCTTTGAGCCTGGTTATCGGGGATCGGGCGCTTTGATCCTGGTTATCGGGGATCGGACCCTTTGAGCCTGGTTATCGAGGATCGGACCCTTTGAGCCTGGTTATCGGGGATCGGTCCCTTTGAGCCTGGTTATCAAGGATCGGGCCCTTTGAGCCTGGTTATCGAGGATCGGACCCTTTGAGCCTGGTTATCGGGGATCGGACCCTTTGAGCCTGGTTATCGGGGATCGGACCCTTTGAGCCTGGTTATCGGGGATCGGTCCCTTTGAGCCTGGTTATCGAGGATCGGTCCCTTTGAACCCGGTTATCGGGGATCGGGCCCTTTGAGCCTGGTTATCGAGGATCGGGCCCTTTGAGCCTGGTTATCGAGGATCGGACCCTTTGAGCCTGGTTATCGGGGATCGGACCCTTTGAGCCTGGTTATAGTGGATCGGTCCCTTTGAGCCTGGTTATGGAGGATCGGTCCCTTTGAGCCTGGTTATCGGGGATCGGGCCCTTTGAGCCCGGCTATCGGGGATCGGGCCCTTTGAGCCTGGTTATCGAGGATCGGTCCCTTTGAGCCCGGTTATCGTGGATCGGTCCCTTTGAGCCTGGTTAGCGGGGATCGGGCCCTTTGAGCCTGGTTATCGAGGATCGACCCCTTTGAGCCTGGTTATCAGGGATCGGTCCCTTTGAGACTGGTGATCGGGACCTTTGAGACTGGTGATCGGGCCCTTTGAGCCTGGTTATCAGGGATCAGTCCCTTTGAGCCTGGTTATCGGGGATCGACCCCTTTGAGCCTGGTTATCGGGGATCGGGCCCTTTTGTTGTATCCGTGTGTTAATGGAGACACGGAATGCAGGAGTTGGTTTAACAGGTGTTTCCTGAACAAAGTCTGGAGGTGAACTAAAAGATACAAGACGCTAAACAGGCTTACATACCCGAGTGGTCACTACTGGTATTACAGTACACAGGGGCTCTTATTAAGGTACATACACTACAATTCCTCCCCTTTTAGATAATTAGTACATAACATTTTAAGTAATCATTAATTAACATGTTTACAAGAATAATAATCTACACATTTGCTGCAGTTAATCAATTATAAGTCAGTCTCTCTGGAGGCTTCCTGACTCGGTCCGGATAACGCCTCGGTGGTGTAGTAGTTTTCGGTGGTGTAGTAGGTTCTTTTGGCAAGGTCGATTCGGCTTGAATGCCAGTGTCGGGTTCATCTGGTTCCAGTATCACTGGATCGGAGGTAGATACTATGGGTATCTCTGCTTCATCATTAGGCGTATAGAGTTGTGGTGCAGGTTGTTCCTTTTCGGATGACTCTATGATCTGGTCAGCGTGGCGCCTTATTATGCTTTCACCAATGTCCACGGTATACATCAGCGGTCCTAGTCGTGTGCAAATAATTCCAGGCTGCCATTTCTCGGTACGGTAGTCCAACCTATCTGGAAGGTTCTAGTTGGCCTTTCATTCATGCCTTGAAATTGCCGGTTCTCTACGTCCCTTCTGATGTTTGGCTTGATCAAATCCAGCCGGCATCTTAGTCTTCTATTGAAAAACATCATGGCGGGAGTTTGGTTTGTAACCACATGTGTTGCATTCCTGTACGCCAACAAGAAGTTATCTACCTTATCTTGTAGATTTATGTCTTCATTACCCATGGCCTTTATGGCCTTCTTGAAGGTCTGGACAAACCTTTCAGCTAATCCATTGGTGGCGGGATGGTATGGGGCGGACGTGTAGTGCTTAACCCCATTGTTTTTTAAGAACTTCCTGAATTCTTTGGACACAAATTGCAGTCCATTATCAGAACAGATCTGTTCAGGCAGCCCATTCCTGGCAAATATGGTCCTTAATACTGTGATGGTTTCTTCCGTGGTGGTGGAGGACATCTTTATTACCTCCGGCCACTTGGAGTGTGCATCAACCGCGATTAAGAACATTGAGTCCATAAATGCACCAGCAAAGTCGATATGTACCCTTTGCCATGGAGATGAGGGCCACTCCCATGGATGTAGAGGGGCTTGTGGTGGGGCGTTTTGGACCTTCTGGCATCCTAGACAGCTCTTGGTCATTTCTTCGATGTCTCCATCGATACCTGGCCACCACACAAACGCTCTGGCTAGGTTCTTCATTTTCACTCCACCCAGATGCCCCTCGTGAAGCTCCTTTAGCACTTTATCCTGGAGTTTGGGTGGAATCACCACTCTGGATCCACACATCAAGGTTCCTCGGCACACTGACAGCTGTTCTCTTCTTTGCGAGAATGCTGGCAACAGTGGTTCGCCATGTGCTGGCCATCCCTTCACCGTTAAATCGTAGACTCGTGAGAGAGTCGGGTCATTTCTCGTTTCCTTTTCAATGGTAGAATTTGTTACTGGTAGACATTATACTATGGTTGAGTGGAACATCTCCACTGGGTCCACTGTAGGTGCCTCTTCTACCGTTGGCAACGGTAGGCGCGATAAACCGTCAGCATTCCCATGCTGTTTTGATCCTTTGTATTCTATGTCATATTGGTGTGCCCCTAGGAAAAGGGACCACCTCTGTAGCCTTTGCGCTGTCATAATGGGAACGCCCTTTTTAGGGTTGAATATGGAGACGAGGGGTTGATGGTCAGTCAACAAGGTAAATTTTTGTCTGTGTAGGTAATGGTTGAATTTCTTCACTCCCCACACCAGGCTGAGTGCTTCCCTGTCGATCTGGGCATAGTTACGCTCAGCTGAGTTCAATGAGCGTGACGCAAAAGCTATCGGCTGCTCCGAGCCATCAGGGAATCTATGCGATAATACCGCTCCTACGCCGTAAGGGGATGCATCGCACGCCAGTCTGATTGGCAGTGATGGGTTGTAATGAGCCAACACTTCCTTGGACGTGATCAAGCCTTTGCATTTATGGAAGGCACGTTTACAGTCTTCGCTCCATGGAAGGCACGTTTACAGTCTTCGCTCCATTTCCAAATTACTCCCGTTTGTAGCAGTGCGTTAAGAGGGTGCAGAACAGTTGACAAGTTCGGTAAAAATTTATGATAGTAATTTATCAATCCCAGGAACGACCTTAATTGTGAGACATTTTCAGGTGCTGGGGCTTTTATGACCGCTTCAATTTTTTCAGGTGACTTATGCAACCCTTCTTCGTTAATTATATGGCCACAATATATTTGTTTCTGGAAAAATTCGCACTTGGGGCGATTTGCTCGTGATCTCTCAGCCTAGTGAGCACCTGCTCCAAATTGGCACGGTGCTCGTTGTCGTTTTCTCCTGTTACAAGGATGTCGTCTAGGTAGCATTGAGTCCCCGGAATCCCTTGCAGGACTTGCTCCATAGCTCTTTGCCAGATAGCTGGAGCTGATGCTACTCCGAAAACCAGTCGATTGTACTGGTACAGGCCTTTGTGTGTGTTTATCGTGAGATACTTTTTAGAGGCCTCCTCAACCTCCATCTGTAGATATGCCTGTGCCAAGTCAATTTTGGTGAAACGTTTCCCTCCGGATAGTGAGGCGAAAATATCTTCTATCCTCGGAAGAGGATACTGTACCGTGTGAAGGACCGGGTTTACAGTCACCTTGAAGTCTCCACAGATGCGAATTTTTCTCTGTTCTTCAGATTTATCATTATTCAACGTTTTCTTCATGACCGGGACGATGGGTGTTGCCCACTCGCTCCAATCTACCTTGGATAACACGCCTGCCTTTTCCAAATTCTCCAGCTCTGCCTCGACTGGTGGACGAATTGCGTATGGCACCGGCCTTGCCTTAAAAAACTTGGGAATTGCCGCATCTTCCACTTTTATTGAGGCGGTGACGCCTTTCAAGGTTTCTAGTTCCTGTTGAAACACTTCTTTGGCGTTGGCCAAGATGTCTTTTAATCGTTCATGTATGACGTCGTCATCATTTTTTTTCTTACTGGTCACCGTCAGTGCCTGAATGGAGTGCCAGTCTAAACGTATCTTCCTGATCCATTCACGTCCCAACAGCGGTGGACCACCATCTTGCAGAACGTATAAATACAACTTCTGTATTTCCTTGCCGTTGTATACAACAGGCACCCTTATTTTCCCTCTGAGGTATACTTTCTGCCCCGTATATGTTTTTAAGATAATGGATGTGTCTGTCAAAGGTATATGCGGAAATAGCCGCTCGTAATCCCGTCGACTTATGACGGTCAGAGCTGATCCTGTATCTAGCTCCATTTTAACTGGGGACCCCGCTATCGTGAGGGTAACCCAAATGGTCTGGTAATCTTCTTTGGCAATTACATTATGTAAT
The DNA here is from genome assembly GCF_052327205.1 of Somniosus microcephalus. Classification (NCBI taxonomy): domain Eukaryota; kingdom Metazoa; phylum Chordata; class Chondrichthyes; order Squaliformes; family Somniosidae; genus Somniosus; species Somniosus microcephalus. The sequence continues at coordinate 4,779,978 of NC_140987.1, read as the reverse complement.
TTGAGACAGCTTAGTCTCTTGTTTCCGGAGTCGCTATCGCTCTTCTGGTCTTCGGAGCTACTGTCCGTCATCATTTGTACCTTTCTGTACTTTTCTTTATTGATTTTTTTTCTGTCAGTGGATTTTTTGTTTCCAGATCGGCATACACGTGCAATGTGTCCCATCTTTCCGCATTGCCTGCATGCTTTGTCCTTGAACCAGCAGTCCCTCTGGTCATGGGTGGATCTGCCGCAGCGATAACATCTCTCGAAACCCCGTGTCATTTCATGGGTGCCGAAGTCCTGTGGCTTTTGCTGTATCTCTGCAGCTCCTCTTGCTGCTGCTTCGTATGATACAGCCACACTGAAAGCCTTGTCCAGTGTCAAATCTTTCTCAGAAAGTAGCCTTTTCTGTGTTCCTTCACTTAGGAGACCGCAGACGAATTTGTCTCGTAGAGAATCTGCCAGTCCTGCCCCGAATTGGCAGTGCTTTGACAGCTTTCTTAATTCGGTGAGGTAATCAGCGTTACTTTCATTCTTGTGCTGATTCCTCCTGAAGAATTTGAATCATTCCGCTATCAGCAGTGGTGTTGGGTTTAAGTGCTCCTGTAGGGTATCAACAATCTCCTTAAAATTCTTGTCCCATCGGTTTGGCTGGAGTGATTAAATTTTGTAACAGCCCGTATGTCCTTGCGCCCATCAGATTTAGAAGTACCGATGCCTTTTTATCATCCTCTACTGCATTCGCTGTGGAATATACCTCCACTCTTTCCACATATGTGGTCCAATCCTCTATCTTACTATCGAAAGCAGTATTATTGCCAGTCTTAGGCATCCTGAAAATCAAAAATGGCGCCTCCCGCGCTTTCCTTTCTTCCCTGCCGAGAAAAAATGGCGCCTCCTGCGGTTTCCCGCCGCTGCCGCTGCTGACAACGCTGTTCTCCACGGTTTTTATTTACACAGATATTTTTAATAGTTGGAGACTCGTTCCCGCCGGACTCTCTGGGACTTTTCCCTCCCTCTGCTTGGTCCGAATGCCGACCTGCTTTGCAGCGCCGGCCGTCTCCTGAGTGCTCCACCCTCCGTCTCTGTTTGCCTCCGCCTTCCGACTCGCTGCTCGGCCCCGCTGCAGAGCCACCCAATCGAGCCCCAGCCCGCCGCCCAGGAAGGATTAGTGCAGTACCTGCCAGCAGCCCGGCTAGCTGGTGAAACCACAGTTTTTTTTTCTTCGACCTTCGTCTGAGGAATCGATCTCCTTGAGGTGCTGCCGAATTGCAGGTAAGTCTGTTTCCAATTCGTCGCCACTGTTGTATCCGTGTGTTAATGGAGACACGGAATGCAGGAGTTGGTTTAACAGGTGTTTACTGAACAAAGTCTGGAGGTGAACTAAAAGATACAAGACGCTATACAGGCTTATATACCCGAGTGGTCACTACCGGTATTACAGTACACAGGGGCTCTTAAAGGTACATACACTATACCTTTGAGCCTGGTTATCGGGGATCGGACCCTTTGAGCCTGGTTATCGAGGATCGGGCCCTTTGAGCCTGGTTATCAGGGATCGGTCCCTTTGAGCCTGGTTATCGGGGATCGGGCCCTTTGAGCCTGGTTATCAGGGATCGGTCCCTTTGAGCCTGGTTATCGGGGATCGGGCCCTTTGAGCCTGGTTATCGAGGATCGGGCCCTTTCAGCCTGGTTATCGGGGATCGGGCCCTTTGAGCCTGGTTATCGGGGATCGACCCCTTTGAGCCTGGTTATCGGGGATCGGGCCCTTTGAGCCTGGTTATCAGGGATCGGTCCCTTTGAGCCTGGTTATCGGGGATCGGACCCTTTGAGCCTGGTTATCGGGGATCGGTCCCTTTGAGCCTGGTTATCGGGGATCGGTTCCTTTGAGCCTGGTTATCGGGGATCGGACCCTTTGAGCCCGGTTATCGGGGATCGGTCCCTTTGAGCCTGGCTATCGGGGATCGGTCCCTTTGAGCCTGGTGATCGAGAATCGGGCCCTTTGAGCCTGGTTATCGGGGATCGGGCCCTTTGAGCCTGGTTATCGGGGATCGGTCCCTTTGAGCCTGGTTATCGGGGATCGGTCCCTTTGAGCCTGGTTATCGGGGATCGGTCCCTTTGAGCCCGGTTATCGGGGATCGGTCCCTTTGAGCCCGGTTATCGGGGATCGGGCCCTTTGAGCCTGGTTATCGGGGATCGGTCCCTTTGAGCCTGGTTATCGGGGATCAGTCCCTTTGAGCCTGGTTATCGGGGATCGGGCCCTTTGAGCCTGGTTATCAGGGATCGGACCCTTTGACCCTGGTTATCGGGGATCGGACCCTTTGACCCTGGTTATCGGGGATCGGGCCCTTTGAGCCTGGTTATCGGGGATCGGTGTCTTTGAGCCCGGTTATCGGGGATCGGTCCCTTTGAGCCCGGTTATCGAGGATCGGTCCCTTTGAGCCCGGTTATCGGGGATCGGTCCCTTTGAGCCCGGTTATCGGGGATCGGGCCCTTTGAGCCCGGTTATCGGGGATCGGTCCCTTTGAGCCTGGTTATCGAGGATCGGCCCCTTTGAGCCTGGTTATCGGTGATCGGGCCCTTTTGAGTTTGGTTATCGGGGATCGGTCCCTTTGAGCCTGGTTATCGAGGATCGGGCCCTTTGACCCTGGTTATCGAGGATCGGTCCCTGTGGTGATTATTCTTGTTTTATAAGAAGCATTGTAATTGGTTGCCTGTTTTCCTGCCTTGAGATATATGCTGTAAACTTATTGGTTAGTTGATTCCATGTGACCTGTGGTGGCCATCTTAAATTCAGTTCTCTGCAGTTTGGTTGAGACTGGGTGCTTAACATGTACTGCTGGTTTTTTAAGGTTAATAAAGCCTAGCTTTTGAAAGGCAAGCTACTCTTTATTTCAATTTATTAACCTTTTGCTATAATGGAACGATATCTTCAACCGGAACGATTTAATGCTGACCCTAATTCTGCAGGAGTGGATGATCAATGGAAACATTGGTATTGTACATTTAAAAACTTTTTGGGCGTGTTGGATCAGCAATCTCTGAATAAGTTGGATATACTAATCAACTACATTGCTCCGGATGTGTATAAGTATATTTTGGACTGTGAAACTTATGAATTGGCTATTGCTACGTTGGAAATTTTTTTTGTTAAACCCCAAAATGAGGTATTTGCACGTCACCTTTTATCTGCCCGTAGGCAGCAGGCGGGAGAATCCTTGGATGCTTATTTACAAGCACTCCGGCGCCTTGGTGCTAACTGTAATTATAAGGCCGTGTCTGCAGAAGAACATAAGGAAGACCGGTACGGGATGCATTTATTAATTCGTCAGCGGTTATTAGAAAATAAGATCTTGGATCTTAAGAGTGCTTTTGAGCAAGCCTCCACATTGGATTTGGCTCAGAGAAGTTCGGATTCTTATGCTCTTTTTGATCGGCCTGCGACCGTGGTTTCGGCAGTTGCGGATGAAAGGGAGTCACGTGGATTTAATAGGAGTGGTTTACCAGATTCCGAAACAGTTTCTACTTCGGCAGCTGCTGCCTCTAGGATTCAGAAGTGTTATTTTTGCGGGAACGCCCGGCACCCCCGTCTGAAGTGCCCTGCCCGGGAGGCTGTGTGTAGTAAATGCGGCAAGGGAGGTCATTATGCACGTGTTTGCAAATCGGTTGCCTCCTCTGCGACCATTCAGCCTTTAGATAGGGCGTTTATTGCATCAGTTTCTGCCGCCTTTTCCCATGGCCTAAACAAAGCTATAGTTATGGCCCAAGTTAATGGGTTAGAAGTGAAGGCCCTTATAGATACGGGCAGTACTGAGAGCTTTATAAGTCTTCAGTTTGTGAGGGAGAAGCGTTTGAAAATTTCGCCTGCTTCCTATCAGGTGTGTATGGCTCAGACGACTTTCACCTCACAAGTAGCTGGTTGTTGCCTTGTGAAATTAATTCTCCTAGGTAATACGTATACTGATATACGCCTATCCGTTCTGCCTAATCTCTGTGCGGACATTTTGATTGGTCATGATGTGCTTCAATTACATGAGTCCCTCAGTCTTTCTTTCGGAGGAACTAAGCCACCTTTGTCCATTTGTGGATTAACTTCTTTATTCATTTCTCCATTATCACTTTTTTCCAATTTGATGCCGGACTGTAAGCCAATTGCTACCAAGTCAAGAAGGTATAGCAGTCAGGATAAAGAATTTATTAATTCTGAAGTTCAATGTCTTTTATCGGAAGGAATCATTGAACCTAGTTTTTCGCCCTGGCGGGCACAGGTAGTTGTCACCACTAATGAGAGACATAAGAAGCAAATGGTGATAGACTACTCTCAAACTATTAACAGGTATACTCAATTAGACGCGTACCCCCTGCCTAAGATTGATGAGCTTATCAATAAAGTATCTCAATATAAGGTTTTTAGCACTATTGACCTAAAGAGTGCTTATCATCAGATTCCTATCGCTAAGAGGGACAAACCATATACGGCCTTTGAAGCTGGCGGAAAGCTGTACCAGTTTCGCCGAGTACCAGTTTTGCCGAGTACCATTCGGTGTTACTAACGGTGTCGCGTGTTTTCAACGGGCAATGGATGCTTTTATAAGTGATAACTCTCTCTCTGACACCTTCTCATATTTAGATGACATCACGGTGTGTGGCAAATCAAGGGTGGAGCACGATTTTAATCTAGAAAGATTCCTTCAAGTTGCGGAAAAAGTTGGCTTAACTTTCAATAAAGAGAAGTGTATCTTTTCGACCACCGAGGTAAATTTACTGGGGTATATTATCTCGGGAAACAAGATTAAACCAGATCCAGAACGGCTGCGACCACTGATTGAGTTACCTTGCCCTACTAATTCTAAGGCCTTGCAACGAGTTGTTGGACTGTTTTCTTATTATTCTAATTGGATTGCAAACTTCTCGCAGAAGATCCGGCCCCTTATTCGGGTTACGACATATCCTCTATCATGGGAGGCCAGGATGTGTTTTGATAATCTTAAAAAGGATATCCTTGGAGCAGTTGTGCATTCTATTGATGAGCAGGTTCCCTTTCTGATTGAGACGGACGCTTCCGATTTTGCAATTGGGGCTACCCTGAACCAAAATGGAAGACCTGTGGCCTTTTTCTCACGTACTCTGAGCAATAGTGAGCAGAGACATTCATCAATAGAGAAAGAGGCGTACGCAATAGTAGAAGCACTGCGTAAATGGAGACATTATTTATCTGGGCGACATTTTACGTTAGTAACTGACCAAAAATCTGTGTCATTCATGTTTGATGTCAAACATTTCGGAAAGATTAAGAATGATAAAATAATGAGGTGGAGGATCGAGTTGGCATGCTATCATTTTGATATAGTCTATCGTCCGGGGAAGGATAATGTTGCCGCTGATGCGCTGTCGAGGGCTTATTGTTCTGTGCTTCACGGAGATACGCTTATTAATCTTCATAATGCTTTGTGTCATCCTGGTGTTACGAGGATGATACACTTCGTACGCAGTAAGAATTTGCCCTTTTCAGTTGAAGACGTCAAGCGGATGACTTCGTCATGCTCTGTCTGCGCCCGGTGTAAACCGAATTTCTTTAAGCCTCAACGAGCTCATCTTATAAAGGCTACTTCTCCCTTTGACCGCCTGAGCGTTGATTTTAAGGGGCCTCTTCCTTCAACGACTCAGAATCGATATATATTTACTGTTGTGGATGAGTTTTCAAGGTTCCCTTTTGCTTTTCCTTGTGCAGATGTATCAGCTGCTACAGTTATTAAATGTCTGACTCAACTTTTTGTCATCTTTGGGATGCCTGCGTATATCCATTCGGATCAGGGAAGTTCTTTTATGTCTTCCCAGTTGAAGGAATACCTCCAGAGTCGGGGAATTTCTACTAGCAGAACTACCCCGTATAATCCCCAGGGTAATGGACTGTGCGAACGATACAATGGGGTGATCTGGAAGGCAGTTATGTTGGCTTTGACATCCCGGAACCTTAAGAATACACAGTGGGAAATGGTACTGCCTGATGCCCTGCATTCCATTAGATCATTGCTTTCAACGGCTACTAATGTGACCCCCCATGAAAGGCTCTTCAACTATCTGCGGAGATCCTCTACGGGATATTCGGTACCTTCATGGCTTACTATGCAGGGACCTGTGCTGCTCCGACGCCATGTTAGACTGTCAAAGTATGATCCTTTAGTGGAGGAGGTGGAGCTATTGGAGGCAAATTCCCAATATGCTCATATTCGATTCCAAGATGGGAAAGAAAGTACGGTTTCAGTTAAAGACTTAGCTCCTTGTGGTGGCCAGCCCTCTCCTGAGGACATTAACAATAGCCATAATTCAGATAATGTTGATGTCGTCACAGATACTACGAACATTTCCAATCCTATTGCAGACACTTACAATTCTCTCAGTCTGCCCCCGATGGATGTTCATGACCCTCCCAGTCTACCTTCTAATGGGACTTCCAATCCGGAAACCGTTGATAATCGGGATATTGATAGCCTCCCTGCAGAAGATATTTCTGTGTCTCCTGGTGTGGGAGGGCAAGGAACTCCACCAAGGCTAAGAAGGTCGACACGAACAAGATATCCGGTCGACCGATTAAAAATGGACTTTTAAAATAATTAATTTAATAGTAAAATTTTAAAATTGTTGAAGGCATTATACATGTATTGCTCTAGTCATAAATAACTAATTCTAAACTGTAAAGGCTACCTAGGTTGAAGTATATTTTAAAAGGAGGGGTGAATGTGGTGATTATTCTTGTTTTATAAGAAGCATTGTAATTGGTTGCCTGTTTTCCTGCCTTGAGATATATGCTGTAAACTTATTGGTTACTTGATTCCATGTGACCTGTGGTGGCCATCTTAAATTCAGTTCTCTACAGTTTGGTTGAGACTGGGTGCTCAACATGTACTTGCTGGTTTTTTAAGGTTAATAAAGCCTAGCTTTTGAAAGGCAAGCTACTCTTTATTTCAGTCCCTTTGAGCCTGGTTATCGAGGATCGGGCCCTTTGAGCCTGGTTATCGGGGATCGGTCCCTTTGACCCTGGTTATCGGGGATCGGTCCCTTTGAGCCTGGTTATTGGGGATCGGTCCCTTTGAGCCCGGTTATCGAGGATCGGGCCCTTTGACCCTGGTTATCGAGGATCGGTCCCTTTGAGCCTGGTTATCGGGGATCGGGCCCTTTGAGCCTGGTTATCGAGGATCGGTCCCTTTGAGCCTGGTTATCGGGGATCGGGCCCTTTTAGCCCGGTTATCGGGGATCGGTCCCTTTGAGCCTGGTTATCGGGGATCGGGCCCTTTTAGCCTGGTTATCGAGGATCGGGCCCTTTGCGCCTGGTTATCGAGGATCAGTCCCTTTGAGCCTGGTTATCGGGGATCGGTCCCTTTGAGCCTGGTTATTGGGGATCGGTCCCTTTGAGCCCGGTTATCGGGGATCGGGCCCTTTGAGCCTGGTTATCGGGGATCGGTCCCTTTGAGCCTGGTTATCGAGGATCGGTCCCTTTGAGCCTGGTTATCGAGGATCGGTCCCTTTGAGCCTGGTTATCGAGGATCGGTCCCTTTGAGCCTGGTTATCGGGGATCGGTCTCTTTGAACCTGGTTATCGGGGATCGGTCCCTTTGAGCCTGGTTATCGGGGATCGGTCCCTTTGAACCTGGTTATCGGGGATCGGTCCCTTTGAGCCTGGTTATCGGGGATCGGGCCCTTTGAGCCTGGTTATCGGGGATCGGGCCCTTTGAGCCTGGTTATCGGGGATCGGGCCCTTTGAGCCTGGTTATCGGGGATCGGTCCCTTTGAACCTGGTTATCGGGGATCGGGCCATTTGAGCCTGGTTATCAGGGATCGGGCCCTTTGAGCCTGGTTATCGGGGATCGGGGATCAGGCCCTTTGAGCCTGGTTATCGGGGATCGGGCCCTTTGAGCCTGGCTATCGGGGATCGGGCCCTTTGAGTCCGGTTATCGGGGGAATGAAGATCACTGGTTAATTCTCTGATTTTTTTTTTCAGCGCCCCAAAACCTAAAGGAAAAAAGGCAAAACAACAAAAAAAGGGATCGAAGGGGCCAGAGACAGAGCAACGATCTCAGGTCAGTGCAAGGGAGGGGTGGGGTCGGGAGAGAGGGGGAAGGGGTGGGTGGTGGGGTTGGGAGAGGGGGTTTCAGGAGAGTGGGTCGGGTGGGGGGTGGAGGGGGAGGGAAAGGGGGGGAACAGGGGAGGGGAGGGAGAGTGGGGAAGGGTGGGAGATGGGGTAGGGGAGGGGTGGGGTGGGGGTGGGTGAGGCAGGGGAGGTGTCCGTGTCCGGTGCCCCAGCCAGCGATGGAGGTTGATCACGGGACAATCTGCATCACGCACGCATGTGACCTGGGCGGGTGTGTGGGGGGGGGGGGGTTAGTCCTGGGGCAGTGTGGTGGGGGGCGGGGGGGCAGTACTGGGGCAGTGTGATGGGGTCTGGGGGTCCCTCCGACCCTCTCCTGTGTCTGTGGAGAGGACGATGATGAGTTTCACACTGTTCTATACCTGGTGTTTCAGCAGGAGGCCGACCTTCACTGTGTGACCTGTGACCTTCGCTTCCCTTCCCGAAACAAGCTGTTTGAACACCTGAAGGTGACGGGACACGCGACGGTCCTGCAGGAACCAGCCGCAGCCGAGGGCAGGAGCAACCGGAATAAACCCGGGAAACGCAGGCAACGATAAAGCAGGGCTGGGGGTGTTACCCACCAGCGAGAGAGAGAGGAGGGGACAGCTTAGGGGCCTTTACACACTGCGGGGAGGGGCGAGAGAGAGAGAGGAGGGGAGGGGCGAGAGAGAGAGAGGAGGGGAGGGGCGAGAGAGGAGGGAGGGGCGAGAGAGGAGGGGAGGGGCGAGAGAGGAGGGGGAGGGGCGAGAGGAGGGGAGGGGCGAGAGGAGGGGAGGGGCGAGAGGAGGGGAGGGGCGAGAGGAGGGGAGGGGCGAGAGAGAGGAGGGGAGGGGCGAGAGAGAGGAGGGGAGGGGCGAGAGGAGGGGAGGGGCGAGAGGAGGGGAGGGGCGAGAGAGAGGAGGGGAGGGGCGAGAGGAGGGGAGGGACGAGAGAGAGAGAGGAGGGGAGGGGCAAGAGAGGGGGAGGGGCGAGAGAGGAGGGGAGGGGCGAGAGAGAGAGGAGGGGAGGGGCGAGAGAGAGAGGAGGGGAGGGGCGAGAGAGAGAGGAGGGGAGGGCGAGAGAGAGAGAGGAGGAGGGGAGGGGAGGGGCGAGAGAGGAGGGGAGGGACGAGAGAGAGGAGGGGAGGGGAAGGGCGAGAGAGAGGATGGGAGGGGCGAGAGAGGGGAGGGGAGGGGCGAGAGGGGAGGGAGGGGCGAGAGAGAGAGAGGAGGGGAGGGGCGAGAGAGGAGGGGAGGGACGAGAGAGAGGAGGGGAGGGGCGAGAGAGGAGGGGAGGGACGAGAGAGGAGGGGAGGGACGAGAGAGAGGAGGGGAGGGGCGAGAGAGGAGGGGAGGGACGAGAGAGAGAGGAGGGAGGGGCGGGAGAGAGGAGGGGAGGGGGCGGGAGAGAGGAGGGGAGGGGCGAGAGGAGGGGAGGGGCGAGAGGAGGGGAGGGGCGAGAGGAGGGGAGGGGCGAGAGAGAGGAGGGGAGGGGCGAGAGGAGGGGAGGGGCGAGAGAGAGGAGGGGAGGGGCGAGAGAGAGGAGGGGAGGGGCGAGAGAGGAGGGGAGGGACGAGAGAGAGGAGGGGAGGGACGAGAGAGAGGAGGGGAGGGACGAGAGAGGAGGGGAGGGGCGAGAGATTGGAGGGGAGGGGCGGGAGGGGAGGGCGAGAGAGGAGGGGAGGGGCGAGAGAGGAGGGGAGGGGCGAGAGGAGGGGAGGGAGAGAGAGAGGAGGGGAGGGGCGAGAGAGAGAGGAGGGGAGGGGCGAGAGAGGGGGGAGAGAGAGAGGAGGGGAGGGGCGAGAGAGGAGGGGAGGGGCGAGAGGGGAGGGGAGAGAGGAGGGGAGGGGCGAGAGAGAGAGGAGGGGAGGGGCGAGAGAGGGGGGAGAGAGAGAGGAGGGGAGGGGCGAGAGAGGGGAGGGGCGAGAGAGGAGGGGAGGGGCGAGAGATAGGAGGGGAGGGGCGAGAGAGAGAGGAGAGGAGGGGCGAGAGAGAGGAGGGGAGAAAGAGAGAGAGGGGAGGGGCGAGAGAGAGAGAGAATTGGGAGAGAGAGAGGTAGAGAGAAACCGGGGAGAGAGCGAAGGGACACAGTGTCTGCTGAACCCCCACCCACTGTTGTGCGGTTTGGGGACCCCTTACTCGGCTCCAGGACTGAGCATGAGGAGCTCGGTGAGTGGGGACGCTCCCCATGTGTGTGTCTGATTTCCCTATAACCCGACGTGCTGCAACACGCAGACTCCGGCGTCACTCGCTGCTTGTATTGCGGTATTTATAAAGTTCTTTTTCTATTGCGATCGGGCGCAGTATGGTGTGTTTATTGTCCATGGTAGAGGCTCCGGACCAGCTCCCATTGGAGCACTCGCTACACAATCTACCTCAACACAAAGAAAATACTGCGGATGCTGGAAATCTGAAATAAAAACAGGAAATGCTGGAGAAACTCAGCAGGTCAGGCAGCATCTGTGGAGAGAGAAACAGAGTTAACGTTTCAGGTCGATGACTCTTTGTCAGAACTGGAACAAAGCAGGAGATGGAACAGATTTTTAAGCAAGTGTAGGGGCAGGGAGAGGGGGGAGGGGAGGAAAGAACAAAAGGGAAGGTCTGTGATAGGGTAGAAGGCAGGAGAGATTAAGAGACATTAAGAGATATTCAAGGCGAGAGGAGATGGTAATGGGACAGGTTAAGAAACAAAAGATGGCTCGAGATGAAGTGTAAATCTACCTCTCCTGATTCAATTATTCCCGGGGGTGCCGCTCGATGACAGTAAATAAAACAAACACCACTTCAAACCATCTCGTGTGTCAGACAGAAACCAGAACCGTGATCATCTGCATTAACATCAAAACAGAAACATTTACAGTGCTACGGGGAAAGAGCAGGGGAGGGGGGACTGATTGGACAGCTCTCCCAAAGAGGCACAATGGGCCGAATGACCTCCTGTGCTGTATCAGTCTATCAACGGAAGAACAAACACAAGTAAGTAAATAACACAACGTTAATGGACAATGACCGTTTGTGTGCTGAACTCCTCCTAATCCCCCCCGAGTGGTGGGTTAGAGTTTGTGCTCCGCACTGACCGCAGTTTAAATAAAGCTAGAGGTCGGGGTACAGCTAGAAACAACTGGGGAGACGGTCACTGCGCAGAACGCTCTTGTACAGTAACTGAGCGACCCCTTTATACAGCGAGAAACCCCCCTCCCCTTTATACAGCGAGAAACCCCCCTCCCCTTTATACAGCGAACAATCCCCCTCCCCTTTATACAGCGAGAAACCCCCCTCCCCTTTATACAGCGAACAATCCCCCTCCCCTTTATACAGCGAGAAACCCCCCTCCCCTTTATACAGCGAACAATCCCCCTCCCCTTTATACAGCGAGAAACCCCCCTCCCCTTTATACAGTGAACAATCCCCCTCCCCTTTATACAGCGAACAATCCCCCTCCCCTTTATACAGCGAGAAACCCCCCTCCCCTTTATACAGCGAGAAACCCCCCTCCCCTTTATACAGCGAACAATCCCCCTCCCCTTTATACAGCGAACGATCCCCCTCCCCTTTATACAGCGAGAAACCCCCCTCCCCTTTATACAGTGAACAATCCCCCTCCCCTTTATACAGCGAACAATCCCCCTCCCCTTTATACAGCGAACAATCCCCCTCCCCTTTATACAGCGAACAATCCCCCTCCCCTTTATACAGCGAACAATCCCCCTCCCCTTTATACAGCGAACAACCCCCCTCCCCTTTATACAGCGAACAATCCCCCTCCCCTTTATACAACGAACAATCCCCCTCCCCTTTATACAGTGAACAATCCCCCTCCCCTTTATACAGCGAACAATCCCCCTCCCCTTTATACAGCGAACAATCCCCCTCCCCTTTATACAGTGAACAATCCCCCCTCCCCTTTATACAGCGAACAATCCCCCTCCCCTTTATACAGTGAACAATCCCCCCTCCCCTTTATACGGTGAACAATCCCCCTCCCCTTTATACAGCAACAATCCCCCTCCCCTTTATACAGCGAACAACCCCCCTCCCCTTTACACAGTGAACAATCCCCCCTCCCCTTTATACAGCGAACAATCCCCCTCCCCTTTATACAGTGAACAATCCCCCCCCTCCCCTTTATACGGTGAACAATCCCCCTCCCCTTTATACAGCAACAATCCCCCTCCCCTTTATACAGCGAACAACCCCCCTCCCCTTTATACAGCGAACAATCCCCCTCCCCTTTATACAGCGAACAATCCCCCTCCCCTTTATACAGCGAACAATCCCCCTCCCCTTTATACAGCGAACAACCCCCCTCCCCTTTATACAGCGAACAATCCCCCTCCCCTTTATACAGCGAACAACCCCCCTCAGCTTTATGCCCCACACTGAGCAGCAACCTACGGCTGGGTTATGGAACAGCAGATAGTGGGGAATGCAATGGTTCTGTTACTGAACTAATCCAGACAACGTGAGTTCCAACCCTGCCAAGGTAGTTTGGGAATTTGAAATCAATTTAAGTATCAATAAAAGTGATCTTGAAGCTGTCGGACTGTCGTAAAAACCCAACTGGTTCATTAATATCCTTTGGGGCAAGGGTTCTTGACCTTTTTGCTTCTGAAGGCCCCCTCCCGTGTAATAAACATTCCACGGACCCCCTGTCACACAACACGAGGATTTTTTTCTGTATAAAAATTAGTTATGCAATTAAACATATATTTATTCTTTTTGTTTTATTTAATGTGAAACTTGTTGCTGGTGCTGAGCAATAGTTCTGGCCCGGTGTGGAGATCGGAACTCCTGGATATTTTTTTAAAATTCGCTTATGGGATCTGGGTGTCACTGGCAAGGCCAGCATTTATTGCACATCCCCAATTGCCCTTGAGAAGGTGGTGGTGAGCTGCCTTCTTGAACCGCTGCAGTCCGTGTGCTGCTGGTACTCCCACAGTGCTGTTAGGGTGGGAGTTCCAGGATTTTGGATCGGCGATGATATTTCCAAGTCAGGATGGTGTGTGGCTTGGAGGGGAACTTGGAGGTGGTGGTGTTCCCATGCGCCTGCTGCCCCTGTCCTTCTAGGTGGAAGGGGTTGCGGGTTTGGGAGGTGCTGCCGAAGAAGTCTTGGTGAGTTGCTGCAGTGCATCTTGTAGATGGTACACACTGCAGCCACGGTATGCCGGTGGTGGAGGGAGTGAATGTTTAAGGTGGTGGATGGGGTGCCAATCAAGCGGGCTGCTTTGTCCTGGATGGTGTCGAGCTTCTTGAGTGTTGTTGGAGCTGCACTCATCCTGGCAAGTGGAGAGTATTCCATCACACTCCTGACTTGTGCCTTGTAGATGGTGGAAAGGCTTTGGGGAGTCAGGAGGTGAGACACTCGCCACAGAATACCCAGCCTCTGACCTGTTGTTGTTGCCACAGTATTTATGTGGCTGGTCCAGTTAAGTTTCTGGTCAATGGTGACCCCCAGGATGTTGATGGTGGGGGATTCGACGATGGTAGGTGGTGGTGGTGGTGTAGTGGTTATGTCACTAGACTAGTAAACCAGAGGCTCAGTCAAATGCTCTGAGGATATGGGTTCAAATCCCACCACGGCAGCTGGTGGAAATTCAATTTAATTCTGGAATTAAATGTTAGTCTTAGTAATGGCGACCATGATACCATTGTCGATTGTTGCAAAAACCCATCTGGTTCACTAATGTCCTTTAGGGAAGGAAATCTGCCGTCCTTACCTGGTCTGGCCTACATGTGACTCCAGTGGTTGACTCTTAATGCCCTCTGAAATGGCCTAGCAAGCCACTCAGTTGTAAACAACCGCTACGAAAAACAATAAGAATAAAACCGGACGGACCACCCGGCATCGACCTTGGCACCAGAAACGACAACGGCAAACCCAGCCCTGTCGACCCTGCAAAGTCCTCCTTACCAACATCTGGGGACTTGTGCCAAAATTGGGAGAGCTGTCCCACAGACTAGTCAAGCAACAGCCTGACAGTCATAATTACCGAATCATACCTTACAACCAATGTCCCAGACATCACCATCCCTATCCCTGGGTATGTCCTGTCCCACCGGCAGGACAGACCCACCAGAGGTGGTGGCACCGTGGTATACAGTCGGGAGGGAGTAGCCCTGGGAGTCCTCAACATTGACTCAGGGCCCCATGAGGTCTCATGGCATCAAGTCAAACATGGGCAAGGAAACCTCCTGCTAATTACCACCTACCGCACTCCCTCATCTGATGAATCAGTACTCCTTCATGTCGAACACCAATTGGAAGAAGCACTGAGAGTAGCAAGGGCACAAAATGTCCTCTGGGTGGGGGACTTCAATGTCCATCACCAAGAGTGGCTCGCTAGCACCACAACTGACCGAGCTGGCCGAGTCCTAAAGGACATAGCTGCCAGACTGGGTCTGTGACAGGTGGTGAGGGAACCAACAAGAGGGAAAAACCTACTTGATCTTGTCCTCACCAATCTACCTGTTGCAGATGCATCTGTCCATGACAACATTGGTGGAAGTGACCACCGCACAGTCCTTGTGGAGATGAAGTCCCGTCTTCATGTTGAGGATACCCTCCACTGTGTTGTGTGGCACTACCACCGTGCTAAATGGGACAGATTTCAAACAGGTCTGGCAACTCAAAACTGGGCATCCATGAGGCGCTGTGGGCCATCAGCAGCAGCAGAATTGTATTCAGCCACAATCTGTAACCTCATGGCCCGGCATATCCCTCACTACCATTACCATCAAGCCGGGAGATCAACCCTGGTTTAACGAAGAGTGCAGGAGAGCATGCCGGGAACAGCACCAGGCATACCGAAAAGTGAGGTGTCAACCGGGTGAGGCTACAACACAGGACTACTTGCATGCCAAACAACGGAAGCAACATGCGATAGACAGAGCTAAGCGATCTCACAACCATCGGATCAAATCAAAGCTCTGCAGTCCTGCCACATCCAGTCGTGAGTGGTGGTGGACAATTAAACAGTTAACAGGAGGAGGAGGCTCCAAAAATATCCCCATCCTCAATGATGGTGGAGTCCAGCACGTGAGTGCAAAAGACAAGGCTGAAGCATTTGCAACTATCTTCAGCCAGAAGTGCCGAGTGGATGATCCATCTCGGCCTCCTCCTGAGGTCCCCAGCATCACAGATGCCAGTCTTCAGTCCATTCAATTCACTCCATGTGATGTCAAGAAATGGCTGAAGACACTGGATACTGCAAAGGCTATGGGCCCTGACAACATTCCGGCAATAGTACTGAAGACTTGTGCTCCAAAACTAGCTGCGCCCCTAGCCAAGCTGTTCCAGTACAGCTACAACACTGGCATCTACCCGGCAATGTGGAAAATTGCCCACGTATGTCCTGTCTACAAAAAGCAGGACAAATCCGACCCGGCCAATTACCGTCCCATCAGTCTACTCTCAATCATCAGCAAAGTGATGGAAGATGTCATCGACAGTGCTATCAAGCGGCACTTACTCAGCAATAACCTGCTAACTGACGCCCAGTTTGGGTTCCGCCAGGGCCACTCAGCTCCTAACCTCATTACAGCCTTGGTCCAAACATGGACAAAAGAGCTGAACTCAAGAGGTGAGGTGAGAGTGACTGCCCTTGACATCAAGGCAGCATTTGATCAAGTGTGGCATCAAGGAGCCCTAGCAAAACTGAAGTCAATGGGAATCAAGGGGAAAACGCTCCATTGGTTGGAATCATACCTAGCACAAAGGAAGTTGGCTGTGGTTGTTGGAGGTCATTCATCTCAATCACATGACATCACTGCAGGACTTCCTCAGGGCAGTGTCCTAGGCCCAACCATCTTCAGCTGTTTCATCAATGACCTTCCCTCCATCATAAGGTCAGAAGTGGGGATGTTCGCTGATGATTGCACACTGTTCAGCACCATTCGTGACTCGTCAAATACTGACGCAGTCCATGTCCATATGCAGCAAGACCTGGACAACATTCAGACTTGGGCTGACAAGTGGCAAGTAACATTCGCACCACACAAGTGCCAGGCAATGACCATCTCCAACAAGTGAGACTCTAACCACCTCCCCTTGACATTCAATGGCATTACCATCGCTGAATCCCCCACTATCAACATCCTGGGGGTTACCATTGATCAGAAACTGAACTGGACCAGCCATATAAATACTGTGGCTACAAGAGCAGGCCAGAGGCTGGGAATTCTGTGGCGAGTGTCTCACCTCCTGACTCCCCAAAGCCTTTCCACCATCTACAAGGCACAAGTCAGGAGTGTGATGGAATACTCTCCACTTGCCTGGATGAGTGCAGCTCCAACAACACTCAAGAAGCTCGACACCATTCAGGATAAAGCAGCCCGCTTGATGGCACTCCATCCACCACCTTCAACATTCACTCCCTCCACCACCGGCGCACTGTGGCTGCAGTGTGTACCATCTACAAGATGCACTGCAGCAACTCGCCAAAGCTCCTTCAACAGCACCTTCCAAACCCGCGACCTCTACCACTTAGAAGGACAAGGGCAGCAGACGCATGGGAACATCACCACCTACAAGTTCCCCTCCAAGCCACACACCATCCTGACTTGGACCTGTATCGCTGTTCCTTCACTGTCGCTGGGCCAAAATCCTGGAACTCCCTTCCTAACAGCATTGTGGGTGTACCTACACCATATGGACTGCAGCGGTTCAAGAAGGCGGCTCACCACCATCTTCTCAAGGGCAATTAGGGATGGGCACTAAATGCAGGCCTAGCCAGCGACGCCCACATCCCATCAGTGAATATTTTTCTTTTAAATGCCGTTGAATGTGAAGGGGAGGTGGGTAGACTCTCGTTTGTTGGAGATAGTCATTGCCTGGCACTTCTGTGGCACGAATGTTACCTGCCATTTATCAGCCCAAGCCTGAACGTTGTCCAGGTCTTGTTGCATGCGGGCATGGACTGCTGCATTATCTGAGGAGTTGTGAATGGTACTGAACACTGCAGTCATCAGCGAACATCCCCATTTCTGACCTTATGTTGGAGGGAAGGTCATTGATGAAGCAGCTGACGATGTTTGGGCCTAGGACACTGCAGTAGAAGGACTCCCTCGGCTCTGTTTACCGGGTCCACCACCAAGTTATGAGGTAGATTGCAGGCAAAAAAGGGAACTCGTTTCACAGAGTGAAGACCCTGGGGAAAAGCAAACTGTGATCGAGTAACCGGGAGGGAGAATCAGTCCCAAGGTGAGGATATCTCTGCTAAAGCCCCGGTAATGGGGACCGTGTATTTGCCATGTCGCAGTTGGTGGTGAGTGAACCTGGTAAATGGCACTGGATTTAAGCATCGAGAACATCAAGGTGGCTGACACCTTGTGTAACCCCACCGACCGCACTGAGTAGACTAGGCCTATATTCACTAGAGTTTAGAAGAATGAGGTGATCTCATTGAAACATACAAAATTCTTACAGGGCTTGACAGGGTAGATGCAGGGAGGATGTTCCCCCTGGCTGGGGAGTCTAGAACCAGGAGTCATAGTCTCAGAATAAGGGGTTGGCCATTTAGGACTGAGATGAGGAGAAATTTCTTCACTCAGAGGGCAGTGAATCTTTGGAATTCTCGACCCCAGAGGGCTGTGGAGGCTCAGTGATTGAGTATATTCAAGACAGAGATCGATAGATTTTTGAATATTAAGGGAATCAAGGGATATGGGGATAGTGCAGGAAAGTGGAGATGAGGTAGAAGATCAGCCAGTTTAAGATAGAGCAAAGGAGGGCAAAGGGCATGATCAAGAGGGGCAAAATAGCTTACGAAAACAAGCTGGCGGAAAATATAAAAACTAACTCCAAAAGCTTTTATAAATATATCAAAAGGAAAAGACTGGTGAAAACCAAAGTTGGTCCATTGCAGTCAGATACGGGGGAATATATAATGGGAAATAAGGAAATGGCAGATCAACTAAATGCATACTTTGGGTCAGTCTTTACGAAGGAAGACACAAAAAACCTCCCTGGGATATCGGGAAAAATAGGGACATTGGCAAAGGAGGAACTGACGCAAATCAATATCTCTAAGGATATGGTGTTAAGGAAGCTAAAGGGATTGAAGGTGGACAAATCCCCAGGGCCTGATAACATGCATCCTAGGGTACTGAAGGAGGTGGCCCTAGAGATAGCGGATGCACTAAGGATGATTTTTCAGAATTCATTAGACTCGGGAACAGTGCCGATGGATTGGAGGGTAGCTAACGTTACCCCACTATTCAAAAAGGGGGGTAGGGAAAAAGCAGGTAATTACAGACCTGTAAGCCTTACATCAGTTGTGGGCAAAATGCTGGAGTCCATCATTAAGGATGAAATAGCGGAGCACTTAGCAAATGGGGACAGGATAGGACAGAGTCAACATGGATTTACAAAGGGTAAATCGTGCTTGACTAATCTATTGGAATTTTTTGAGGGAGTAACTGGTAGAATAGATGGGGGAGAGCCAGTAGATGTGGTGTACCTGGACTTCCAAAAGGCCTTCGATAAGGTCCCACATAAAAGATTAGCATGGAAAATTGAGGCTCATGGGATAAAGGGGAAAGTTTTGGCGTGGATAGGGAACTGGCTGTCAGATAGAAAACAGAGAGTTGGAATAAACGGCTCATTTTCTGAATGGCAGGCAGTAACAAGTGGGGTACCACAGGGATCTGTCCTGGGCCCCCAGCTGTTCACAATTTACATTAATGACCTGGATCAGGGAGTCGGATGCAGCATTTCCAAATTTGCAGACGACACTAAACTAGGAGGTGGGGTGGGCTCAGAGGAAGAGACCAGGAAGCTCCAGAGCGATTTGGACAGACTGGGCGATTGGGCGGATAAATGGCAGATGCACTATAATGTGGACAAGTGCGAAGTTATCCACCTTGGGTGCAGGAACGGGAGGGCAAATTATTATTTAAATGGCAATAGATTGGGAGAGGGGGAAGTACAGAGAGACCTGGGTGTTCTTGTACACCAGTCACTGAAGGCGAGCATGCAGGTGCAACAGGCGGTCAAGAAGGCAAACGGTATGCTGGCCTTCATAGCAAAAGGGTTAGAATACAGGAACAGGGATACCTTGCTGCAGCTGTACAGGGCACTGGTGAGACCACACCTCGAGTACTGTGTACAGTTTTGGTCGCCTCATCTGAGGAAGGATGTTCTTGCCATGGAGGGGGTGCAGCGGCGATTCACCAGGCTGATACCAGGAATGGCGGGAATGACCTATGAGGAGAGACTATGTAGTTTAGGGATGTACACACTGGAGTTTAGAAGATTGAGAGGGGACCTCATAGAAGTGTATAAAATTCTGACAGGTCTAGACAGACTGGATGCAGAAGGAATGTTTCCCTTGGCGGGTGAGAACAGAACTAGAGGACATAATTTAAGGATCAGGGCTAAACCATTTAGGACAGAGATGAGGGGGAATTTCTTCACTCAGAGAGTGGTGAACCTGTGGAACTCATTGCCACAGAGGGCAGTGTACGCCAGCTCATTAAATATATTTAAGAGGGAATTAGATATATTTCTATGGGCAAAAGGGGTTAAGGGTTACGGAGAGAAGGCGGGGACGGGATACTGAATTAAAGGATCAGCCATGATCTCATTAAATGGCGGAGCAGGCACGAAGGGCCGAATGGCCTACTCCTGCTCCTATCTTCATCTTCTATGTATCTATGATCTTATTGAATGGCGGAGCAGGCTCGAGGGGCCGAATGGCCGACTCCTGCTCCTATTTCTTATGTTCTTATGGCTAAAGGGGAAACTCTGAGACTTGGGAGGACAGCCGCTGGAGGCATTACCTGGAGACTGAACCAGTGAGATCATCCCCGGGCTCTGTACTGGGAAACAGCCCCGGTACTCTGGGAAAACTCCAGTGGGACACTTGGGCACATTTGGGGGTCCGTAACCCTTGGTTCTGTCAACATTCACCTGCCGCAGTCAGATCAGTAGAGTCTGTCAGGGATCGAGTTTGGAATCCGTATCTGGAGTCTGTATTTGTTTCTTGATGCTGGTTTACAGGAACCACTGATCTCTCAGTTGCCCGACTGCCTCCCACCGGCAGAGTCCAGCTCCAAATGAGCCTGTTGGTGTCTCTAACGGTCACAGATCCGAGGAGGATGTGAGGAGCTCGAATTCTTGCTTTGCTCTCCCTCCACTTGTTCCCCGTTTTGTACGGAGCTGTCCGAACAGTCACTTTACTGTCAATATTGATTCTAAGGGGCCACTGGGATTGGATGCTCTTGTTCTGCTTTTCTTTATATTTAGGAGATTGAATAGTTGTGTGAAAGAGATTTATCGCCCCGTGAATGTAAATCCCGATGTTCTGTTGCAGTAGAGGGAGAAAGTATCAGGTGTGTCAGCTGTGGCTCAGGGGGCAGCCTTGGGGTCAGGAGGTCATGGGTTCAAGCCCCACTCCAGAGACTTCAGCACAAAAATTTGTCTGACAATCCCAGTACAGTACTGAAGGAGCGTCGCACTGTCGGAGGGGCAGTACTGAGGGAGCGCCGCACTGTCGGAGGGGCAGTACTGAGCGAGCGTCGCACTGTCGGAGGGGCAGTACTGAGGGAGCGCCGCACTGTCGGAGGGGCAGTACTGAGGGAGCGCCGCACTGTCGGAGGGGCAGTACTGAGGGAGCGTCGCACTGTCGGAGGGGCAGTACTGAGGGAGTGCTTCACTGTCGGAGGAGCAGTACTGAGGGAGCGCCTCACTCGGAGGGGCAGTACTGAGGGAGCGTCGCACTGTCGGAGGGTCAGTACTGAGGGAGCGTCGCACTGTCGGAGGGGCAGTACTGAGGGAGCGCCGCACTGTCGGAGGGGCAGTACTGAGGGAGCGCCGCACTGTCGGAGGGGCAGTACTGAGGGAGCGTCGCACTGTCGGAGGGGCAGTACTGAGGGAGCGTCGCACTGTCGGAGGGTCAGTACTGAGAGAGCGTCGCACTGTCGGAGGGGCAGCACTGAGGGAGCGCCGCACTGTCGGAGGGGCAGTACTGAGGGAGCGCCGCACTGTCGGAGGGGCAGTACTGAGGGAGCGTCGCACTGTCGGAGGGGCAGTACTGAGGGAGCGTCGCACTGTCGGAGGGGCAGTACTGAGGGAGCGCCTCACTGTCGGAGGGGCAGTACTGAGGGAGCGTCGCACTGTCGGAGGGGCACTACTCAGGGAGTTCCGCACTGTCGGAGGGGCAGTACTGAAGGAGCGGCGCACTGTCGCAGGGGCAGTACTGAGGGAGCGTCGCACTGTCGGAGGGGCAGTACTGAGGGAGCGTCGCACTGTCGGAGGGGCAGTACTGAGGGAGCGCCTCACTGTCGGAGGGGCAGTACTGAGGGAGCGTCGCACTGTCGGAGGGGCACTACTAAGGGAGTTCCGCACTGTCGGAGGGGCAGTACTGAGGGAGCGCCGCACTGTCGGAGGGGCAGTACTGAGGGAGCGTCGCACTGTCGGAGGGGCAGTACTGAGGGAGCGCCGCACTGTCGGAGGGGCAGTACTGAGGGAGCGCCGCACTGTCGGAGGGGCAGTACTGAGGGAGCGTCGCACTGTCGGAGGGGCAGTACTGAGGGAGCGCCGCACTGTCGGAGGGGCAGTACTGAGGGAGCGTCGCACTGTCGGAGGGGCAGTACTGAGGGAGCGCCGCACTGTCGGAGGGGCAGTACTGAGGGAGCGTCGCACTGTCGGAGGGGCAGTACTGAGGGAGCGCCGCACTGTCGGAGGGGCAGTACTGAGGGAGCGCTGCACTGTCGGAGGAGCAGTACTGAGGGAGCGTCGCACTGTCGGAGGGGCAGTACTGAGGGAGCGCCGCACTGTCGGAGGGGCAGTACTGAGGGAGCGCCGCACTGTCGGAGGGGCAGTACTGAGGGAGCGCCGCACTGTCGGAGGGGCAGTACTGAGGGAGCGCCGCACTGTCGGAGGGTCAGTACTGAGGGAGCGCCGCACTGTCGGAGGGGCAGTACTGAGGGAGCGCCGCAGTGTCGGAGGGGCAGTACTGAGGGAGCGCCGCACTGTCAGAGGGGTAGTACTGAGGGAGTGCCCCACTGTCAGAGGGGCAGTACTGAGGGAGCGCTGCACTGTCGGAGGGGTAGTACTGAGGGAGTGCCACACTGTTGGAGGGGCAGTACTGAGGGAGTGCTGCACTGTTGGAGGGGCAGTACTGAGGGAGTGCTGCACAGTTGGAGGGGCAGTACAGAGGGAGCGTCGCACTGTCGGAGGGGCAGGGCTGAGGGAGCGCCGCACTGTCGGAGGGGCAGTACTGAGGGAGCGCCTCACTGTCGGAGGGGCAGTACTGAGGGAGCGTCGCACTGTCGGAGGGGCAGTACTGAGGGAGCGCCGCACTGTCGGAGGGGCAGTACTGAGGGAGCGTCGCACTGTCGGAGGGGCGGTACTGAGGGAGCGTCGCACTGTCGGAGGGGCGGTACTGAGGGAGCGCCGCACTGTCGGAGGGGCGGTACTGAGGGAGCGTCGCACTGTCGGAGGGGCAGTACTGAGGGAGCGTCGCACTGTCGGAGGGGCAGTACTGAGGGAGTGCTGCACTGTTGGAGGGGCAGTACTGAGGGAGTGCCGCACTGTCGGAGGGACAGTACTGAGGGAGCGCCGCACTGTCGGAGGGGCAGTACTGAGGGAGTGCCGCACTGTCGGAGGGGCAGTACTGAGGGAGCGCCACACTGTCGAAGGGGCAGTACTGAGGGAGCGGAGGGTCAGTACTGAGGGAGCGCCACACTGTCGAAGGGGCAGTACTGAGGGAGCGGAGGGTCAGTACTGAGGGAGCGCCACACTGTCGGAGGGGCAGTACTGAGGGACTGCTGCACTGTCGGAGGGGCAGTACTGAGGGAGCGCCACACTGTCGGAGGGGCAGTACTGAGGGAACGCCGCACTGTCGGAGGGGCAGTACTGAGGGAGCGCCGCACTGTCGGAGGGGCAGTACTGAGGGAGCGTTGCACTGTCGGAGGGGCAGTACTGAGGGAGTGCCGCACTGTCGGAGGGGCAGTACTGAGGGAGCGCCACACTGTCGGAGGGGCAGTACTGAGGGAGTGCCGAACTGTCGGAGGGGCAGTACTGAGGGAGCGCTGCACTGTCGGAGGGGCAGTAGTGAGGGAGTGCCGCACTGTCGGGGGGGCAGTACTGAGGGAGCGCCGCACTGTCGGAGGGGCAGTACTGAGGGAGCGCCGCACTGTCGGAGGGGCAGTACTGAGGGAGCACTGCACTGTCGGCGGGGCAGTACTGAGGGAGTGCCGCACTGTCGGAGGGGCTGTACTGAGGGGGTGCTGCACTGTTGGAGGGGTAGTACTGTGGGAGTGCCGCACTGTCGGAGGGGCAGTACTGAGGGAGTGCCGCACTGTCGGAGGGGCAGTACTGAGGGAGCGCCACACTGGCGGAGGGACAGTACTGAGGGAGCGCCGCACTGTCGGAGGGGTAGTACTGAGGGAGTGCCACACTGTCGGAGGGGCAGTACTGAGGGAGCGCCGCACTGTCGGAGGGGTAGTACTGAGGGAGTGCCACACTGTCGGAGGGGCAGTACTGAGGGAGTGCTGCACTGTTGGAGGGGCAGTACTGAGGGAGTGCCGCACTGTCGGAGGGGCAGTACTGAGGGAGCGTCGCACTGTCGGAGGGGCAGTACTGAGGGAGTGCTGCACTGTTGGAGGGGCAGTACTGAGGGAGCGTCGCACTGTCGGAGGGGCAGGGCTGAGGGAGCGCCTCACTGTCGGAGGGGCAGTACTGAGGGAGCGCCGCACTGTCGGAGGGGCAGTACTGAGGGAGTGCCGCACTGTCGGAGGGGCAGTACTGAGGGAGCGCCGCACTGTCGGAGGGGCAGTACTGAAGGAGCGCCGCATTGTCGGAGGGGCAGTACTGAGGGAGTGCCGCACTGTCGGAGCGGCAGTCCTGAGGGAGTGCGGCACTGTCGGAGGGGCAGTACTGAGGGAGTGCCGCACTGTCGGAGGGGCAGTACTAAGGGAGTGCCGCACTGTCGGAGGGGCAGCACTGAGGGAGCGCCACACTGTCAGAGGGGCAGTACTGAAGGAGCGCTGCACTGTCGGAGGGGCAGTACTGAGGGAGTGCCGCACTGTCAGAGGGGCAGTACTGTGGGAGTGCCACACTGTCGGAGGGGCAGTACTGAAGGAGCGCTGCACTGTCGGAGGGGCAGTACTGAGGGACTGCTGCACTGTTGGAGGGGCAGTACTGAGGGAGCGTTGCACTGTCAGAGGGGCAGTACTGAGGGAGCGCTGCACTGTTGGAGGGGCAGTACTGAGGGAGCGTCGCACTGTCGGAGGGGCAGTACTGAGGGAGTGCCGCACTGTCGGAAGGGCAGTACTGAGGGAGCGTCGCACTGTCTGAGGGGCAGTACTGAGGGAGCGCTGCACTGTCGGAGGGGCAGTACTGAGGGAGTGCCGCACTGTCGGAGGGGCAGTAATGAGGGAGCGTCGCACTGTCGGAGGGGCAGTACTGAGGGAGCGTCGCACTGTCGGAGGGTCAGTACTGAGGGAGCGCCGCACTGTCGGAGGGACAGTACTGAGGGAGCGCTGCTCTGTTGGAGGGGCATTACTGAGGGAGTGCCGCACTGTCGGAGGGGCAGTACTGAGTGAGCGCCGCACTGTCGGAGGGGAAGTACTGAGCGAGTGCTGCACTGTCGGAGGGGCAGTACTGAGGGAGTGCCGCACTGTCGGAGGGGCAGTACTGAGGGAGCGCCACACTGTCGAAGGGGCAGAACTGAGGGAGCGGAGGGTCAGTACTGAGGGAGCGCCACACTGTCGGAGGGGCAGTACTGAAGGAGCGCTGCACTGTTGAAGGGGCAGTACTGAGGGAGCGCCACACTGTCGGAGGGGCAGTACTGAGGGACTGCTGCACTGTTGGAGGGGCAGTACTGAGGGAGCGCCACACTGTCGGAGGGACAGTACTGAGGGAGCGCTGCACTGTCGGAGGGGCAGTACTGTGGGAGCGCTGCACGGTCGGAGGGGCAGTACTGAGGGAGTGCCGCACTGTCGGGGGGGCAGTACTGAGGGAGCGCCGCACTGTCGGAGGGGCAGTACTGGGAGCGCTGCACTGTCGGAAGGGCATTACTGAGGGAGCGTCGCACTGTCGGAGGGGCAGTACTGAGGGAGCGCCGCACTGTCGGAGGGGCAGTACTGAGGGAGCGCCGCACTGTCGGAGGGGCAGTACTGAGGGAGCGCTGCAGTGTCGGAGGGGCAGTACTGAAGGAGCGCCGCATTGTCGGAGGGGCAGTACTGAGGGAGTGCCGCACTGTCGGAGCGGCAGTACTGAGGGAGTGCCGCACTGTCGGAGGGGCAGTACTGAGGGAGTGCCGCACTGTCGGAGGGGCAGTACTGAGGGAGTGCCGCACTGTCGGAGGGGCAGTACTGAGGGAGCGCCGCACTGTCGGAGGGGCAGTACTGAGGGAGTGCTGCACTGTTGGAGGGGTAGTACTGAGGGAGCGCCACACTGTCGGAGGGGCAGTACTGAGGGAGTGCTGCACTGTCGGAGGGGCAGTACTGAGGGAGCGCCGCACTGTCGGAGGGGCAGTAGTGAGGGAGTGCCGCACTGTCGCGGGGGCAGTACTGAGGGAGCGCCGCAATGTCGGAGGGGTGGTACTGAGGGAGTGCCACACTGTCGGAGGGGCAGTATTGAAGGAGCGCTGCACTGTCAGAGGGGCAGTACTGAGGGAGCGCCACACTGTCGGAGGGGCAGTACTGAGGGAGCGCCGCACTGTCGGAGGGGCAGTACTGAAGGAGCGCTGCACTGTCGGAGGGGCAGTACTGAGGGACTGCTGCACTGTTGGAGGGGCAGTACTGAGGGAGCGTTGCACTGTCAGAGGGGCAGTACTGAGGGAGCGCTGCACTGTCGGAGGGGCAGTACTGAGGGAGCGCCACACTGTCGAAAGGGCAGTACTGAGGGAGCGGAGGGTCAGTACTGAGGGAGCGCCACACTGTCAGAGGGGCAGTACTGAAGGAGCGCTGCACTGTGGGAGGGGCAGTACTGAGGGAGCGCCACACTGTCGGAGGGGCAGTACTGAGGGAGTGCTGCACTGTTGGAGGGGCAGTACTGAGGGAGCGCCGCACTGTCGGAGGGGCAGTACTGATGGAGTGCTGCACTGTCGGAGGGGCAGTACTGAGGGAGCGCCGCACTGTCGGAGGGGCAGTAGTGAGGGAGTGCCGCACTGTCGCGGGGGCAGTACTGAGGGAGCGCCGCAATGTCGGAGGGGTGGTACTGAGGGAGTGCCACACTGTCGGAGGGGCAGTACTGAGGGAGCGCTGCACTGTCGGAGGGGTAGTACTGAGGGAGTGCCACACTGTCGGAGGGGCAGTTCGGAGGGAGTGCTGCACTGTTGGAGGGGCAGTACTGAGGGAGCGCCGCACTGTCGGAGGGGCAGTACTGAGGGAGCGTCGCACTGTCGGAGGGGCAGTACTGAGGGAGCGCCGCACTGTCGGAGGGGCAGTACTGAGGGAGCGTCGCACTGTCGGAGGGGCAGTACTGAGGGAGCGTCGGACTGTCGGAGGGGCAGTACTGAGGGAGCGCCGCACTGTCGGAGGGGCAGTACTGAGCGAGCGCCGCACTGTCGGAGGGTCAGTACTGAGGGAGCGTCGCACTGTCGGAGGGGCAGTACTGAGGGAGCGCCGCACTGTCGGAGGGGCAGTACTGAAGGAGCGCTGCACTGTCGGAGGGGCAGTACTGAGGGACTGCTGCACTGTCAGAGGGGCAGTACTGAGGGAGCGCTGCACTGTCGGAGGGGCAGTACTGAGGAAGCGTCGCACTGTCGGAGGGGCAGTACTGAGGGAGTGCCGCACTGTCGGAGGGGCAGTACTGAGGGAGCGTCGCACTTTCTGAGGGGCAGTACTGAGGGAGCGCTGCACTGTCGGAGGGGCAGTACTGAGGGAGTGCCGCACTGTCGGAGGGGCAGTACTGAGGGAGCGTCGCACTGTCGGAGGGGCAGTACTGAGGGAGCGTCGCACTGTCGGAGGGTCAGTACTGAGGGAGCGCCACACTGTCGAAGGGGCAGTACTGAGGGAGCGGAGGGTCAGTACTGAGGGAGCGCCACACTGTCAGAGGGGCAGTACTGAAGGAGCGCTGCACTGTCGGAGGGGCAGTACTGAGGGAGCACCACACTGTCGGAGGGGCAGTACTGAGGGAGTGCTGCACTGTTGGAGGGGCAGTACTGAGGGAGCGCCGCACTGTCGGAGGGGCAGTACTGATGGAGTGCTGCACTGTCGGAGGGGCAGTACTGAAGGAGCGCTGCACTGTTGGAGAGGCAGTAGTGAGGGAGTGCCGCACTGTTGGGGGGGCAGTACTGAGGGAGCGCCGCACTGTCGGAGGGGCAGTACTGAGGGAGCGCCGCACTGTCGGAGGGGCAGTACTGAGGGAGCGCTGCACTGTCGGCGGGGCAGTACTGAGGGAGTGCCGCACTGTCGGAGGGGCTGTACTGAGGGAGTGCTGCACTGTTGGAGGGGTAGTACTGGGGGAGTGCCGCACTGTCGGAGGGGCAGTACTGAGGAAGGGCCGCACTGTCGGAGGGGCAGTACTGAGGGAGCGCCGCACTGTCGGATGGACAGTACTGAGGGAGTCCCGCACTGTCGGAGGGGCAGTACAGAAGGAGCGCTGCACTGTCGGAGGGGCAGTACTGAAGTAGCACCGCATTGTCGGAGGGGCAGTACTGAGGGACTGCTGCACTGTTGGAGGGGCAGTACTGAGGGAGCGTTGCACTGTCAGAGGGGCAGTACTGAGGGAGCGCTGCACTGTCGGAGGGGCAGTACTGAGGGAGCGCCACACTGTCGAAAGGGCAGTACTGAGGGAGCGGAGGGTCAGTACTGAGGGAGCGCCACACTGTCAGAGGGGCAGTACTGAGGGAGTGCTGCACTGTTGGAGGGGCAGTACTGAGGGAGCGCCGCACTGTCGGAGGGGCAGTACTGAGGGAGTGCTGCACTGTCGGAGGGGCAGTACTGAAGGAGCGCTGCACTGTTGGAGAGGCAGTAGTGAGGGAGTGCCGCACTGTTGGGGGGGCAGTACTGAGGGAGCGCCGCACTGTCGGAGGGGCAGTACTGAGGGAGCGCCGCACTGTCGGAGGGGCAGTACTGAGGGAGCGCTGCACTGTCGGCGGGGCAGTACTGAGGGAGTGCCGCACTGTCGGAGGGGCTGTACTGAGGGAGTGCTGCACTGTTGGAGGGGTAGTACTGGGGGAGTGCCGCACTGTCGGAGGGGCAGTACTGAGGAAGGGCCGCACTGTCGGAGGGGCAGTACTGAGGGAGCGCCGCACTGTCGGATGGACAGTACTGAGGGAGTCCCGCACTGTCGGAGGGGCAGTACAGAAGGAGCGCTGCACTGTCGGAGGGGCAGTACTGAAGTAGCGCCGCATTGTCGGAGGGGCAGTACTGAGGGACTGCTGCACTGTCGGAGGGGCAGTACTGAGGGAGCGCCACACTGTCGAAAGGGCAGTACTGAGGGAGCGGAGGGTCAGTACTGAGGGAGCGCCACACTGTCAGAGGGGCAGTACTGAAGGAGCGCTGCACTGTGGGAGGGGCAGTACTGAGGGAGCGCCACACTGTCGGAGGGGCAGTACTGAGGGAGTGCTGCACTGTTGGAGGGGCAGTACTGAGGGAGCGCCGCACTGTCGGAGGGGCAGTATTGATGGAGTGCTGCACTGTCGGAGGGGCAGTACTGAGGGAGCGCCGCACTGTCGGAGGGGCAGTAGTGAGGGAGTGCCGCACTGTCGCGGGGGCAGTACTGAGGGAGCGCCGCAATGTCGGAGGGGTGGTACTGAGGGAGTGCCACACTGTCGGAGGGGCAGTACTGAGGGAGCGCTGCACTGTCGGAGGGGTAGTACTGAGGGAGTGCCACACTGTCGGAGGGGCAGTTCGGAGGGAGTGCTGCACTGTTGGAGGGGCAGTACTGAGGGAGCGCCGCACTGTCGGAGGGGCAGTACTGAGGGAGCGTCGCACTGTCGGAGGGGCAGTACTGAGGGAGCGCCGCACTGTCGGAGGGGCAGTACTGAGGGAGCGTCGCACTGTCGGAGGGGCAGTACTGAGGGAGCGTCGCACTGTCGGAGGGGCAGTACTGAGGGAGCGCCGCACTGTCGGAGGGGCAGTACTGAGCGAGCGCCGCACTGTCGGAGGGTCAGTACTGAGGGAGCGTCGCACTGTCGGAGGGGCAGTACTGAGGGAGCGCCGCACTGTCGGAGGGGCAGTACTGAAGGAGCGCTGCACTGTCGGAGGGGCAGTACTGAGGGACTGCTGCACTGTCAGAGGGGCAGTACTGAGGGAGCGCTGCACTGTCGGAGGGGCAGTACTGAGGAAGCGTCGCACTGTCGGAGGGGCAGTACTGAGGGAGTGCCGCACTGTCGGAGGGGCAGTACTGAGGGAGCGTCGCACTTTCTGAGGGGCAGTACTGAGGGAGCGCTGCACTGTCGGAGGGGCAGTACTGAGGGAGTGCCGCACTGTCGGAGGGGCAGTACTGAGGGAGCGTCGCACTGTCGGAGGGGCAGTACTGAGGGAGCGTCGCACTGTCGGAGGGTCAGTACTGAGGGAGCGCCACACTGTCGAAGGGGCAGTACTGAGGGAGCGGAGGGTCAGTACTGAGGGAGCGCCACACTGTCAGAGGGGCAGTACTGAAGGAGCGCTGCACTGTCGGAGGGGCAGTACTGAGGGAGCACCACACTGTCGGAGGGGCAGTACTGAGGGAGTGCTGCACTGTTGGAGGGGCAGTACTGAGGGAGCGCCGCACTGTCGGAGGGGCAGTACTGATGGAGTGCTGC
Organism: Somniosus microcephalus; assembly: GCF_052327205.1. Taxonomy (NCBI): domain Eukaryota; kingdom Metazoa; phylum Chordata; class Chondrichthyes; order Squaliformes; family Somniosidae; genus Somniosus; species Somniosus microcephalus. Next base: position 4,750,191 of record NC_140987.1, on the reverse strand, counting down.
ACTGTCGGAGGGGCAGTACTGAAGGAGCGCTGCACTGTTGGAGAGGCAGTAGTGAGGGAGTGCCGCACTGTTGGGGGGGCAGTACTGAGGGAGCGCCGCACTGTCGGAGGGGCAGTACTGAGGGAGCGCCGCACTGTCGGAGGGGGAGTACTGAGGGAGCGCTGCACTGTCGGCGGGGCAGTACTGAGGGAGTGCCGCACTGTCGGAGGGGCTGTACTGAGGGAGTGCTGCACTGTTGGAGGGGTAGTACTGGGGGAGTGCCGCACTGTCGGAGGGGCAGTACTGAGGAAGGGCCGCACTGTCGGAGGGGCAGTACTGAGGGAGCGCCGCACTGTCGGATGGACAGTACTGAGGGAGTCCCGCACTGTCGGAGGGGCAGTACAGAAGGAGCGCTGCACTGTCGGAGGGGCAGTACTGAAGTAGCGCCGCATTGTCGGAGGGGCAGTACTGAGGGAGCGCCGCACTGTCGGAGGGTCAGTACTGAGGGAGTACCGCACTGTCGGAGGGGCAGTACTGAGGGAGCGCCACACTGTCGAAGGGGCAGTACTGAGGGAGCGGAGGGTCAGTGCTGAGGGAGCGCCACACTGTCGAAGGGGCAGTACTGAGAGACTGCTGCACCGTCGGACGGGCAGTACTGAGGGAGCGCCACACTGTCGGAGGGGCAGTACTGAGGGAGCGTCGCACTGTCGGAGGGGCAGTACTGAGGGAGCGCCGCACTGTCGGAGGGGCAGTACTGAGGGAGTGCCGCACTGTCGGGGGGGCAGTACTGAGGGAGCGCCGCACTGTCGGAGGGGCAGTACTGAGGGAGCGCCGCACTGTCGGAGGGGCAGTACGGAGGGAGCGCTGCACTGTCGGAGGGGCAGTACTGAGGGAATGCCGCACTGTCGGAGGGGCTGTACTGAGGGAGTGCTGCACTGTTGGAGGGGTAGTACTGGGGGAGTGCCGCACTGTAGGAGGGGCAGTACTGAGGAAGCGCCACACCGTCGGAGGGGCAATACTGAGGGAGCGCTGCACTGTCGGAGGGACAGTACTGAGGGAGTGCCGCACTGTCGGAGGGGCAGTACAGAGGGAGCGCTGCACTGTTGGAGGGGCAGTACTGAGGGAGCGCCGCACTTTCGGAGGGGCAGTACTGAGGGAGCGCGGCACTGTCGGAGGGGCAGTACTGAGGGAGCGTCGCACTGTAGGAGGGGCAGTACTGAGGGAGTGCCGCACTGTCGGAGGGGCAGTACTGAGGGAGCGTCGCAATGTCGGAGGGGCAGTACTGAGGGAGCGCTGCACTGTCGGAAGGGCAGTACTGAGGGAGTGCCGCACTGTCGGAGGGGCAGTACTGAGGGAGCGTCGCACTGTCGGAGGGGCAGTACTGAGGGAGCGCTGCACTGTCGGAAGGGCATTACTGAGGGAGCGTCGCACTGTCGGAGGGTCAGTACTGAGGGAGCGCCGCACTGTCGGAGGGGCAGTACTGAGGGAGTGCTGCACTGTTGGAGGGGCATTCCTGAGGGAGTGCCGCATTGTCGGAGGGGCAGTACTGAGGGAGCGCCGCACTGTTGGAGGGGCAGTACTGAGGGAGTGCCGCACTGTCGGAGGGGCTGTACTGAGGGAGCGCCACACTGTCGAAGGGGCAGTACTGAGGGAGCGGAGGGTCAGTACTGAGGGAGCGCCACACTGTCGGAGGGGCAGTACTGAAGGAGCGCTGCACTGTCGGAGGGGCAGTACTGAGGGAGCACCACACTGTCGGAGGGGCAGTACTGAGGGACTGCTGCACTGTTGGAGGGGCAGTACTGAGGGAGCGTCACACTGTCAGAGGGGCAGTACTGAGGGAGCGCTGCACTGTCGGAGGGGCAGTACTGAGGGAGCGCTGCACTGTCGGAGGGGCAGTACTGAGGGAGTGCCGCACTGTCGGGGGGGCAGTACTGAGGGAGCGCCGCACTGTCGGAGGGGCAGTACTGAGGGAGCGCCGCACTGTCGGAGGGGCAGTACGGAGGGAGCGCTGCACTGTCGGAGGGGCAGTACTGAGGGAATGCCGCACTGTCGGAGGGGCTGTACTGAGGGAGTGCTGCACTGTTGGAGGGGTAGTACTGGGGGAGTGCCGCACTGTAGGAGGGGCAGTACTGAGGAAGCGCCACACCGTCGGAGGGGCAATACTGAGGGAGCGCTGCACTGTCGGAGGGACAGTACTGAGGGAGTGCCGCACTGTCGGAGGGGCAGTACAGAGGGAGCGCTGCACTGTTGGAGGGGCAGTACTGAGGGAGCGCCGCACTTTCGGAGGGGCAGTACTGAGGGAGCGCGGCACTGTCGGAGGGGCAGTACTGAGGGAGCGTCGCACTGTAGGAGGGGCAGTACTGAGGGAGTGCCGCACTGTCGGAGGGGCAGTACTGAGGGAGCGTCGCAATGTCGGAGGGGCAGTACTGAGGGAGCGCTGCACTGTCGGAAGGGCAGTACTGAGGGAGTGCCGCACTGTCGGAGGGGCAGTACTGAGGGAGCGTCGCACTGTCGGAGGGGCAGTACTGAGGGAGCGCTGCACTGTCGGAAGGGCATTACTGAGGGAGCGTCGCACTGTCAGAGGGTCAGTACTGAGGGAGCGCCGCACTGTCGGAGGGGCAGTACTGAGGGAGTGCTGCACTGTTGGAGGGGCATTCCTGAGGGAGTGCCGCATTGTCGGAGGGGCAGTACTGAGGGAGCGCCGCACTGTTGGAGGGGCAGTACTGAGGGAGTGCCGCACTGTCGGAGGGGCTGTACTGAGGGAGCGCCACACTGTCGAAGGGGCAGTACTGAGGGAGCGGAGGGTCAGTACTGAGGGAGCGCCACACTGTCGGAGGGGCAGTACTGAAGGAGCGCTGCACTGTCGGAGGGGCAGTACTGAGGGAGCACCACACTGTCGGAGGGGCAGTACTGAGGGACTGCTGCACTGTTGGAGGGGCAGTACTGAGGGAGCGTCACACTGTCAGAGGGGCAGTACTGAGGGAGCGCGGCACTGTCGGAGGGGCACTACTGAAGGAGCGCCGCATTGTCGGAGGGGCAGTACTGAGGGAGTGCCGCACTGTCGGAGCGGCAGTACTGAGGGAGTGCCACACTTTCGGAGGGGCAGTACTGAGGGAGTGCCGCACTGTCGGAGGGGCAGTACTGAGGGAGTGCCGCACTGTCGGAGGGGCAGTACTGAGGGAGCGCCACACTGTCGAAGGGGCAGTACTGAGGGAGCGGAGGGTCAGTACTGAGGGAGCGCCACACTGTCAGAGGGGCAGTACTGAAGGAGCGCTGCACTGTCGGAGGGGCAGTACTGAGGGAGCGCCACACTGTCGGAGGGGCAGTACTGAGGGAGTGCTGCACTGTTGGAGGGGCAGTACTGAGGGAGCGCCGCACTGTCGGAGGGGCAGTACTGATGGAGTGCTGCACTGTCGGAGGGGCAGTACTGAGGGAGCGCTGCACTGTTGGAGAGGCAGTAGTGAGGGAGTGCCGCACTGTCGGGGGGGCAGTACTGAGGGAGCGCCGCACTGTCGTAGGGGCAGTACTGAGGGAGCGCCGCACTGTCGGAGGGGCAGTACTGAGGGAGCGCTGCACTGTCGGTGGGGCAGTACTGAGGGAGTGCCGCACTGTCGGAGGGGCTGTACTGAGGGAGTGCTGCACTGTTGGAGGGGTAGTACTGGGGGAGTGCCGCACTGTCGGAGGGGCAGTACTAAGGAAGTGCCGCACTGTCGGAGGGGCAGTACTGAGGGAGCGCCGCACTGTCGGAGGGACAGTACTGATGGAGTGCCGCACTGTCGGAGGGGCAGTACAGAGGGAGCGCCGCACTGTCGGAGGGGCAGTACTGAGGGAGCGCCGCAGTGTCGGAGGGGCAGTACTGAGGGAGCGCGGCACTGTCGGAGGGGCAGTACTGAGGGAGCGCCGCACTGTCGGAGGGGCAGTACTGAAGGAGCGCCGCATTGTCGGAAGGGCAGTACTGAGGGACTGCCGCACTGTCGGAGGGGCAGTACTGAGGGAGTGCCGCACTGTCGGAGGGACAGTACTGAGGGAGCGCCGCACTGTCGGAGTGGCAGTACTGAGGGAGCGCCGCACTGTTGGAGGGGCAGTACTGAGTGCCGCACTGTCGGAGGGGCAGTACTGAGGGAGCGCCACACTGTCGGAGGGGCAGTACTGACGGAGCGCCGCACTGTCGGATGGGCAGTACTGGGGGAGCGCCGCACTGTCGGAGTGGCAGTACTGAGGGAGCGCTGCACTGTCAGAGGGTCAGTACTGAGGGAGTGCTGCCCTGTCGGAGGGTCAGTACTGAGGGAGCGCCACACTGTCGGAGGGGCAGTACTGAGGGAGCGCCGCACTGTCAGAGGGCCAGTACTGAGGGAGCGCCGCACTGTCGAAGGGGCAGTACTGAGGGAGCGCTGCACTGTTGGAGGGGCGGTACTGAGGGAGCGCCGCACTGTCGAAGGGGCAGTACTGAGGGAGAGCCGCACTGTCGGAGAGGCAGTACTGAGGGAGCGGAGGGTCAGTACTGAGGGAGCGCCACACTGTCGGAGGGGCAGTACTGAGGGAGCGCTGCACTGTTGGAGGGGCAGTACTGAGGGAGTGCCACACTGTCGCAGGGGCAGTACTGAGGGAGTGCCGCACTGTTGGAGGGGCAGTACTGAGGGAGTGCCGCACTGTCGGAGGGGCAGTACTGAGGGAGCGCCACACTGTCGAAGGGGCAGTATTGAAGGAGCGCTGCACTGTCAGAGGGGCAGTACTGAGGGAGCGCCACACTGTCGGAGGGGCAGTACTGAAGGAGCGCCGTACTGTCGGAGGGGCAGTACTGAGGGAGCGCCGCACTGTCGGAGGGGCAGTACTGAGGGAGCGCCGCACTGTCGGAGGGGCAGTACTGAGGGAGCGCTGCACTGTCGGAGGGGCACTACTGAAGGAGCGCCGCATTGTCGGAGGGGCAGTACTGAGGGAGTGCCGCACTGTCAGAGCGGCAGTACTGAGGGAGTGCCGCTCTGTCGGAGGGGCAGTACTGAGGGAGTGCCGCACTGTCGGAGGGGCAGTACTGAGGGAGTGCCGCACTGTCGGAGGGGCAGTACTGAGGGAGCGCCACACTGTCGAAGGGGCAGTACTGAGGGAGCGGAGGGTCAGTACTGAGGGAGCGCCACACTGTCAGAGGGGCACTACTGAAGGAGCGCTGCACTGTCGGAGGGGCAGTACTGAGGGAGCGCCACACTGTCGGAGGGGCAGTACTGAGGGAGTGCTGCACTGTTGGAGGGGCAGTACTGAGGGAGCGCCGCACTGTCGGAGGGGCAGTACTGATGGAGTGCTGCACTGTCGGAGGGGCAGTACTGAGGGAGCGCTGCACTGTTGGAGAGGCAGTAGTGAGGGAGTGCCGCACTGTCGGGGGGGCAGTACTGAGGGAGCGCCGCACTGTCGGAGGGGCAGTACTGAGGGAGCGCCGCACTGTCGGAGGGGCAGTACTGAGGGAGCGCTGCACTGTCGGCGGGGCAGTACTGAGGGAGTGCCGCACTGTCGGAGGGGCTGTACTGAGGGAGTGCTGCACTGTTGGAGGGGTAGTACTGGGGGAGTGCCGCACTGTCGGAGGGGCAGTACTGAGGAAGTGCCGCACTGTCAGAGGGGCAGTACTGAGGGAGTGCCGCACTGTCGGAGGGGCAGTACTGAGGGAGCGCCGCACTGTCGGAGGGGCAGTACTGAGGGAGCGCCGCACTGTCGGAGGGGCAGTACTGAGGGAGCGCTGCACTGTCGGCGGGGCAGTACTGAGGGAGTGCCGCACTGTCGGAGGGGCTGTACTGAGGGAGTGCTGCACTGTTGGAGGGGTAGTACTGGGGGAGTGCCGCACTGTCGGAGGGGCAGTACTGAGGAAGTGCCGCACTGTCAGAGGGGCAGTACTGAGGGAGCGCCGCACTGTCGGATGGACAGTACTGAGGGAGTGCCGCACTGTCGGAGGGGCAGTACAGAAGGAGCGCTGCACTGTCGGAGGGGCAGTACTGAAGTAGCGCCGCATTGTCGGAGGGGCAGTACGGAGGGAGCGCCGCACTGTCCGAGGGTCAGTACTGAGGGACTGCCGCACTGTCGGAGGTGCAGTACTGAGGGAGCGCCGCACTGTCGGAGGTGGCATCTTTCGAATGAGACATTAAACCACGGCCCCATCTGCCCTCTCAGATGGATGTAAACGATTCTATGGCACTATTTCAAAGAAGAGATGGGGAGCTCTCCCCCGTGTCCTGGGCCAATATTTATCCCTCAACTAACATCACATTTTCTGGTCATTATCACATTGCTGTTTGTTGGAGCTTGCTGTGCGCCAATTGGCTGCCGTGTTTCCCACATTACAACAGTGACCACAGATTTGTACTTCATTGGCTGTAAAGTGCTTTGGGACGTCCTGAGGTTGTGAAAGGTGCTGTAGAAATGAAATTCCGTATATTGAGAAACACGATCAATGGATGAACCTGAGCGACAGCTTAAACTGTTTCTTCTTCTTCACCAGACCCAATCATATAGGCTGCCAGCTGAGGAGGAATTGTTCTCTACCCCGTGTGGTTCAGGGGAGGGACACTCGGGGAACTCTGTTACTGATAAACCAGAGACTGAAACTCTGCTCAATGTGAGATCTTTATAGCTGCAGTTCTCGGGGGAGCCACTGGTTGGCAGCACCACTCTGGGTCCAATCGCTCGTATTAAGCACCAGCTTCAGTTCGTGTAAGCCCTATTGTGGTGGACCCCTTGAAACCGTCTCGCGGACCCCTAGGGGCTGTGGACCCCCGGTTCAGGTTCAGAATCCCTGCTTTAGGAAAGGAAACCTGCCGTCCTTACCCGGTTTGGCCTGTAGGTGACTCCAGACCCACAGCAATGTGGTTGACCCAACTACCCTCGAGTGGCCCAGCAAGGTGTTGTATCAAAACTGTTCTCTGCAGCGGTTCAAGAAGTCCCACCACCTTCGCAGGGCAATCAGCGATGGGCAATACATGCTGGGTGCCCACATCCCGAGAATGAATTGAATAGTGTCCATTAAAGCTGGCTCCTCAGTTCCTGAGCTGAGCTGTGTTGTGGGGCTGGAAAGTCGACATGAGGAGGGATGGAAATAAACTGCAGCTTCTCCCATGTTCCGTCCGGGCAGCTCAGCGTGGCCTTGTCTGGGGCAGTGTTTGCCCACAGCTGAAGCTCTGCCCAGGAAAACTGGAGAAAAGGGGGGGGGGGTGCGAGGAACTAACCGAGGGGAGGGAGAGGGCTTCAAAGCACATTTCAAAAAAGGACCAAGCTGCAAGCTGATATATAATATATACACTTCAAATAAACAGGATCCGCTCAGTGACTGCCAGAGAAAAAAAGAACCTTTATTGGTCTCAATGACACAAGTGTTTGATTTTAATTTCACAACAGTTTGGTGATGATGTTGTTGTATCGAGGCTTGGAATAGTGCCTGCTGTTCTAGTCACCTTACTGAGGGTCAGCAGGGGAACACAGATGGGTTAGGAGGGACAGCATGCAGGTTAGAGACAGGGAGAGCACGCAGGTCAATGGTGAAGGGTCAAGAGGCACTTGGTGCGTAGATACATGGATTAAATGGAGCAGTGTAAAGAGATAGGGCCATAAAAAGGACAAGGAAATCCTTGGCTTGTATTTAGAAGCACAGAACACTAACCAGCATGGCATGTTGGACGCGTTCGACCACAGTTAGAGCCCACAGCCCCGAGACCGGAGAAGCAGCGGACCTGCACGGGAGCAGCCCGAGGCGGGAGAGTATAAGAGGGAGCAACCAGAGGCACTGAGGCCCGACCAATCCAGGTTCCAGGAGAGAGGTAAAAAGTAGTCCAAGTGTGACGTCACCAGGGAGCAGGTAAGTGATTGGTTGCTGAGTATTTCTCTCTTTTCAATACAAGCTTGAATTCTGTGGTGTTAAATTTCTGTGGTGTAGTGGGGATAGTTGGTAAATAAAGTGCCCTAGAGTATACCTGTAACTGGGGTATTGAATAAATTTTTTAATTAATTAAAGAAGTAAGTCATGGCAGGAGAGTTCAGACCCGTGTTCTGCTCCTCTTGCTCCATGTGGGAAATCAGGGACGCTGCCAGTGTCCCTGACGACCATGTGTGCGGGAAATGCATCCAGCTGCAGCTACTTGTAGACCGCATTGCGGCGCTCGAGCTGCGGGTGGATGAATTTTGGAGCATGCGCGATGCTGAGAGGGTTGTGGATAGCACGTTTAGCGAGTTGTTCACGCCTCAGGGTAGGGCAGCACAGGGGGTGACCATCAGGCGGAGCAACAAAGGCAGGCAGGTAGTGCAGGGAACCCCTGCGGACATCCCCCTTTCAATCAGGTATACCAAGTTGGATACTGTTGAGGGGGATGACTCACCAGGGGAAGGCAGCAGCAGCCAGCTTCCTGGCACCAGGGACGCTTCTGCTGCTCAGGAAGGGAGGAAAAAGAGTGGGAGAGCAATAGTGGTAGGGGATTCTATCGTAAGGGGAACAGATAGGCGTTTCTGTGGCCGCAAACGTGACTCCAGGATGGTTTGTTGCCTCCCTGCGGCCAGGGTCAGGGATGTCACTGAGCGGCTACAGGGCATTCTTAAGGGGGAGGGTGAGCAGGCAGAGGTCGTGGTCCACATTGGGACCAACGACATAGGTAGGAAGGGGGATGAGGTCCTGCATCAAGAATTTAGGGAGCTAGGTAACAGATTAAAGAGCAGGACCTCAAAGGTTGTAATCTCTGGATTACTCCCAGTGCCACGTGCTAGTGAGTATAGGAATGGGAGGATAGAGCAGATGAATGCGTGGCTAAAGAGTTGGTGTAGGGGGGAGGGTTTTACTTTCCTGGATCACTGGGCCTGCTTCTGGGAAAGGTGGGACTTGTACAAGTCGGACGGGTTGCACCTGAACCAGAGCGGGACAAATATCCTTGCGGGGAGGTTTGCTAGCACTGTTGGGGGGGGTTTAAACTAACTTGGCAGGGGGATGGGATACAGAGGGGAGCTGAAATAGGGGGTGATGTGTTGCCAATTATAGAGAAAAAAACAAGTCAGCTTGGTAGACAGGGCAAATATATAAGGGCAAGGCTGGATGGCATCTATTTTAATGCAAGGAGTCTTGCAAGTAAGGTGGATGAACTGAAGGTGTTGATAAACACATTGGAGTATGATATTGTTGCTATCACGGAGACATGGTTGAGGGAGGGGCAAGACTGGCAGCTCAATATTCCGGGGTACAGAATCTTCAGGCGAGACAGAGGGGGAGGTATAAGAGGAGGGGGTGTCGCAATATTAATTAAGGAGTCAATTACTGCAGTAAGGAGGGATGATATATTAGCAGGTTCCTCTAATGAGGCCATATGGGTGGAGCTTAAAAACAAAAAGGGGGCAAGCACTTTGCTGGGAGTGTACTATAGGCCTCCAAACAGTCAGGGGGAGATAGAGGAACAGATATGTAGGCAAATCTCAGAGAAATGTGCAAATAATAGGGTAATAATAATGGGGGATTTCAACTTCCCCAATATTAACTGGGATAGTCAGAGTGTGAAAGGCTCAGAGGGTGTAGAATTCTTAAAGTGCATCCAGGAGAGCTTTTTGAGCCAGCATGTAGAAAGTCCTACAAGAGAGGGGGCGGTACTGGACCTAATTCTAGGGAATGTGGCCGGCCAAGTGGAAAAAGTGCTAGTAGGTGAGCACTTTGGTGACAGTGACCATAATATGGTAAGATTTAAGGTGGTCGTGGAAAAGGACAGGGATGGGCCGGAAATAAAGGTTCTAAATTGGGGGAAGGCCAATTTTAATAGGATAAGGCAGGATCTGGCCAAAATGGACTGGGATCAGCTACTTGTAGGAAAATCCGCATCAGAGCAATGGGAGGCTTTCAGAAGGGAGATTGGGATCATACAATGGCAACATGTTCCCGTAAAGGTCAAGGGTGGTTCCAAAAACCACAGGGAACCTTGGATGTCAGGGGATGTACGAGAATGGATTAGGAAAAAAAGGAGGGCTTTTGGCAGATACAAAAGGCTAAAGACGGAGGAAGCCCTAGAGGAGTACAAAAAGTGCAGGGGGATACTTAAAAAAGAAATTAGGAGATCAAGGAGGGGCCATGAAATAACACTGGCGAGCAAAATAAAGGAAAATCCTAAGATGTTTTATAAGTATATTAAGGGTAAGAGGATAACTAGGTAAAAAATAGGGCCCATTAGGGACAAAAGTGACAATCTGTGTGTGGAGCCGGAAGATGTAGGAGGGGTTCTAAATGAATTTTTTGCATCTGTTTTCACTATGGAGAAGGACGATGTAGACATAGAAATAGGGCGGGGGGACTGTGATATGCTCGAACATATTCACATCGAGAGGGAGGAGGTATTGGCGGTTTTAGCTGGCCTAAAAATGGATAAATCCCCAGGCCCGGATGAAATGTATCCCAGGCTGCTGTGTGAGGCAAAGGAAGAGATTGCGGGGGCTCTAACACATATATTCAGGACCTCTCTGGCCACAGGGGATGTGCCAGAGGACTGGAGAACCGCTAATGTAGTACCATTATTCAAGAAGGGAAGTAGGGAAAAACCGGGGAACTACAGGCCAGTGAGCCTAACATCAGTGGTAGGAAAATTATTGGAAAAACTTCTGAGGGACAAAATTTGTCTCCACTTGGAGAGGCAAGGATTAATCAGGGATAGTCAACATGGCTTTGTCAAGGGAAGATCATGTCTGACTAATTTGATTGAATTTTTTGAGGGGGTGACTAGGTGTGTGGATGAGGGTAACGCAGTGGATGTGGTATATATGGATTTCAGTAAGGCCTTCGATAAAGTCCCGCACAGGAGACTGGTCAAGAAGGTAAGAGCCCATGGAATCCAGGGTGCCTTGGCACATTGGATACAAAACTGGCTTAGTGGCAGAAGGCAGAGGGTGATGGTCGAAGGTTGTTTTTGTGACTGGAAGCCTGTAGCCAGTGGGGTACCACAGGGATCGGTGCTGGGTCCCTTGCTGTTTGTGGTCTACATTAATGACTTGGATATGAATGTAAAAGGTATGATCAGTAAGTTCGCGGATGATACAAAAATTGGTAGGGTGGTAAATAGCGAGGAGGGTAGCCTCAGTCTGCAGGACGATATAGATGGGTTGGTCAGATGGGCGGAACAGTGGCAAATGGAATTTAACCCGGAAAAGTGCGAGGTGATGCACTTTGGGGGGACTAACAAGGCAAGGGAATACACAATGAATGGTAAGACCCTAGGCAAGACGGAGGGGTCAGAGGGATCTGGGTGTGCAAGTGCACAGATCCCTGAAGGCGGCGGAACAGGTGGATAAGGTGGTAAAAAAGGCATATGGGATACTTGCCTTCATTAGCCGAGGCATTGAATATAAGAGCAAGGAGGTTATGATGGAACTGTATAAAACACTGGTTAGGCCACAGCTGGAATACTGTGTGCAGTTCTGGTCGCCACACTACAGGAAGGATGTGATCGCGTTAGAGAGGGTGCAGAGGAGATTCACCAGGATGTTACCAGGGCTGGAGCGCTTCAGCTATGAAGAGAGACTGGGCAGATTGGGTTTGTTTTCCTTGGAGCAGAGGAGGCTGAGGGGGGGACATGATTGAGGTGTACAAAATTATGAGGGGCATAGATAGGATGGATGCTGAGGAGCTTTTTTCCCTTAGTAGAGGGGGTCAATAACTAGGGGGCATAGATGCAAGGTAAAGGGCGGGAGGTTTAGAGGGGATTTGAGAGAGAACTTTTTCACTCAGAGGGGGGTTGGAGTCTGGAACTCACTGCCTGAAAGGGTTGTGGAGGCAGGAACCCTCACAACATTTAAGAAGCATTTGGATGAGCACTTGAAATGCCACAGCATACAAGGCTACGGACCAAATGCTGGAATATGGGATTAGATTAGACAGGGCTTGATGGCCGGCGCGGACACGATGGGCCGAAGGGCCTCTATCCGTGCTGTATAACTCTATGACTCTATGGCTCTATTACGTAAAGTTTAGGTAGCCCCCAACAACAACCTGCATTTATATAGCCCCGTTAATGTAGCAAAACGTCCCAGGGTGCTTCACAGGAGCAATTAACAAACAAAATCTGAGACCGAGACACCTAGGGCTAAAAATTCAGTTTGGGACGCCAAGCTCGCCTGGGCGCCGGAATTACCGCTGCGCGCGGAGCCACTTGCGCCAGCGGGAAATTCAGTTTCAGCGCCCCAAGTGGAAGCCGGCCGCTAAACAAGGGTTTCGGCGCCCCACTTGGGGCGCTGAAACTGAATATCGCCGCGCTAAGGGTCACAGCGCCACCCGCTGCGGCATGGCAGCCTGCGGTACTGCAGGCCTTCCTCCCACTCTTAAGGGGGAGGTGCCTGCAACAGCGCGATCCCCGCTCGCGAGTGCCGGCAAATGAGCCCGGCACCAAGGAGAAGTGCCGGGCTCTCGGGAAACAGCCGGCAATGCCGCGGGGGGTGGGTGTAGGAGGCCGGGGACGGAGGTGCTGGCAGGCGGCCGCCGAAAAAGCGGCCGGCCGCACCTCCACCTTAACTCGCCCCACTACCGCCACAGGTAGGCCCCGTGTACCGGTCGCTGTTTGCGGCCGGCGCGGAGGAGGCGGCAGCGACCAAATGTGGCCAGCGGGGCGATAGTGGGGCGCTGTGCACACCGATGACATCATCGGTGGCGGCGCAGCGCTACAGGCTAACGCCGCCATTAGCGCCCCGCTAAATATCGCGGTAGGTGTGGCCAGTGGCGCAAAAGCCCTCTTTGGGCGCTAACTGGTGGCGCAGGCCACTGAATTTCTAGGCCATAAGGAGATATTAGGACAGGTGACCAAAAGCTTGGTTAAAGAGGTCAGTTTTAAGGAATGTCTTAAAGGAGGAACAGGAGGAGGCCATCTAGGTGACCTCACTCCATATACCCGCCTTTGCCCCATATCCCTCAATACCTTTGGTTAACAAAAAGCTATCAATCTGCGATTTAAAATTAACAATTGATCTAGCATCAATTGCCATTTGTGGACGAGAGTTCTAAACTTCCACCACCCTTTGTGTGTAGAAGTGTTTCCTAATTTCACTCCTGAAAGGTCTGGCTCTAATTTTTAGACTCTGCCCCCTAGTCCGAGACTCCCCAACCAGCGGAAATAGTTTCTCTCTCTCTCTTTCTATCTTGAAAGCTTTGATCTGATCAACCCTTAACCTTCTAAATTCTGAGGGAATACAACCCTAATTTGTTTAATCTCTCCTCGTAACTTAACCCTTGCAGTCCGGGTATCATTCTGGTAAACCTGCGCTGCACTCCCTCCAAGGTCAGTATATCCTTCCCAAGGTGTGGTGCCCAGAACTGCTCCCAGTGCTCCAGGTGTGGTCTAACCAGGGCTTTGTACAGCTGCAGCATAACTTCCAAACACTTGTACTCTAGTCCTCCAGATATAAAGGACAGCATTCCATTAGCCTTTTTGATTATTTACTCTACCTGTTCATGACACTTTAATGATCGATGTACCTGGACCCAAAAGTCTCTTTGGACCTCCACTGTTTTTAGCCTTTCACCATTTAGAACGTACCCTGTTCTATCCTTTTTAGGTCCAAAGTGGATGACCACACATTTGCCGACATTGACCTCACATTTGCCTATATAAGGAGAGGTTTAGGGAGGGAATTCCGGAGCTCGGGGGCCCAGGCAGCTGAAGGCACGGCCGCCAAAGGTTGAGCAATTATAATCAGGGATGCTCAAGAGGGCAGAGTTAGAGGAGCGCAGATATCTCGGGGTGTTGTGGGGCTGGAGGAGATTACAGAGATAGGAAGGGGCGAGGCCATGGAGGGATTTGAAAACAAGAATGAGAATTTTGAAATCAAGGCATTACCGGACCGGGAGCCAATGTAGGTTAGCGAGCACAGGGGAGATGGGTGAACGGGACTGGGTGTGAGTTAGGACACGGGGCAGTGAGCACAGGGGGTGATGGGTGAACGGGACTGGGTGCGAGTTAGGACACGGGGCAGTGAGCACAGGGGGTGATGGGTGAACGGGACTGGGTGTGAGTTAGGACATGGGGCAGTGAGCACAGGGGGTGATGGGTGAACGGGACTGGGTGTGAGTTAGGACACGGGGCAGCAAGCACAGGGGTGATGGGTGAACGGGACTGGGTGTGAGTTAGGACACAGGGCAGTGAGCACAGGGGATGATGGGTGAACGGGACTGGGTGTGAGTTAGGACATGGGGCAGTGAGCACAGGGGGTGATGGGTGAACGGGACTGGGTGTGAGTTAGGACATGGGGCAGTGAGCACAGGGGGTGATGGGTGAACGGGCCTGGGTGCGAGTTAGGACACAGGGCAGCAAGCACAGGGGTGATGGGTGAACGGGACTGGGTGTGAGTTAGGACACAGGGCAGTGAGCACAGGGGATGATGGGGTGAACGGGACTGGGTGTGAGTTAGGACACGGGGCAGTGAGCACAGGGGGTGTTGGGTGAACGGGACTGGGTGTGAGTTAAGACACGGGGCAGTGAGCACAGGGGGTGATGGGTGAACGGGACTGGGTGTGAGTTAGGACACGGGGCAGTGAGCACAGGGGGTGATGGGTGAACGGGACTGGGTGTGAGTTAGGACACAGGGCAGTGAGCACAGGGGGTGATGGGTGAACGGGACTGGGTGTGTGTTAGGACACGGGGCAGTGAGCACAGGGGGTGTTGGGTGAACGGGACTGGGTGTGAGTTAGGACACGGGGCAGTGAGCACAGGGGGTGTTGGGTGAACGGGACTGGGTGTGAGTTAAGACACGGGGCAGTGAGCACAGGGGGTGATGGGTGAACGGGACTGGGTGTGAGTTAGGACACGGGGCAGTGAGCACAGGGGGTGATGGGTGAACGGGACTGGGTGTGAGTTAGGACACGGGGCAGTGAGCACAGGGGGTGATGGGTGAACGGGACTGGGTGTGAGTTAGGACACGGGGCAGTGAGCACAGGGGGTGATCGGTGAACGGGACTGGGTGCGAGTTAGGACACAGGGCAGCAAGCACAGGGGTGATGGGTGAACGGGACTGGGTGTGAGTTAGGACACAGGGCAGTGAGCACAGGGGATGATGGGTGAACGGGACTGGGTGTGAGTTAGGACACGGGGCAGTGAGCACAGGGGGTGTTGGGTGAACGGGACTGGGTGTGAGTTAAGACACGGGGCAGTGAGCACAGGGGGTGATGGGTGAACGGGACAGGGTGTGAGTTAGGACACGGGGCAGTGAGCACAGGCGGTGATGGGTGAACGGGGCTTGGTGTGAGTTAGGACACGGGGCAGTGAGCACAGTGGGGTGATGGGTGAACGGGACTGGGTGTGAGTTCGGACACGGGGCAGTGAGCACAGGGGGTGATGGGTGAACGGGACTGGGTGTGAGTTAGGACACGGGGCAGTGAGCACAGGGGGTGATGGGTGAACGGGACTGGGTGTGA
This sequence comes from Somniosus microcephalus, assembly GCF_052327205.1. Taxonomy (NCBI): domain Eukaryota; kingdom Metazoa; phylum Chordata; class Chondrichthyes; order Squaliformes; family Somniosidae; genus Somniosus; species Somniosus microcephalus. Next base: position 4,734,827 of record NC_140987.1, on the reverse strand, counting down.
GTTAGGACACGGGGCAGTGAGCACAAGGGGTGATGGGTGAACGGGACTGGGTGTGAGTTAGGACACGGGGCAGTGAGCACAGGGGGTGATGGGTGAATGGGACTGGGTGTGAGTTTGGACACGGGGCAGTGAGCACAGGGGGTGATGGGTGAGCGGGACTGGGTGCGAGTTAGGACACGGGGCAGTGAGCACAGGGGGTGATGGGTGAACGGGACTGGGTGTGAGTTAGGACACGGGGCAGTGAGCACAGGGGGTGATGGGTGAACGGGACTGGGTGTGAGTTAGGACACGGGGCAGTGAGCTCAGGGGTGATGGGTGAACGGGACTGGGTGTGAGTTAGGACACGGGGCAGTGAGCACAGGGGGTGATGGGTGAACGGGACTGGGTGTGAGTTAGGACACGGGGCAGTGAGCACAGGGGGTGATGGGTGAACGGGACTGGGTGTGAGTTAGGACACCGGGCAGTGAGCACAGGGGGTGATGGGTGAGTGGGACTGGGTGTGAGTTAGGACACGGGGCAGTGAGCACAGGGGGTGATGGGTGAACAGGACTGGGTGTGAGTTAGGACACGGGGCAGTGAGCACAGGGGGTGATGGGTGAACGGGACTGGGTGTGAGTTAGGACACGGGGCAGTGAGCACAGTGGGTGATGGGTGAATGGGACTGGGTGTGAGTTAGGACACGGGGCAGTGAGCAGAGGGGGTGATGGGTGAACGGGACTGGGTGTGTGTTAGGAGACGGGGCAGTGAGCACAGAGGGTGATGGGTGAACGGGACTGGGTGTGAGTTAGGACACGGGGCAGTGAGCACAGTGGGTGATGGGTGAACGGGACTCGGTGTGAGTTAGGACATGGGGCAGTGAGCACAGGGGGTGATGGGTGAACAGGACTGGGTGTAAGTTAGGACACGGGGCAGTGAGCACAGGGGGTGATGGGTGAATGGGACTGGGTGTGAGTTAGGACACGGGGCAGTGAGCACGGGGGGTGATGGGTGAACAGAACTGGGTGTGAGTTAGGACACGGGGCAGTGAGCACAGGGGGTGATGGGTGAACGGGACTGGGTGTGAGTTAGGAGACGGGGCAGTGAGCACAGAGGGTGATAGGTGAACGGGACTGGGTGTGAGTTAGGACACGTGGCAGTGAGCACAGTGGGTGATGGGTGAACGGGACTGGGTGTGAGTTAGGACACGGGGCAGTGAGCACAGCGGGTGATGGGTGAACGGGACTGGGTGTGAGTTAGGACACGGGGCAGTGAGCACAGGGGGTGATGGGTGAACGGGACTGGGTGTGAGTTAGGACACGGGGCAGTGAGCACAGCGGGTGATGGGTGAACGGGACTGGGTGTGAGTTAGGACACGGAGCACTGAGCACAGGGGGTGATGGGTGAACGGGACTGGGTGTGAGTTAGGACACGGGGCAGTGAGCACAGGGGGTGATGGGTGAACGGGACTGGGTGTGAGTTAGGACACGGGGCAGTGAGCACAGGGGGTGATGGGTGAACGGGACTGGGTGTGAGTTAGGACATGGGGCAGTGAGCACAGGGGGTGATGGGTGAACGGGACTGGGTGTGAGTTAGGACACGGGGCAGTGAGCACAGGGGGTGATGGGTGAACGGGACTGGGTGTGAGTTCGAACACGGAGCAGTGAGCACAGGGGGTGATGGGTGAACGGGACTGGGTGTGAGCTCGGACACGGGGCAGTGAGCACAGGGGTGATGGGTGAACGGGACTGGGTGTGAGTTAGGACACGGGGCAGTGAGCACAGGGGGTGATGGGTGAACGGGACTGGGTGTGAGTTAGGACACGGGGCAGTGAGCACGGGGTGATGGGTGAACGGGACTCGGTGTGAGTTAGGACACGGGGCAGTGAGCACAGGGGGTGATGGGTGAACGGGACTGGGTGTGAGTTAGGACACGGGGCAGTGAGCACAGGGGGTGGTGGGTGAACGAGACTGGGTGTGAGTTAGGACACGGGGCAGTGAGCACAGGGGGTGGTGGGTGAACGGGACTGGGTGCGAGTTAGGACACGGGGCAGTGAGCACAGGGGGTGATGGGTGAACGGGACTGGGTGTGAGTTAGGACACGGGGCAGTGAGCACAGAGGGTGATGGGTGAACGGGACTGGGTGTGAGTTAGGACACGGGGCAGTGAGCACAGGGGGTGATGGGTGAACGGGACTGGGTGTGAGTTAGGACACGGTGCAGTGAGCAGAGTGGTGATGGGTGAACGGGACTGGGTGTGAGTTAGGACACGGGGCAGTGAGCACAGTGGGTGATGGGTGAACGGGACTGGGTGTGAGTTAGGACACGGAGCAGTGAGCACGGGGGGTGATGGGTGAACGGGACTGGGTGTGAGTTAGGACACGGGGCAGTGAGCACAGGGGGTGATGGGCGAACGGGACTGGGTGTGAGTTAGGACACGGGGCAGTGAGCACGGGGTGATGGGTGAACGGGACTGGGTGTGAGTTAGGACACGGGGCAGTGAGCACAGTGGGTGATGGGTGAACGGGACTGGGTGTGAGTTAGGACACGGGCAGTGAGCACAGGGGGTGATGGGTGAACGGGACTGGGTGTGAGTTAGGACACGGGGCAGTGAGCACAGGGGGTGATGGGTGAACGGGACTGGGTGCGAGTTAGGACAAGGGGCAGTGAGCACAGGGGGTGATGGGTGAACAGGACTGGGTGTGAGTTAGGACAAGGGGCAGTGAGCACAGCGGGTGATGGGTGAACGGGACTGGGTGTGAGTTAGGACACGGGGCAGTGAGCACAGGGGGTGATGGGTGAACGGGACTGGGTGCGAGTTAGGACACGGGGCATTGAGCACAGGGGGTGATGGGTGAACGGGACTGGGTGCGAGTTAGGACACGGGGCAGTGAACACAGGGGGTGATGGGTGAACGGGACTGGGTGCGAGTTAGGACACGGGGCAGTGAGCACAGGGGGTGATGGGTGAACGGGACTGGGTGTGAGTTGGGACACGGGGCAGTGAGCACAGGGGGTGATGGGTGAACGGGACTGGGTGTGAGTTAGGACACGGGGCAGTGAGCACAGGGGGTGATGGGTGAACGGGACTGGGTGCGAGTTAGGACACGGGGCAGTGAGCACAGGGGGTGATGGGTGAACGGGACTGGGTGCGAGTTAGGACACGGGGCAGTGAACACAGGGGGTGATGGGTGAACGGGACTGGGTGTGAGTTAGGACACGGGGCAGTGAGCACAGTGGGTGATGGGTGAACGGGACTGGGTGTGAGTTAGGACACGGGGCAGTGAGCACAGGGGGTGATGGGTGAACGGGACTGGGTGTGAGTTAGGACACGGGGCAGTGAGCACAGGGGGTGATGGGTGAACGGGACTGGGTGTGAGTTAGGACACGGGGCAGTGAGCACAGGGGGTGATGGGTGAACGGGACTGGGTGTGAGTTAGGACACGGGGCAGTGAGCACAGGGGGTGATGGGTGAACAGGACTGGGTGCGAGTTAGGACACGGGGCAGTGAACACAGGGGGTGATGGGTGAACGGGACTGGGTGCGAGTTAGGACACGGGGCAGTGAACACAGGGGGTGATGGGTGAACGGGACTGGGTGCGAGTTAGGACACGGGGCAGTGAGCACAGGGGGTGATGGGTGAACGGGACTGGGTGTGAGTTAGGACACGGGGCAGTGAACACAGGGGGTGATGGGTGAACGGGACTGGGTGCGAGTTAGGACACGGGGCAGTGAGCACAGGGGGTGATGGGTGAACGGGACTGGGTGTGAGTTAGGACACGGGGCAGTGAACACAGGGGGGTGATGGGTGAACGGGACTGGGTGTGAGTTGGGACACGGGGCAGTGAGCACAGGGGGTGATGGGTGAACGGGACTGGGTGTGAGTTAGGACACGGGGCAGTGAGCACAGGGGGTGATGGGTGAACGCGACTGGGTGTGAGTAAGGACACGGGGCAGTGAGCACAGGGGGTGATGGGTGAACGGGACTGGGTGTGAGTTAGGACACGGGGCAGTGAGCACAGGGGGTGATGGGTGAACGGGACTGGGTGTGAGTTAGGACACGGGGCAGTGAGCACGGGGGGTGATGGGTGAACGGGACTGGGTGTGAGTTAGGACACGGCGCAGTGAGCACAGGGGGTGATGGGTGAACGGGACTGGGTGTGAGTTCGGACACGGAGCAGTGAGCACAGGGGTGATGGGTGAACGGGACTGGGTGTGAGTTAGGACACGGGGCAGTGAACACAGGGGGTGATGTGTGAACGGGACTGAGTGTGAGTTAGGACACGGGGCAGTGAGCACAGGGGGTGATGGGTGAACGGGACTCGGTGCGAGTTACGACACGGGGCAGTGAGCACAGGGGGTGATGGGTGAACGGGACTGGGTGTGAGTTAGGACACGGGGCAGTGAGCACAGGGGGTGATGGGTGAACGGGACTGGGTGTGAATTAGGACACGGGGCAGTGAGCACAGGGGGTGATGGGTGAGCGGGACTGGGTGTGAGTTAGGACACGGGGCAGTGAGCACAGGGGGTGATGGGTGAACGGGACTGGGTGCGAGTTAGGACACGGGGCAGTGAGCACAGGGGGTGATGGGTGAACGGGACTGGGTGCGAGTTAGGACACGGGGCAGTGAGCACAGGGGGTGATGGGTGAACGGGACTGGGTGTGAGTTAGGACACGGGGCAGTGAGCACAGGGGGTGATGGGTGAACGGGACTGGGTGCGAGTTAGGACACGGGGCAGTGAGCACAGGGGGTGATGGGTGAACGGGACTGGGTGTGAGATAGGACACGGGGCAGTGAGCACAGGGGGTGATGGGTGAACGGGACTGGGTGTGAGTTAGGACACGGGGCAGTGAGCACAGAGGGTGATGGGTGAACGGGACTGGGTGTGAGTTAGGACATGGGGCAGTGAGCACAGGGAGTGATGGGTGAACGGGACTGGGTGTGAGTTAGGACACGGGGCAGTGAGCACGGGGTGATGGGTGAACGGGACTGGGTGTGAGTTAGGACACGGGGCAGTGAGCACAGTGGGTGATGGGTGAATGGGACTAGGTGCGAGTTAGGACACGGGGCAGTGAGCACAGGGGGTGATGGGTGAGCTGGACTGGGTGTGAGTTAGGACACGGGGCAGTGAGCACAGTGGGGTGATGGGTGAACGGGACTGGGTGTGAGTTAGGACACGGGGCAGTGAGCACAGGGGGTGATGGGTGAGCGGGACTGGGTGTGAGTTAGGACGCGGGGCAGTGAGCACAGGGGGTGATGGGTGAACGGGACTGGGTGTGAATTAGGACACGGGGCAGTGAGCACAGGGGGTGATGGGTGAACGGGACTGGGTGTGAGTTAGGACACGGGGCAGTGAGCACAGGGGGTGATGGGTGAACGGGACTGGGTGTGAGTTAGGACACGGGGGCAGGGAGCACAGGGGGTGATGGGTGAACGGGACTGGGTGTGAGTTAGGACACAGGGCAGTGAGCACAGGGGGTGATGGGTGAACGGGACTGGGTGCGAGTTAGGACACGGGGCAGTGAGCACAGCGGGTGATGGGTGAACGGGACTGGGTGTGAGTTAGGACACGGGGCAGTGAGCACAGGGGGTGATGGGTGAACGGAACTGGGTGTGAGTTAGGACACGGGGCAGTGAGCACAGGGGGTGATGGGTGAACGGGACTGGGTGCGAGTTAGGACACGGGGCAGTGAGCACAGGGGGTGATGGGTGAACGGGACTGGGTGCGAGTTAGGACACGGGGCAGTGAGCACAGGGGGTGATGGGTGAACGGGACTGGGTGCGAGTTAGGACACGGGGCAGTGAGCACAGGGGGTGATGGGTGAACGGGACTGGGTGTGAGTTAGGACACGGGGCAGTGAGCACAGTGGGTGATGGGTGAACGGGGCTGGGTGTGAGTTAGGACACGGAGCAGTGAGCACGGGGGGTGATGGGTGAACGGGACTGGGTGTGAGTTAGGACACGGGGCAGTGAGCACCGGGGGTGATGGGTGAACGGGACTGGGTGTGAGTTAGGACACGGGGCAGTGAGCACAGGGGGTGATGGGTGAACGGGACTGGGTGTGAGTTAGGACACGGGGCAGTGAGCACAGGGGGTGATGGGTGAGCTGGACTGGGTGTGAGTTAGGACACGGGGCAGTGAGCACAGGGAGTGATGGGTGAACGGGACTGGGTGTGAGTTAGGACACGGGGCAGTGAGCACAGTGGGTGATGGGTGAATGGGACTCGGTGCGAGTTAGGACACGGGGCAGTGAGCACAGGGGGTGATGGGTGAGCTGGACTGGGTGTGAGTTAGGACGCGGGGCAGTGAGCACAGGGGGTGATGGGTGAACGGGACTGGGTGTGAGTTAGGACACGGGGCAGTGAGCACAGGGGGTGATGGGTGAACGGGACTGGGTGTGAGTTAGGACACGGGGCAGTGAGCACAGGGGGTGATGGGTGAACGGGACTGGGTGTGAGTTAGGAGACGGGGCAGTGAGCACAGGGGGTGATGGGTGAACGGGACTGGGTGCGAGTTAGGACACGGGGCAGTGAGCACGGGGGGTGATGGGTGAACGGGACTGGGTGTGTGTTAGGACACGGGGCAGTGAGCACAGGGGGTGATGGGTGAACGGGACTGGGTGTGAGTTAGGACACGGGGCAGTGAGCACAGGGAGTGATGGGTGAACGGGACTGGGTGTGAGTTAGGACACGGGGCAGTGAGCACAGTGGGTGATGGATGAATGGGACTCGGTGCGAGTTAGGACACGGGGCAGTGAGCACAGGGGGTGATGGGTGAGCTGGACTGGGTGTGAGTTAGGACGCGGGGCAGTGAGCACAGGGGGTGATGGGTGAACGGGACTGGGTGTGAGTTAGGACACGGGGCAGTGAGCACAGGGAGTGATGGGTGAACGGGACTGGGTGTGAGTTAGGACACGGGGCAGTGAGCACAGGGGGTGATGGGTGAACGGGACTGGGTGTGAGTTAGGACACGGGGCAGTGAGCACAGGGGGTGATGGGTGAACGGGACTGGGTGCGAGTTCGGACACGGGGCAGTGAGCACAGCGGGTGATGGGTGAACGGGACTGGGTGTGAGTTAGGACATGGGGCAGTGAGCACAGGGGTGATGATGGGTGAACGGGACTGGGTGTGAGTTAGGACACGGGGCAGTGAGCACAGGGGGTGATGGGTGAACGGGACTCGGTGTGAGTTAGGACACGGGGCAGTGAGCACAGGGGGTGATGGGTGAACGGGACTGGGTGTGAGTTAGGAGACGGGGCAGTTAGCACAGGGGGCGATGGGTGAACGGGACGGGTGTGAGTTAGGACACGGGGCAGTGAGCACAGGGGGTGATGGGTGAACGGGACCGGGTGTGAGTTAGGACACGGGGCAGTGAGCACAGGGGGTGATGGGTGAACGGGACTGGGTGTGAGTTAGGACACGGGGCAGTGAGCACAGGGGGTGATGGGTGAACGGGACCGGGTGTGAGTTAGGACACGGGGCAGTGAGCACAGGGTGTGATGGGTGAACGGGACCGGGTGTGAGTTAGGACACGGGGCAGTGAGCACAGGGGGTGATGGGTGAACGGGACTGGGTGTGAGTTAGGACACGGGGCAGTGAGCACAGGGGGTGATGGGTGAACTGGACTGGGTGTGAGTTAGGACACGGGGCAGTGAGCACAGGGGGTGATGGGTGAACGGGACTGGGTGAGAGTTAGGACACGGGGCAGTGAGCACAGGGGGTGATGGGTGAGCGGGACTGGGTGTGAGTTAGGACACGGGGCAGTGAGCACAGGGGGTGATGGGTGAACGGGACTGGGTGTGAGTTAGGACATGGGGCAGTGAGCACAGGGGGTGATGGGTGAACGGGACTGGGTGTGAGTTAGGACACGGGGCAGTGAGCACGGGGGGTGAGGGGTGAACGGGACTGGGTGTGAGTTAGGACACGGGGCAGTGAGCACAGGGGGTGATGGGTGAACGGGACTGGGTGTGAGTTAGGACACGGGGCAGTGAGCACAGGGGGTGATGGGTGAACGGGACTGGGTGTGAGTTAGGACACGGGGCAGTGAGCACGGGGGGTGATGGGTGAACGGGACTGGTTGTGAGTTCGGACACGGGGCAGTGAGCACAGGGGGTGATGGGTGAACGGGACTTGGTGCGAGTTAGGACACGGGGCAGTGAGCACAGTGAGTGATGGGTGAACGGGACTGGGTGTGAGTTAGGACACGGGGCAGCGAGCACAGTTCGTGATGGGTGAATGGGACTCGGTGCGAGTTAGGACACGGGGCAGTGAGCACAGGGGGTGATGGGTGAACGGGACCGGGTGCGAGTTAGGACACGGGGCAGTGAGCACAGGGGGTGATGGGTGAACGGGACTGGGTGTGAGTTAGGACACGGGGCAGTGAGCACAGGGGGTGATGGGTGAACGGGACCGGGTGTGAGTTAGGACACGGGGCAGTGAGCACAGGGGGTGATGGGTGAACGGGACTGGGTGCGAGTTAGGACACGGGGCAGTGAGCACAGGGGGTGATGGGTGAGCTGGACTGGGTGTGAGTTAGGACGCGGGGCAGTGAGCACAGGGGGTGAGGGGTGAACGGGACTGGGTGTGAGTTAGGACACGGGGCAGTGAGCACAGGGGGTGATGGGTGAACGGGACTGGGTGTGAATTAGGACACGGGGCAGTGAGCAGGGGGTGATGGGTGAACGGGACTGGGTGTGAGTTAGGACACGGGGCAGTGAGCACGGGGTGATGGGTGAACGGGACTGGGTGTGAGTTAGGACAAGGGGCAGTGAGCACAGGTGGTGATGGGTGAACGGGACTGGGTGTGAGTTAGGACACGGTGCAGTGAGCACGGGGGGTGATGGGTGAACGGGACTGGGTGTGAGTTAGGACACGGGGCAGTGAGCACAGGGGGTGATGGGTGAACGGGACTGGGTGTGAGTTAGGACACGGGGCAGTGAGCACAGGGGGTGATGGGTGAACGGGACTGGGTGTGAGTTAGGACACGGGGCAGTGAGCACAGGGGGTGATGGGTGAACGGGACTGGGTGTGAGTTAGGACACGGGGCAGTAAGCACAGGGGGTGATGGGTGAACGGGACTGGGTGTGAGTTAGGACACGGGGCAGTGAGCATAGGGGGCGATGGGTGAGCTGGACTGGGTGTGAGTTAGGACACGGGGCAGTGAGCACAGGGGGTGATGGGTGAATGGGACTGGGTGTGAGTTAGGACACGGGGCAGTGAGCACAGGGGTGATGGGCGAATGGGACTGGGTGTGAGTTAGGACACGGGGTAGTGAGCACAGGGGGCGATGGGTGAACGGGACTGGGTGTGAGTTAGGACATGGGGCAGTGAGCACAGGGGGTGATGGGTGAACGGGACTGGGTGCGAGTTAGGACACGGGGCAGTGAGCACAGGGGGTGATGGGTGAACGGGACTGGTTGTGAGTTAGGACATGGGGCAGTGAGCACAGGGGGTGATGGGTGAACGGGACTGGGTGCGAGTTAGGACACGGGGCAGTGAGCACAGGGGGTGATGGGTGAACGGGACTGGGTGTGTGTTAGGACACGGGGCAGTGAGCACAGGGGGTGATGGGTGAACGGGACTGGGTGCGAGTTAGGACACGGGGCAGCGAGCACAGTTCGTGATGGGTGAATGGGACTCGGTGCGAGTTAGGACACGGGGCAGTGACCACAGGGGGTGATGGGTGAGCTGGACTGGGTGTGAGTTAGGACATGGGGCAGTGAGCACAGGGGGTGATGGGTGAACGGGACTGGGTGTGAGTTAGGACACGGGGCAGTCAGCAGGGGGTGATGGGTGAACGGGACTGGGTGTGAGTTAGGACACGGGGCAGTGAGCACAGGGGGTGATGGGTGAACGGGACAGGGTGTGAGTTAGCACACGGGGCAGTGAGCACAGGGGGTGATGGATGAACGGGACTGGGTGTGAGTTAGGACACGGGGCAGTGAGCACAGGGGGTGATGGGTGAGCTGGACTGGGTGTGAGTTAGGACATGGGGCAGTGAGCACAGGGGGTGATGGGTGAACGGGACTGGGTGTGAGTTAGGACACGGGGCAGTCAGCAGGGGGTGATGGGTGAACGGGACTGGGTGTGAGTTAGGACACGGGGCAGTGAGCACAGGGGGTGATGGGTGAACGGGACTGGGTGCGAGTTAGGACACGGGGCAGTGAGCACAGGGGGTGATGGGTGAACGGGACTGGGTGTGTGTTAGGACACGGGGCAGTGAGCACAGGGGGTGATGGGTGAACGGGACTGGGTGCGAGTTAGGACACGGGGCAGCGAGCACAGTTCGTGATGGGTGAATGGGACTCGGTGCGAGTTAGGACACGGGGCAGTGACCACAGGAGGTGATGGGTGAGCTGGACTGGGTGTGAGTTAGGACATGGGGCAGTGAGCACAGGGGGTGATGGGTGAACGGGACTGGGTGTGAGTTAGGACACGGGGCAGTCAGCAGGGGGTGATGGGTGAACGGGACTGGGTGTGAGTTAGGACACGGGGCAGTGAGCACAGGGGGTGATGGGTGAACGGGACAGGGTGTGAGTTAGCACACGGGGCAGTGAGCACAGGGGGTGATGGGTGAACGGGACTGGGTGTGAGTTAGGACACGGGGCAGTGAGCACAGGGGGTGATGGGTGAACGGGACTGGGTGTGAGTTAGGACACGGGGCAGTGAGCACGGGGGGTGAGGGGTGAATGGGACTGGGTGTGAGTTAGGACACGGGGCAGTGAGCACAGGGGGTGATGGGTGAACGGGACTGGGTGTGAGTTTGGACACGGGGCAGTGAGCACAGGGGGTGATGGGTGAACGGGACTCGGTGCGAGTTAGGACACGGGGCAGTGAGCACAGGGGGTGATGGGTGAACGGGACTGGGTGTGAGTTAGGACACGGGGCAGTGAGCACAGGGGGTGATGGGTGAACGGGACTGGGTGCGAGTTAGGACACGGGGCAGTGAGCACAGGGGGTGATGGGTGAACGGGACTGGGTGTGAGTTAGGACACGGGGCAGTGAGCACAGGGGGTGATGGGTGAACGGGACTGGGTGTGAGTTAGGACACGGGGCAGTGAGCACAGCGGGGTGATGGGTGAACGGGACTGGGTGTGAGTTAGGACACGGGGCAGTGAGCACAGGGGGTGATGGGTGAACGGGACTGGGTGTGAGTTAGGACACGGGGCAGTGAGCACGGGGGGTGATGGGTGAACGGGACTGGTTGTGAGTTCGGACACGGGGCAGTGAGCACAGGGGGTGATGGGTGAACGGGACTGGGTGTGAGTTAGGACACGGGGCAGTGAGCACAGCGGGTGATGGGTGAACGGGACTTGGTGCGAGTTAGGACAAGGGGCAGTGAGCACAGTGAGTGATGGGTGAACGGGACTGGGTGTGAGTTAGGACACGGGGCAGCGAGCACAGTTCGTGATGGGTGAATGGGACTCGGTGCGAGTTAGGACACGGGGCAGTGAGCACAGGGGGTGATGGGTGAACGGGACTGGGTGCGAGTTAGGACACGGGGCAGTGAGCACAGGGGGTGATGGGTGAACGGGACCGGGTGTGAGTTAGGACACGGGGCAGTGAGCACAGGGGGTGATGGGTGAACGGGACCGGGTGTGAGTTAGGACACGGGGCAGTGAGCACAGGGGGTGATGGGTGAACGGGACTGGGTGAGAGTTAAGACACGGGGCAGTGAGCACAGGGGGTGATGGGTGAACGGGACTGGGTGCGAGTTAGGACACGGGGCAGTGAGCACAGCGGGTGATGGGTGAGCTGGACTGGGTGTGAGTTAGGATGCGGGGCAGTGAGCAAAGGGGGTGATGGGTGAACGGGACTGGGTGTGAGTTAGGACACGGGGCAGTGAGCACAGGGGGTGATGGGTGAACGGGACTGGGTGTGAGTTAGGACACGGGGCAGTGAGCACGGGGGGTGATGGGTGAACGGGACTGGGTGCGAGTTAGGACACGGGGCAGTGAGCACAGGGGGTGATGGGTGAGCTGGACTGGGTGTGAGTTAGGACGCGGGGCAGTGAGCACAGGGGGTGAGGGGTGAACGGGACTGGGTGTGAGTTAGGACACGGGGCAGTGAGCACAGGGGGTGATGGGTGAACGGGACTGGGTGTGAATTAGGACACGGGGCAGTGAGCAGGGGGTGATGGGTGAACGGGACTGGGTGTGAGTTAGGACACGGGGCAGTGAGCACGGGGTGATGGGTGAACGGGACTGGGTGTGAGTTAGGACAAGGGGCAGTGAGCACAGGTGGTGATGGGTGAACGGGACTGGGTGTGAGTTAGGACACGGTGCAGTGAGCACGGGGGGTGATGGGTGAACGGGACTGGGTGTGAGTTAGGACACGGGGCAGTGAGCACAGGGGGTGATGGGTGAACGGGACTTGGTGCGAGTTAGGACACGGGGCAGTGAGCACAGTGAGTGATGGGTGAACGGGACTGGGTGTGAGTTAGGACACGGGGCAGCGAGCACAGTTCGTGATCGGTGAATGGGACTCGGTGCGAGTTAGGACACGGGGCAGTGAGCACAGGGGGTGATGGGTGAACGGGACCGGGTGCGAGTTAGGACACGGGGCAGTGAGCACAGGGGGTGATGGGTGAACGGGACCGGGTGTGAGTTAGGACACGGGGCAGTGAGCACAGGGGGTGATGGGTGAACGGGACTGGGTGTGAGTTAGGACACGGGGCAGTGAGCACAGTGGGTGATGGGTGAACGGGACTGGGTATGAGTTAGGACACGGGGCAGTGAGCACAGGGGGTGATGGGTGAACGGGACTGGGTGTGAGTTAGGACACGGGGCAGTGAGCACAGGGGGTGATGGGTGAACGGGACTGGGTGTGAGTTACGACACGGGGCAGTGAGCACAGGGGGTGATGGGTGAACGAGACTGGGTGTGAGTTCGGACACGGGGCAGTGAGCACAGGGGGTGATGGGTGAACGGGACTGGGTGTGAGTGAGGACACGGGGCAGTCAGCACAGCGGGTGATGGGTGAACGGGACTGGGTGTGAGTTAGGACACGGGGCAGTGAGCACGGGGTGAAGGGTGAACGGGACTGGGTGTGAGTTAGGACACGGGGCAGTGAGCACAGGGGGTGATGGGTGAACGGGACTGGGTGTGAGTTAGGACACGGGGCAGTGAGCACAGGGGGTGATGGGTGAACGGGACTGGGTGTGAGTTAGCACACGGGGCAGTGAGCACAGGGGGTGATGGGTGAATGGGACTGGGTGCGAGTTAGGACACGGGGCAGTGAGCACAGGGGGTGATGGGTGAACGGGACTGGGTGTGAGTTAGGACACGGGGCAGTAAGCACAGGGGGTGATGGGTGAACGGGACTGGGTGTGAGTTAGGACACGGGGCAGTGAGCATAGGGGGCGATGGGTGAACGGGACTGGGTGTGAGTTACGACACGGGGCAGTGAGCACAGGGGGTGATGGGTGAACGAGACTGGGTGTGAGTTCGGACACGGGGCAGTGAGCACAGGGGGTGATGGGTGAACGGGACTGGGTGTGAGTGAGGACACGGGGCAGTCAGCACAGCGGGTGATGGGTGAACGGGACTGGGTGTGAGTTAGGACACGGGGCAGTGAGCACGGGGTGAAGGGTGAACGGGACTGGGTGTGAGTTAGGACACGGGGCAGTTAGCACAGGGGGTGATGGGTGAACGGGACTGGGTGTGAGTTAGGACACGGGGCAGTGAGCACAGGGGGTGATGGGTGAACGGGACTGGGTGTGAGTTAGCACACGGGGCAGTGAGCACAGGGGGTGATGGGTGAATGGGACTGGGTGCGAGTTAGGACACGGGGCAGTGAGCACAGGGGGTGATGGGTGAACGGGACTGGGTGTGAGTTAGGACACGGGGCAGTAAGCACAGGGGGTGATGGGGGAACGGGACTGGGTGTGAGTTAGGACACGGGGCAGTGAGCACAGGGGGTGATGGGTGAATGGGACTGGGTGTGAGTTAGGACACGGGGCAGTGAGCACAGGGGTGATGGGCGAATGGGACTGGGTGTGAGTTAGGACACGGGGCAGTGAGCACAGGGGGTGATGGTGAACGGGACTGGGTGTGAGTTAGGACACGGGGCAGTGAGCACAGGGGGTGATGGTGAACGGGACTGGGTGTGAGTTAGGACACGGGGCAGTGAGCACAGTGGGTGATAGGTGAACGGGACCCGGTGTGAGTTAGGACACGGGGCAGTGAGCACAGGGGGTGATGGGTGAACGGGACTGGGTGTGAGTTAGGACACGGGGCAGTGAGCACAGGGGGTGATGGGTGAACGGGACTGGGTGAGAGTTCGGACACGGGCAGTGAGCACAGGGGGTGATGGGTGAACGGGACTGGGTGTGAGTTAGGACACGGGGCAGTGAGCACAGTGGGTGATGGGTGAACGGGACTGGGTGTGAGTTAGGACACGGGGCAGTGAGCACAGGGGGTGATGGGTGAACGGGACTGGTGTGAGTTATGACACTGGGCAGTGAGCACAGGGGGTGATGGGTGAACGAGACTGGGTGTGAGTTAGGACACGGGGCAGTGAGCACAGAGGGTGATGGGTGAACGGGACTGGGTGTGAGTGAGGACACGGGGCAGTCAGCACAGCGGGTGATGGGTGAACGGGACTGGGTGTGAGTTAGGACACGGGGCAGTGAGCACAGGGGGTGAAGGGTGAACGGGACTGGGTGTGAGTTCGGACACGGGGCAGTGAGCACAGGGGGTGATGGGTGAACGGGACTGGGTGTGAGTTAGGACACGGGGCAGTGAGCACAGGGGGTGATGGGTGAACGGGACTGGGTGTGAGTTAGCACACGGGGCAGTGAGCACAGGGGGTGATGGGTGAATGGGACTGGGTGCGAGTTAGGACACGGGGCAGTGAGCACAGGGGGTGATGGGTGAACGGGACTGGGTGTGAGTTAGGACACGGGGCAGTGAGCACAGGGGGTGATGGGTGAACGGGATTGGGTGTGAGTTAGGACACGGGGCAGTGAGCACGGGGGGTGATGGGTGAACGGGACTGGGTGTGAGTTAGGACACGGGGCAGTGAGCACAGGGGGTGATGGGTGAACGGGACTGGGTGAGAGTTAGGACACGGGCAGTCAGCACAGGGGGTGTTGGGTGAACGGGACTGGGTGTGAGTTAGGACACGGGGCAGTAAGCACAGGGGGTGATGGGTGAACGGGACTGGGTGCGAGTTAGGACACGGGGCAGTGAGCACAGTGGTGATGGGTGAGCGGGACTGGGTGTGAGTTAGGACACGGGGCAGTGAGCACAGGGGGTGATGGGTGAACGGGACTGGGTGTGAGTTAGGACACGGGGCAGTGAGCACAGGGGGTAATGCGTGAACGGGACTGGGTGCGAGTTAGGACACGGGGCAGTGAGCACAGGGGGTGATGGGTGAACGGGACTGGGTGTGAGTTAGGACACGGGGCAGTGAGCACAGGGGGTGATGGGTGAACGGGACTGGGTGTGAGTTAGGACACGGGGCAGTGAGCACAGGGGGTAATGCGTGAACGGGACTGGGTGCGAGTTAGGGCCCGGGGCAGTGAGCACAGGGGGTGATGGGTGAACGGGACTGGGTGTGAGTTAGGACACGGGGCAGTGAGCACAGGGGGTGATGAGTGAACGGGACTGGGTGTGAGTTAGGACACGGGGCAGTGAGCACAGAGGGTGATGGGTGAACGGGACTGGGTGTGAGTTCGGGCACGGGGCAGTGAGCACAGGGGGTGATGGGTGAACGGGACTGGGTGTGAGTTAGGACACGGGGCAGTGAGCACAGGGGGTGATGGGTGAACGGGACTCGGTGCGAGTTAGGACACGGGGCAGTGAGCACAGGGGGTGATGGGTGAACGGGACTGGGTGCGAGTTAGGACACGGGGCAGTGAGCACAGGGGGTGATGGGTGAGCTGGACTGGGTGTGAGTTAGGACGCGGGGCAGTGAGCACAGGGGGTGAGGGGTGAACGGGACTGGGTGTGAGTTAGGACACGGGGCAGTGAGCACAGGGGGTGATGGGTGAACGGGACTGGGTGTGAATTAGGACACGGGGCAGTGAGCAGGGGGTGATGGGTGAACGGGACTGGGTGTGAGTTAGGACACGGGGCAGTGAGCACGGGGTGATGGGTGAACGGGACTGGGTGTGAGTTAGGACAAGGGGCAGTGAGCACAGGTGGTGATGGGTGAACGGGACTGGGTGTGAGTTAGGACACGGTGCAGTGAGCACGGGGGGTGATGGGTGAACGGGACTGGGTGTGAGTTAGGACACGGGGCAGTGAGCACAGGGGGTGATGGGTGAACGGGACTGGGTGTGAGTTAGGACACGGGGCAGTGAGCACAGGGGGTGATGGGTGAACGGGACTGGGTGTGAGTTAGGACACGGGGCAGTGAGCACAGGGGGTGATGGGTGAACGGGACTGGGTGTGAGTTAGGACACGGGGCAGTAAGCACAGGGGGTGATGGGTGAACGGGACTGGGTGTGAGTTAGGACACGGGGCAGTGAGCATAGGGGGCGATGGGTGAGCTGGACTGGGTGTGAGTTAGGACACGGGGCAGTGAGCACAGGGGGTGATGGGTGAATGGGACTGGGTGTGAGTTAGGACACGGGGCAGTGAGCACAGGGGTGATGGGCGAATGGGACTGGGTGTGAGTTAGGACACGGGGCAGTGAGCACAGGGGGTGATGGGTGAACGGGACTGGGTGCGAGTTAGGACACGGGGCAGTGAGCACAGGGGGTGATGGGTGAACGGGACTGGGTGTGTGTTAGGACACGGGGCAGTGAGCACAGGGGGTGATGGGTGAACGGGACTGGGTGCGAGTTAGGACACGGGGCAGCGAGCACAGTTCGTGATGGGTGAATGGGACTCGGTGCGAGTTAGGACACGGGGCAGTGACCACAGGGGGTGATGGGTGAGCTGGACTGGGTGTGAGTTAGGACATGGGGCAGTGAGCACAGGGGGTGATGGGTGAACGGGACTGGGTGTGAGTTAGGACACGGGGCAGTCAGCAGGGGGTGATGGGTGAACGGGACTGGGTGTGAGTTAGGACACGGGGCAGTGAGCACAGGGGGTGATGGGTGAACGGGACAGGGTGTGAGTTAGCACACGGGGCAGTGAGCACAGGGGGTGATGGATGAACGGGACTGGGTGTGAGTTAGGACACGGGGCAGTGAGCACAGGGGGTGATGGGTGAGCTGGACTGGGTGTGAGTTAGGACATGGGGCAGTGAGCACAGGGGGTGATGGGTGAACGGGACTGGGTGTGAGTTAGGACACGGGGCAGTCAGCAGGGGGTGATGGGTGAATGGGACTGGGTGTGAGTTAGGACACGGGGCAGTGAGCACAGGGGGTGATGGGTGAACGGGACTGGGTGCGAGTTAGGACACGGGGCAGTGAGCACAGGGGGTGATGGGTGAACGGGACTGGGTGTGTGTTAGGACACGGGGCAGTGAGCACAGGGGGTGATGGGTGAACGGGACTGGGTGCGAGTTAGGACACGGGGCAGCGAGCACAGTTCGTGATGGGTGAATGGGACTCGGTGCGAGTTAGGACACGGGGCAGTGACCACAGGGGGTGATGGGTGAGCTGGACTGGGTGTGAGTTAGGACATGGGGCAGTGAGCACAGGGGGTGATGGGTGAACGGGACTTGGTGTGAGTTAGGACACGGGGCAGTCAGCAGGGGGTGATGGGTGAACGGGACTGGGTGTGAGTTAGGACACGGGGCAGTGAGCACAGGGGATGATGGGTGAACGGGACAGGGTGTGAGTTAGCACACGGGGCAGTGAGCACAGGGGGTGATGGGTGAACGGGACTGGGTGTGAGTTAGGACACGGGGCAGTGAGCACAGGGGGTGATGGGTGAACGGGACTGGGTGTGAGTTAGGACACGGGGCAGTGAGCACGGGGGGTGAGGGGTGAATGGGACTGGGTGTGAGTTAGGACACGGGGCAGTGAGCACAGGGGGTGATGGGTGAACGGGACTGGGTGTGAGTTTGGACACGGGGCAGTGAGCACAGGGGGTGATGGGTGAACGGGACTCGGTGCGAGTTAGGACACGGGGCAGTGAGCACAGGGGGTGATGGGTGAACGGGACTGGGTGTGAGTTAGGACACGGGGCAGTGAGCACAGGGGGTGATGGGTGAACGGGACTGGGTGTGAGTTAGGACACGGGGCAGTGAGCACAGGGGGTGATGGGTGAACGGGACTGGGTGCGAGTTAGGACACGGGGCAGTGAGCACAGGGGGTGATGGGTGAACGGGACTGGGTGTGAGTTAGGACACGGGGCAGTGAGCACAGGGGGTGATGGGTGAACGGGACTGGGTGTGAGTTAGGACACGGGGCAGTGAGCACAGGGTGATGGGTGAACGGGACTGGGTGTGAGTTAGGACACGGGGCAGTGAGCACAGGGGGTGATGGGTGAACGGGACTCGGTGTGAGTTAGGACACGGGGCAGTGAGCACAGGGGGTGATGGGTGAACGGGACTGGGTGTGAGTTAGGACACGGGGCAGTGAGCACAGCGGGGTGATGGGTGAACGGGACTGGGTGTGAGTTAGGACACGGGGCAGTGAGCACAGGGGGTGATGGGTGAACGGGACTGGGTGTGAGTTAGGACACGGGGCAGTGAGCACGGGGGGTGATGGGTGAACGGGACTGGTTGTGAGTTCGGACACGGGGCAGTGAGCACAGGGGGTGATGGGTGAACGGGACTGGGTGTGAGTTAGGACACGGGGCAGTGAGCACAGGGGGTGATGGGTGAACGGGACTTGGTGCGAGTTAGGACACGGGGCAGTGAGCACAGTGAGTGATGGGTGAACGGGACTGGGTGTGAGTTAGGACACGGGGCAGTGAGCACAGGGGGTGATGGGTGAACGGGACTGGGTGTGAGTTAGGACACGGGGCAGTGAGCACAGAGGGTGATGGGTGAACGGGACTGGGTGTGAGTTCGGGCACGGGGCAGTGAGCACAGGGGGTGATGGGTGAACGGGACTGGGTGTGAGTTAGGACACGGGGCAGTGAGCACAGGGGGTGATGGGTGAACGGGACTCGGTGCGAGTTAGGACACGGGGCAGTGAGCACAGGGGGTGATGGGTGAACGGGACTGGGTGCGAGTTAGGACACGGGGCAGTGAGCACAGGGGGTGATGGGTGAGCTGGACTGGGTGTGAGTTAGGACGCGGGGCAGTGAGCACAGGGGGTGATGGGTGAACGGGACTCGGTGCGAGTTAGGACACGGGGCAGTGAGCACAGGGGGTGATGGGTGAACGGGACTGGGTGTGAGTTAGGACACGGGGCAGTGAGCACAGGGGGTGATGGGTGAACGGGACTGGGTGCGAGTTAGGACACGGGGCAGTGAGCACAGGGGGTGATGGGTGAACGGGACTGGGTGTGAGTTAGGACACGGGGCAGTGAGCACAGGGGGTGATGGGTGAACGGGACTGGGTGTGAGTTAGGACACGGGGCAGTGAGCACAGCGGGGTGATGGGTGAACGGGACTGGGTGTGAGTTAGGACACGGGGCAGTGAGCACAGGGGGTGATGGGTGAACGGGACTGGGTGTGAGTTAGGACACGGGGCAGTGAGCACGGGGGGTGATGGGTGAACGGGACTGGTTGTGAGTTCGGACACGGGGCAGTGAGCACAGGGGGTGATGGGTGAACGGGACTGGGTGTGAGTTAGGACACGGGGCAGTGAGCACAGGGGGTGATGGGTGAACGGGACTTGGTGCGAGTTAGGACACGGGGCAGTGAGCACAGTGAGTGATGGGTGAACGGGACTGGGTGTGAGTTAGGACACGGGGCAGCGAGCACAGTTCGTGATGGGTGAATGGGACTCGGTGCGAGTTAGGACACGGGGCAGTGAGCACAGGGGGTGATGGGTGAACGGGACTGGGTGCGAGTTAGGACACGGGGCAGTGAGCACAGGGGGTGATGGGTGAACGGGACCGGGTGTGAGTTAGGACACGGGGCAGTGAGCACAGGGGGTGATGGGTGAACGGGACCGGGTGTGAGTTAGGACACGGGGCAGTGAGCACAGGGGGTGATGGGTGAACGGGACTGGGTGAGAGTTAAGACACGGGGCAGTGAGCACAGGGGGTGATGGGTGAACGGGACTGGGTGCGAGTTAGGACACGGGGCAGTGAGCACAGCGGGTGATGGGTGAGCTGGACTGGGTGTGAGTTAGGATGCGGGGCAGTGAGCAAAGGGGGTGATGGGTGAACGGGACTGGG
This sequence comes from Somniosus microcephalus, assembly GCF_052327205.1. Taxonomy (NCBI): domain Eukaryota; kingdom Metazoa; phylum Chordata; class Chondrichthyes; order Squaliformes; family Somniosidae; genus Somniosus; species Somniosus microcephalus. The sequence goes on along the minus strand of NC_140987.1, from coordinate 4,714,659 downwards.
TGTGAGTTAGGACACGGGGCAGTGAGCACAGGGGGTGATGGGTGAACGGGACTGGGTGTGAGTTAGGACACGGGGCAGTGAGCACGGGGGGTGATGGGTGAACGGGACTGGGTGCGAGTTAGGACACGGGGCAGTGAGCACAGGGGGTGATGGGTGAGCTGGACTGGGTGTGAGTTAGGACGCGGGGCAGTGAGCACAGGGGGTGAGGGGTGAACGGGACTGGGTGTGAGTTAGGACACGGGGCAGTGAGCACAGGGGGTGATGGGTGAACGGGACTGGGTGTGAATTAGGACACGGGGCAGTGAGCAGGGGGTGATGGGTGAACGGGACTGGGTGTGAGTTAGGACACGGGGCAGTGAGCACGGGGTGATGGGTGAACGGGACTGGGTGTGAGTTAGGACAAGGGGCAGTGAGCACAGGTGGTGATGGGTGAACGGGACTGGGTGTGAGTTAGGACACGGTGCAGTGAGCACGGGGGGTGATGGGTGAACGGGACTGGGTGTGAGTTAGGACACGGGGCAGTGAGCACAGGGGGTGATGGGTGAACGGGACTTGGTGCGAGTTAGGACACGGGGCAGTGAGCACAGTGAGTGATGGGTGAACGGGACTGGGTGTGAGTTAGGACACGGGGCAGCGAGCACAGTTCGTGATCGGTGAATGGGACTCGGTGCGAGTTAGGACACGGGGCAGTGAGCACAGGGGGTGATGGGTGAACGGGACCGGGTGCGAGTTAGGACACGGGGCAGTGAGCACAGGGGGTGATGGGTGAACGGGACCGGGTGTGAGTTAGGACACGGGGCAGTGAGCACAGGGGGTGATGGGTGAACGGGACTGGGTGTGAGTTAGGACACGGGGCAGTGAGCACAGTGGGTGATGGGTGAACGGGACTGGGTATGAGTTAGGACACGGGGCAGTGAGCACAGGGGGTGATGGGTGAACGGGACTGGGTGTGAGTTAGGACACGGGGCAGTGAGCACAGGGGGTGATGGGTGAACGGGACTGGGTGTGAGTTACGACACGGGGCAGTGAGCACAGGGGGTGATGGGTGAACGAGACTGGGTGTGAGTTCGGACACGGGGCAGTGAGCACAGGGGGTGATGGGTGAACGGGACTGGGTGTGAGTGAGGACACGGGGCAGTCAGCACAGCGGGTGATGGGTGAACGGGACTGGGTGTGAGTTAGGACACGGGGCAGTGAGCACGGGGTGAAGGGTGAACGGGACTGGGTGTGAGTTAGGACACGGGGCAGTGAGCACAGGGGGTGATGGGTGAACGGGACTGGGTGTGAGTTAGGACACGGGGCAGTGAGCACAGGGGGTGATGGGTGAACGGGACTGGGTGTGAGTTAGCACACGGGGCAGTGAGCACAGGGGGTGATGGGTGAATGGGACTGGGTGCGAGTTAGGACACGGGGCAGTGAGCACAGGGGGTGATGGGTGAACGGGACTGGGTGTGAGTTAGGACACGGGGCAGTAAGCACAGGGGGTGATGGGTGAACGGGACTGGGTGTGAGTTAGGACACGGGGCAGTGAGCATAGGGGGCGATGGGTGAACGGGACTGGGTGTGAGTTACGACACGGGGCAGTGAGCACAGGGGGTGATGGGTGAAGGAGACTGGGTGTGAGTTCGGACACGGGGCAGTGAGCACAGGGGGTGATGGGTGAACGGGACTGGGTGTGAGTGAGGACACGGGGCAGTCAGCACAGCGGGTGATGGGTGAACGGGACTGGGTGTGAGTTAGGACACGGGGCAGTGAGCACGGGGTGAAGGGTGAACGGGACTGGGTGTGAGTTAGGACACGGGGCAGTGAGCACAGGGGGTGATGGGTGAACGGGACTGGGTGTGAGTTAGGACACGGGGCAGTGAGCACAGGGGGTGATGGGTGAACGGGACTGGGTGTGAGTTAGCACACGGGGCAGTGAGCACAGGGGGTGATGGGTGAATGGGACTGGGTGCGAGTTAGGACACGGGGCAGTGAGCACAGGGGGTGATGGGTGAACGGGACTGGGTGTGAGTTAGGACACGGGGCAGTAAGCACAGGGGGTGATGGGGGAACGGGACTGGGTGTGAGTTAGGACACGGGGCAGTGAGCACAGGGGGTGATGGGTGAATGGGACTGGGTGTGAGTTAGGACACGGGGCAGTGAGCACAGGGGTGATGGGCGAATGGGACTGGGTGTGAGTTAGGACACGGGGCAGTGAGCACAGGGGGTGATGGTGAACGGGACTGGGTGTGAGTTAGGACACGGGGCAGTGAGCACAGGGGGTGATGGTGAACGGGACTGGGTGTGAGTTAGGACACGGGGCAGTGAGCACAGTGGGTGACAGGTGAACGGGACCCGGTGTGAGTTAGGACACGGGGCAGTGAGCACAGGGGGTGATGGGTGAACGGGACTGGGTGTGAGTTAGGACACGGGGCAGTGAGCACAGGGGGTGATGGGTGAACGGGACTGGGTGAGAGTTCGGACACGGGCAGTGAGCACAGGGGGTGATGGGTGAACGGGACTGGGTGTGAGTTAGGACACGGGGCAGTGAGCACAGTGGGTGATGGGTGAACGGGACTGGGTGTGAGTTAGGACACGGGGCAGTGAGCACAGGGGGTGATGGGTGAACGGGACTGGTGTGAGTTATGACACTGGGCAGTGAGCACAGGGGGTGATGGGTGAACGAGACTGGGTGTGAGTTAGGACACGGGGCAGTGAGCACAGAGGGTGATGGGTGAACGGGACTGGGTGTGAGTGAGGACACGGGGCAGTCAGCACAGCGGGTGATGGGTGAACGGGACTGGGTGTGAGTTAGGACACGGGGCAGTGAGCACAGGGGGTGAAGGGTGAACGGGACTGGGTGTGAGTTCGGACACGGGGCAGTGAGCACAGGGGGTGATGGGTGAACGGGACTGGGTGTGAGTTAGGACACGGGGCAGTGAGCACAGGGGGTGATGGGTGAATGGGACTGGGTGCGAGTTAGGACACGGGGCAGTGAGCACAGGGGGTGATGGGTGAACGGGACTGGGTGTGAGTTAGGACACGGGGCAGTGAGCACAGGGGGTGATGGGTGAACGGGATTGGGTGTGAGTTAGGACACGGGGCAGTGAGCACGGGGGGTGATGGGTGAACGGGACTGGGTGTGAGTTAGGACACGGGGCAGTGAGCACAGGGGGTGATGGGTGAACGGGACTGGGTGAGAGTTAGGACACGGGCAGTCAGCACAGGGGGTGTTGGGTGAACGGGACTGGGTGTGAGTTAGGACACGGGGCAGTAAGCACAGGGGGTGATGGGTGAACGGGACTGGGTGCGAGTTAGGACACGGGGCAGTGAGCACAGTGGTGATGGGTGAGCGGGACTGGGTGTGAGTTAGGACACGGGGCAGTGAGCACAGGGGGTGATGGGTGAACGGGACTGGGTGTGAGTTAGGACACGGGGCAGTGAGCACAGGGGGTAATGCGTGAACGGGACTGGGTGCGAGTTAGGACACGGGGCAGTGAGCACAGGGGGTGATGGGTGAACGGGACTGGGTGTGAGTTAGGACACGGGGCAGTGAGCACAGGGGGTGATGGGTGAACGGGACTGGGTGTGAGTTAGGACACGGGGCAGTGAGCACAGGGGGTAATGCGTGAACGGGACTGGGTGCGAGTTAGGGCACGGGGCAGTGAGCACAGGGGGTGATGGGTGAACGGGACTGGGTGTGAGTTAGGACACGGGGCAGTGAGCACAGGGGGTGATGGGTGAACGGGACTGGGTGTGAGTTAGGACACGGGGCAGTGAGCACAGAGGGTGATGGGTGAACGGGACTGGGTGTGAGTTAGGACACGGGGCAGTGAGCACAGGGGGTAATGCGTGAACGGGACTGGGTGCGAGTTAGGGCCCGGGGCAGTGAGCACAGGGGGTGATGGGTGAACGGGACTGGGTGTGAGTTAGGACACGGGGCAGTGAGCACAGGGGGTGATGAGTGAACGGGACTGGGTGTGAGTTAGGACACGGGGCAGTGAGCACAGAGGGTGATGGGTGAACGGGACTGGGTGTGAGTTCGGGCACGGGGCAGTGAGCACAGGGGGTGATGGGTGAACGGGACTGGGTGTGAGTTAGGACACGGGGCAGTGAGCACAGGGGGTGATGGGTGAACGGGACTCGGTGCGAGTTAGGACACGGGGCAGTGAGCACAGGGGGTGATGGGTGAACGGGACTGGGTGCGAGTTAGGACACGGGGCAGTGAGCACAGGGGGTGATGGGTGAGCTGGACTGGGTGTGAGTTAGGACGCGGGGCAGTGAGCACAGGGGGTGAGGGGTGAACGGGACTGGGTGTGAGTTAGGACACGGGGCAGTGAGCACAGGGGGTGATGGGTGAACGGGACTGGGTGTGAATTAGGACACGGGGCAGTGAGCAGGGGGTGATGGGTGAACGGGACTGGGTGTGAGTTAGGACACGGGGCAGTGAGCACGGGGTGATGGGTGAACGGGACTGGGTGTGAGTTAGGACAAGGGGCAGTGAGCACAGGTGGTGATGGGTGAACGGGACTGGGTGTGAGTTAGGACACGGTGCAGTGAGCACGGGGGGTGATGGGTGAACGGGACTGGGTGTGAGTTAGGACACGGGGCAGTGAGCACAGGGGGTGATGGGTGAACGGGACTGGGTGTGAGTTAGGACACGGGGCAGTGAGCACAGGGGGTGATGGGTGAACGGGACTGGGTGTGAGTTAGGACACGGGGCAGTGAGCACAGGGGGCGATGGGTGAGCTGGACTGGGTGTGAGTTAGGACACGGGGCAGTGAGCACAGGGGGTGATGGGTGAATGGGACTGGGTGTGAGTTAGGACACGGGGCAGTGAGCACAGGGGTGATGGGCGAATGGGACTGGGTGTGAGTTAGGACACGGGGCAGTGAGCACAGGGGGTGATGGGTGAACGGGACTGGGTGCGAGTTAGGACACGGGGCAGTGAGCACAGGGGGTGATGGGTGAACGGGACTGGGTGTGTGTTAGGACACGGGGCAGTGAGCACAGGGGGTGATGGGTGAACGGGACTGGGTGCGACTTAGGACACGGGGCAGCGAGCACAGTTCGTGATGGGTGAATGGGACTCGGTGCGAGTTAGGACACGGGGCAGTGACCACAGGGGGTGATGGGTGAGCTGGACTGGGTGTGAGTTAGGACATGGGGCAGTGAGCACAGGGGGTGATGGGTGAACGGGACTGGGTGTGAGTTAGGACACGGGGCAGTCAGCAGGGGGTGATGGGTGAACGGGACTGGGTGTGAGTTAGGACACGGGGCAGTGAGCACAGGGGGTGATGGGTGAACGGGACAGGGTGTGAGTTAGCACACGGGGCAGTGAGCACAGGGGGTGATGGATGAACGGGACTGGGTGTGAGTTAGGACACGGGGCAGTGAGCACAGGGGGTGATGGGTGAGCTGGACTGGGTGTGAGTTAGGACATGGGGCAGTGAGCACAGGGGGTGATGGGTGAACGGGACTGGGTGTGAGTTAGGACACGGGGCAGTCAGCAGGGGGTGATGGGTGAATGGGACTGGGTGTGAGTTAGGACACGGGGCAGTGAGCACAGGGGGTGATGGGTGAACGGGACTGGGTGCGAGTTAGGACACGGGGCCGTGAGCACAGGGGGTGATGGGTGAACGGGACTGGGTGTGTGTTAGGACACGGGGCAGTGAGCACAGGGGGTGATGGGTGAACGGGACTGGGTGCGAGTTAGGACACGGGGCAGCGAGCACAGTTCGTGATGGGTGAATGGGACTCGGTGCGAGTTAGGACACGGGGCAGTGACCACAGGGGGTGATGGGTGAGCTGGACTGGGTGTGAGTTAGGACATGGGGCAGTGAGCACAGGGGGTGATGGGTGAACGGGACTTGGTGTGAGTTAGGACACGGGGCAGTCAGCAGGGGGTGATGGGTGAACGGGACTGGGTGTGAGTTAGGACACGGGGCAGTGAGCACAGGGGATGATGGGTGAACGGGACAGGGTGTGAGTTAGCACACGGGGCAGTGAGCACAGGGGGTGATGGGTGAACGGGACTGGGTGTGAGTTAGGACACGGGGCAGTGAGCACAGGGGGTGATGGGTGAACGGGACTGGGTGTGAGTTAGGACACGGGGCAGTGAGCACGGGGGGTGAGGGGTGAATGGGACTGGGTGTGAGTTAGGACACGGGGCAGTGAGCACAGGGGGTGATGGGTGAACGGGACTGGGTGTGAGTTTGGACACGGGGCAGTGAGCACAGGGGGTGATGGGTGAACGGGACTCGGTGCGAGTTAGGACACGGGGCAGTGAGCACAGGGGGTGATGGGTGAACGGGACTGGGTGTGAGTTAGGACACGGGGCAGTGAGCACAGGGGGTGATGGGTGAACGGGACTGGGTGTGAGTTAGGACACGGGGCAGTGAGCACAGGGGGTGATGGGTGAACGGGACTGGGTGCGAGTTAGGACACGGGGCAGTGAGCACAGGGGGTGATGGGTGAACGGGACTGGGTGTGAGTTAGGACACGGGGCAGTGAGCACAGGGGGTGATGGGTGAACGGGACTGGGTGTGAGTTAGGACACGGGGCAGTGAGCACAGGGTGATGGGTGAACGGGACTGGGTGTGAGTTAGGACACGGGGCAGTGAGCACAGGGGGTGATGGGTGAACGGGACTCGGTGTGAGTTAGGACACGGGGCAGTGAGCACAGGGGGTGATGGGTGAACGGGACTGGGTGTGAGTTAGGACACGGGGCAGTGAGCACAGCGGGGTGATGGGTGAACGGGACTGGGTGTGAGTTAGGACACGGGGCAGTGAGCACAGGGGGTGATGGGTGAACGGGACTGGGTGTGAGTTAGGACACGGGGCAGTGAGCACGGGGGGTGATGGGTGAACGGGACTGGGTGTGAGTTAGGACACGGGGCAGTGAGCACAGGGGGTGATGGGTGAACGGGACTGGGTGTGAGTTAGGACACGGGGCAGTGAGCACAGAGGGTGATGGGTGAACGGGACTGGGTGTGAGTTCGGGCACGGGGCAGTGAGCACAGGGGGTGATGGGTGAACGGGACTGGGTGTGAGTTAGGACACGGGGCAGTGAGCACAGGGGGTGATGGGTGAACGGGACTCGGTGCGAGTTAGGACACGGGGCAGTGAGCACAGGGGGTGATGGGTGAACGGGACTGGGTGCGAGTTAGGACACGGGGCAGTGAGCACAGGGGGTGATGGGTGAGCTGGACTGGGTGTGAGTTAGGACGCGGGGCAGTGAGCACAGGGGGTGAGGGGTGAACGGGACTGGGTGTGAGTTAGGACACGGGGCAGTGAGCACAGGGGGTGATGGGTGAACGGGACTGGGTGTGAATTAGGACACGGGGCAGTGAGCAGGGGGTGATGGGTGAACGGGACTGAGTGTGAGTTAGGACACGGGGCAGTGAGCACGGGGTGATGGGTGAACGGGACTGGGTGTGAGTTAGGACAAGGGGCAGTGAGCACAGGTGGTGATGGGTGAACGGGACTGGGTGTGAGTTAGGACACGGTGCAGTGAGCACGGGGGGTGATGGGTGAACGGGACTGGGTGTGAGTTAGGACACGGGGCAGTGAGCACAGGGGGTGATGGGTGAACGGGACTGGGTGTGAGTTAGGACACGGGGCAGTGAGCACAGGGGGTGATGGGTGAACGGGACTGGGTGTGAGTTAGGACACGGGGCAGTGAGCACAGGGGGTGATGGGTGAACGGGACTGGGTGTGAGTTAGGACACGGGGCAGTAAGCACAGGGGGTGATGGGTGAACGGGACTGGGTGTGAGTTAGGACACGGGGCAGTGAGCATAGGGGGCGATGGGTGAGCTGGACTGGGTGTGAGTTAGGACACGGGGCAGTGAGCACAGGGGGTGATGGGTGAATGGGACTGGGTGTGAGTTAGGACACGGGGCAGTGAGCACAGGGGTGATGGGCGAATGGGACTGGGTGTGAGTTAGGACACGGGGCAGTGAGCACAGGGGGTGATGGGTGAACGGGACTGGGTGCGAGTTAGGACACGGGGCAGTGAGCACAGGGGGTGATGGGTGAACGGGACTGGGTGTGTGTTAGGACACGGGGCAGTGAGCACAGGGGGTGATGGGTGAACGGGACTGGGTGCGAGTTAGGACACGGGGCAGCGAGCACAGTTCGTGATGGGTGAATGGGACTCGGTGCGAGTTAGGACACGGGGCAGTGACCACAGGGGGTGATGGGTGAGCTGGACTGGGTGTGAGTTAGGACATGGGGCAGTGAGCACAGGGGGTGATGGGTGAACGGGACTGGGTGTGAGTTAGGACACGGGGCAGTCAGCAGGGGGTGATGGGTGAACGGGACTGGGTGTGAGTTAGGACACGGGGCAGTGAGCACAGGGGGTGATGGGTGAACGGGACAGGGTGTGAGTTAGCACACGGGGCAGTGAGCACAGAGGGTGATGGATGAACGGGACTGGGTGTGAGTTAGGACACGGGGCAGTGAGCACAGGGGGTGATGGGTGAGCTGGACTGGGTGTGAGTTAGGACATGGGGCAGTGAGCACAGGGGGTGATGGGTGAACGGGACTGGGTGTGAGTTAGGACACGGGGCAGTCAGCAGGGGGTGATGGTGTGAACGGGACTGGGTGTGAGTTAGGACACGGGGCAGTGAGCACAGGGGGTGATGGGTGAACGGGACTGGGTGCGAGTTAGGACACGGGGCAGTGAGCACAGGGGGTGATGGGTGAACGGGACTGGGTGTGTGTTAGGACACGGGGCAGTGAGCACAGGGGGTGATGGGTGAACGGGACTGGGTGCGAGTTAGGACACGGGGCAGCGAGCACAGTTCGTGATGGGTGAATGGGACTCGGTGCGAGTTAGGACACGGGGCAGTGACCACAGGGGGTGATGGGTGAGCTGGACTGGGTGTGAGTTAGGACATGGGGCAGTGAGCACAGGGGGTGATGGGTGAACGGGACTGGGTGTGAGTTAGGACACGGGGCAGTCAGCAGGGGGTGATGGGTGAACGGGACTGGGTGTGAGTTAGGACACGGGGCAGTGAGCACAGGGGGTGATGGGTGAACGGGACAGGGTGTGAGTTAGCACACGGGGCAGTGAGCACAGGGGGTGATGGGTGAACGGGACTGGGTGTGAGTTAGGACACGGGGCAGTGAGCACAGGGGGTGATGGGTGAACGGGACTGGGTGTGAGTTAGGACACGGGGCAGTGAGCACGGGGGGTGAGGGGTGAATGGGACTGGGTGTGAGTTAGGACACGGGGCAGTGAGCACAGGGGGTGATGGGTGAACGGGACTGGGTGTGAGTTTGGACACGGGGCAGTGAGCACAGGGGGTGATGGGTGAACGGGACTCGGTGCGAGTTAGGACACGGGGCAGTGAGCACAGGGGGTGATGGGTGAACGGGACTGGGTGTGAGTTAGGACACGGGGCAGTGAGCACAGGGGGTGATGGGTGAACGGGACTGGGTGCGAGTTAGGACACGGGGCAGTGAGCACAGGGGGTGATGGGTGAACGGGACTGGGTGTGAGTTAGGACACGGGGCAGTGAGCACAGGGGGTGATGGGTGAACGGGACTGGGTGTGAGTTAGGACACGGGGCAGTGAGCACAGCGGGGTGATGGGTGAACGGGACTGGGTGTGAGTTAGGACACGGGGCAGTGAGCACAGGGGGTGATGGGTGAACGGGACTGGGTGTGAGTTAGGACACGGGGCAGTGAGCACGGGGGGTGATGGGTGAACGGGACTGGTTGTGAGTTCGGACACGGGGCAGTGAGCACAGGGGGTGATGGGTGAACGGGACTGGGTGTGAGTTAGGACACGGGGCAGTGAGCACAGGGGGTGATGGGTGAACGGGACTTGGTGCGAGTTAGGACACGGGGCAGTGAGCACAGTGAGTGATGGGTGAACGGGACTGGGTGTGAGTTAGGACACGGGGCAGCGAGCACAGTTCGTGATGGGTGAATGGGACTCGGTGCGAGTTAGGACATGGGGCAGTGAGCACGGGGTGATGGGTGAACAGGACTGGGTGCGAGTTAGGACACGGGGCAGTGAGCACAGGGGGTGATGGGTGAACGGGACCGGGTGTGAGTTAGGACACGGGGCAGTGAGCACAGGGGGTGATGGGTGAACGGGACTGGGTGAGAGTTAAGACACGGGGCAGTGAGCACAGGGGGTGATGGGTGAACGGGACTGGGTGCGAGTTAGGACACGGGGCAGTGAGCACAGGGGGTGATGGGTGAGCTGGACTGGGTGTGAGTTAGGATGCGGGGCAGTGAGCAAAGGGGGTGATGGGTGAACGGGACTGGGTGTGAGTTAGGACACGGGGCAGTGAGCACAGGGGGTGATGGGTGAACGGGACTGGGTGTGAGTTAGGACACGGGGCAGTGAGCACGGGGGGTGATGGGTGAACGGGACTGGGTGCGAGTTAGGACACGGGGCAGTGAGCACAGGGGGCGATGGGTGAACGGGACTGGGTGTGAGTTAGGACACGGGGCAGTGAGCACAGGGGGTGATGGGTGAGCTGGACTGGGTGTGAGTTAGGACGCGGGGCAGTGAGCACAGGGGGTGAGGGGTGAACGGACTGGGTGTGAGTTAGGACACGGGGCAGTGAGCACAGGGGGTGATGGGTGAACGGGACTGGGTGTGAATTAGGACACGGGGCAGTGAGCAGGGGTGATGGGTGAACGGGACTGGGTGTGAGTTAGGACACGGGGCAGTGAGCACGGGGTGATGGTGAACGGGACTGGGTGTGAGTTAGGACACGGTGCAGTGAGCACGGGGGGTGATGGGTGAACGGGACTGGGTGTGAGTTAGGACACGGGGCAGTGAGCACAGGGGGTGATGGGTGAACGGACTTGGTGCGAGTTAGGACACGGGGCAGTGAGCACAGTGAGTGATGGGTGAACGGGACTGGGTGTGAGTTAGGACACGGGCAGCGAGCACAGTTCGTGATGGGTGAGCGGGACTGGGTGTGAGTTAGGACACGGGGCAGTGAGCACAGGGGTTGATGGGTGAACGGGACCGGGTGCGAGTTAGGGCACGGGGCAGTGAGCACAGGGGGTGATGGGTGAACGGGACCGGGTGTGAGTTAGGACACGGGGCAGTGAGCACAGGGGGTGATGGGTGAACGGGACTGGGTGTGAGTTAGGACACGGGGCAGTGAGCACAGTGGGTGATGGGTGAACGGGACTGGGTATGAGTTAGGACACGGGGCAGTGAGCACAGGGGGTGATGGCTGAACGGGACTGGGTGTGAGTTAGGACACGGGGCAGTGAGCACAGGGGGTGATGGGTGAACGGGACTGGGTGTGAGTTACGACACGGGGCAGTGAGCACAGGGGGTGATGGGTGAACGAGCCTGGGTGTGAGTTCGGACACGGGGCAGTGAGCACAGGGGGTGATGGGTGAACGGGACTGGGTGTGAGTGAGGACACGGGGCAGTCAGCACAGCGGGTGATGGGTGAACGGGACTGGGTGTGAGTTAGGACACGGGGCAGTGAGCACGGGGTGAAGGGTGAACGGGACTGGGTGTGAGTTAGGACACGGGGCAGTGAGCACAGGGGGTGATGGGTGAACGGGACTGGGTGTGAGTTAGGACACGGGGCAGTGAGCACAGGGGGTGATGGGTGAACGGGACTGGGTGTGAGTTAGCACACGGGGCAGTGAGCACAGGGGGTGATGGGTGAATGGGACTGGGTGCGAGTTAGGACACGGGGCAGTGAGCACAGGGGGTGATGGGTGAACGGGACTGGGTGTGAGTTAGGACACGGGGCAGTAAGCACAGGGGGTGATGGGTGAACGGGACTGGGTGTGAGTTAGGACACGGGGCAGTGAGCATAGGGGGCGATGGGTGAACGGGACTGGGTGTGAGTTACGACACGGGGCAGTGAGCACAGGGGGTGATGGGTGAACGAGACTGGGTGTGAGTTCGGACACGGGGCAGTGAGCACAGGGGGTGATGGGTGAACGGGACTGGGTGTGAGTGAGGACACGGGGCAGTCAGCACAGCGGGTGATGGGTGAACGGGACTGGGTGTGAGTTAGGACACGGGGCAGTGAGCACGGGGTGAAGGGTGAACGGGACTGGGTGTGAGTTAGGACACGGGGCAGTGAGCACAGGGGGTGATGGGTGAACGGGACTGGGTGTGAGTTAGGACACGGGGCAGTGAGCACAGGGGGTGATGGGTGAACGGGACTGGGTGTGAGTTAGCACACGGGGCAGTGAGCACAGGGGGTGATGGGTGAGCTGGACTGGGTGTGAGTTAGGACACGGGGCAGTGAGCACAGGGGTGATGGGCGAATGGGACTGGGTGTGAGTTAGGACACGGGGCAGTGAGCACAGGGGGTGATGGTGAACGGGACTGGGTGTGAGTTAGGACACGGGGCAGTGAGCACAGGGGGTGATGGTGAACGGGACTGGGTGTGAGTTAGGACACGGGGCAGTGAGCACAGTGGGTGATAGGTGAACGGGACCCGGTGTGAGTTAGGACACGGGGCAGTGAGCACAGGGGGTGATGGGTGAACGGGACTGGGTGTGAGTTAGGACACGGGGCAGTGAGCACAGGGGGTGATGGGTGAACGGGACTGGGTGAGAGTTCGGACACGGGCAGTGAGCACAGGGGGTGATGGGTGAACGGGACTGGGTGTGAGTTAGGACACGGGGCAGTGAGCACAGTGGGTGATGGGTGAACGGGACTGGGTGTGAGTTAGGACACGGGGCAGTGAGCACAGGGGGTGATGGGTGAACGGGACTGGGTGTGAGTTAGGACACGGGGCAGTGAGCACAGGGGGTGATGGGTGAACGGGACTGGTGTGAGTTATGACACTGGGCAGTGAGCACAGGGGGTGATGGGTGAACGAGACTGGGTGTGAGTTAGGACACGGGGCAGTGAGCACAGGGGGTGATGGGTGAACGGGACTGGGTGTGAGTGAGGACACGGGGCAGTCAGCACAGCGGGTGATGGGTGAACGGGACTGGGTGTGAGTTAGGACACGGGGCAGTGAGCACAGGGGGTGAAGGGTGAACGGGACTGGGTGTGAGTTCGGACACGGGGCAGTGAGCACAGGGGGTGATGGGTGAACGGGACTGGGTGTGAGTTAGGACACGGGGCAGTGAGCACAGGGGGTGATGGGTGAACGGGACTGGGTGTGAGTTAGCACACGGGGCAGTGAGCACAGGGGGTGATGGGTGAATGGGACTGGGTGCGAGTTAGGACACGGGGCAGTGAGCACAGGGGGTGATGGGTGAACGGGACTGGGTGTGAGTTAGGACACGGGGCAGTGAGCACAGGGGGTGATGGGTGAACGGGATTGGGTGTGAGTTAGGACACGGGGCAGTGAGCACGGGGGGTGATGGGTGAACGGGACTGGGTGTGAGTTAGGACACGGGGCAGTGAGCACAGGGGGTGATGGTTGAACGGGACTGGGTGAGAGTTAGGACACGGGCAGTCAGCACAGGGGGTGTTGGGTGAACGGGACTGGGTGTGAGTTAGGACACGGGGCAGTAAGCACAGGGGGTGATGGGTGAACGGGACTGTGTGCGAGTTAGGACACGGGGCAGTGAGCACAGTGGTGATGGGTGAGCGGGACTGGGTGTGAGTTAGGACACGGGGCAGTGAGCACAGGGGGTGATGGGTGAACGGGACTGGGTGTGAGTTAGGACACGGGGCAGTGAGCACAGGGGGTAATGCGTGAACGGGACTGGGTGCGAGTTAGGACACGGGGCAGTGAGCACAGGGGGTGATGGGTGAACGGGACTGGGTGTGAGTTAGGACACGGGGCAGTGAGCACAGGGGGTGATGGGTGAACGGGACTGGGTGTGAGTTAGGACACGGGGCAGTGAGCACAGGGGGTAATGCGTGAACGGGACTGGGTGCGAGTTAGGGCACGGGGCAGTGAGCACAGGGGGTGATCGGTGAACGGGACTGGGTGTGAGTTAGGACACGGGGCAGTGAGCACAGGGGGTGATGGGTGAACGGGACTGGGTGTGAGTTAGGACACGGGGCAGTGAGCACAGAGGGTGATGGGTGAACGGGACTGGGTGTGAGTTAGGACACGGGGCAGTGAGCACAGGGGGTAATGCGTGAACGGGACTGGGTGCGAGTTAGGGCCCGGGGCAGTGAGCACAGGGGGTGATGGGTGAACGGGACTGGGTGTGAGTTAGGACACGGGGCAGTGAGCACAGGGGGTGATGGGTGAACGGGACTGGGTGTGAGTTAGGACACGGGGCAGTGAGCACAGAGGGTGATGGGTGAACGGGACTGGGTGTGAGTTCGGGCACGGGGCAGTGAGCACAGGGGGTGATGGGTGAACGGGACTGGGTGTGAGTTAGGACACGGGGCAGTGAGCACAGGGGGTGATGGGTGAACGGGACTCGGTGCGAGTTAGGACACGGGGCAGTGAGCACAGGGGGTGATGGGTGAACGGGACTGGGTGTGAGTTAGGACACGGGGCAGTGAGCACAGGGGGTGATGGGTGAACGGGACTGGGTGCGAGTTAGGACACGGGGCAGTGAGCACAGGGGGTGATGGGTGAACGGGACTGGGTGTGAGTTAGGACACGGGGCAGTGAGCACAGGGGGTGATGGGTGAACGGGACTGGGTGTGAGTTAGGACACGGGGCAGTGAGCAGAGTGGTGATGGGTGAACGGGACTGGGTGTGAGTTAGGACACGGGGCAGTGAGCACAGGGGGTGATGGGTGAACGGGACTGGGTGTGAGTTAGGACACGGGGCAGTGAGCACGGGGGGTGATGGGTGAACGGGACTGGTTGTGAGTTCGGACACGGGGCAGTGAGCACAGGGGGTGATGGGTGAACGGGACTGGGTGTGAGTTAGGACACGGGGCAGCGAACACAGTTCGTGATGGGTGAATGGGACTCGGTGCGAGTTAGGACACGGGGCAGTGAGCACAGGGGGTGATGGGTGAACGGGACCGGGTGCGAGTTAGGACACGGGGCAGTGAGCACAGGGGGTGATGGGTGAACGGGACCGGGTGTGAGTTAGGACACGGGGCAGTGAGCACAGGGGGTGATGGGTGAACGGGACCGGGTGTGAGTTAGGACACGGGGCAGTGAGCACAGGGGGTGATGGGTGAACGGGACTGGGTGAGAGTTAAGACACGGGGCAGTGAGCACAGGGGGTGATGGGTGAACGGGACTGGGTGCGAGTTAGGACACGGGGCAGTGAGCACAGGGGGTGATGGGTGAGCTGGACTGGGTGTGAGTTAGGACGCGGGGCAGTGAGCAAAGGGGGTGATGGGTGAACGGGACTGGGTGTGAGTTAGGACACGGGGCAGTGAGCACAGGGGGTGATGGGTGAACGGGACTGGGTGTGAGTTAGGACACGGGGCAGTGAGCACAGGGGGTGAGGGGTGAACGGGACTGGGTGTGAGTTAGGACACGGGGCAGTGAGCACAGGGGGTGATGGGTGAACGGGACTGGGTGTGAATTAGGACACGGGGCAGTGAGCAGGGGGTGATGGGTGAACGGGACTGGGTGTGAGTTAGGACACGGGGCAGTGAGCACGGGGTGATGGGTGAACGGGACTGGGTGTGAGTTAGGACAAGGGGCAGTGAGCACAGGTGGTGATGGGTGAACGGGACTGGGTGTGAGTTAGGACACGGTGCAGTGAGCACGGGGGGTGATGGGTGAACGGGACTGGGTGTGAGTTAGGACACGGGGCAGTGAGCACAGGGGGTGATGGGTGAACGGGACTGGGTGTGAGTTAGGACACGGGGCAGTGAGCACAGGGGGTGATGGGTGAACGGGACTGGGTGTGAGTTAGGACACGGGGCAGTGAGCACAGGGGGTGATGGGTGAACGGGACTGGGTGTGAGTTAGGACACGGGGCAGTAAGCACAGGGGGTGATGGGTGAACGGGACTGGGTGTGAGTTAGGACACGGGGCAGTGAGCATAGGGGGCGATGGGTGAGCTGGACTGGGTGTGAGTTAGGACACGGGGCAGTGAGCACAGGGGGTGATGGGTGAATGGGACTGGGTGTGAGTTAGGACACGGGGCAGTGAGCACAGGGGTGATGGGCGAATGGGACTGGGTGTGAGTTAGGACACGGGGCAGTGAGCACAGGGGGTGATGGGTGAACGGGACTGGGTGCGAGTTAGGACACGGGGCAGTGAGCACAGGGGGTGATGGGTGAACGGGACTGGGTGTGTGTTAGGACACGGGGCAGTGAGCACGGGGTGATGGGTGAACGGGACTGGGTGCGAGTTAGGACACGGGGCAGCGAGCACAGTTCGTGATGGGTGAATGGGACTCGGTGCGAGTTAGGACACGGGGCAGTGAGCACAGGGGGTGATGGGTGAGCTGGACTGGGTGTGAGTTAGGACATGGGGCAGTGAGCACAGGGGGTGATGGGTGAACGGGACTGGGTGTGAGTTAGGACACGGGGCAGTCAGCAGGGGGTGATGGGTGAACGGGACTGGGTGTGAGTTAGGACACGGGGCAGTGAGCACAGGGGGTGATGGGTGAACGGGACAGGGTGTGAGTTAGCACACGGGGCAGTGAGCACAGGGGGTGATGGGTGAACGGGACTGGGTGTGAGTTAGGACACGGGGCAGTGAGCACAGGGGGTGATGGGTGAACGGGACTGGGTGTGAGTTAGGACACGGGGCAGTGAGCACGGGGGGTGAGGGGTGAATGGGACTGGGTGTGAGTTAGGACACGGGGCAGTGAGCACAGGGGGTGATGGGTGAACGGGACTGGGTGTGAGTTAGGACACGGGGCAGTGAGCACAGGGGGTGATGGGTGAACGGGACTCGGTGCGAGTTAGGACACCGGGCAGTGAGCACGGGGGGTGAGGGGTGAATGGGACTGGGTGTGAGTTAGGACACGGGGCAGTGAGCACAGGGGGTGATGGGTGAATGGGACTGGGTGTGAGTTAGGACACGGGGCAGTGAGCACAGGGGGTGATGAGCGAACGGGACTGGGTGTGAGTTTGGACACGTGGCAGTGAGCACAGGGGGTGATGGGTGAACGGGACTGGGTGTGAGTTAGGACACGGGGCAGTGAGCAGAGTGGTGATGGGTGAACGGGACTGGGTGTGAGTTAGGACACGGGGCAGTGAGCACAGGGGTGATGGGTGAACGGGACTGGGTGTGAGTTAGGACACGGGGCATTGAGAACGGGGGGTGATGGGTGAGCGGGACTGGGTGTGAGTTAGGACACGGGGCAGTGAGCACAGGGGGTGATGGGTGAACGGGACTGGGTGTGAGTTAGGACACGGGGCAGTGAGCACAGGGGGTGATGGATGAACGGGACTTGGTGCGAGTTAGGACACGGGGCAGCGAGCACAGTTCGTGATGGGTGAATGGGACTCGGTGCGAGTTAGGACACGGGGCAGTGAGCACAGGGGGTGATGGGTGAACGGGACCGGGTGCGAGTTAGGACACGGGGCAGTGAGCACAGGGGGTGATGGGTGAACGGGACCGGGTGTGAGTTAGGACACGGGGCAGTGAGCACAGGGGGTGATGGGTGAACGGGACTGGGTGAGAGTTAAGACACGGGGCAGTGAGCACAGGGGGTGATGGGTGAACGGGACTGGGTGCGAGTTAGGACACGGGGCAGTGAGCACAGGGGGTGATGGGTGAGCTGGACTGGGTGTGAGTTAGGACGCGGGGCAGTGAGCAAAGGGGGTGATGGGTGAACGGGACTGGGTGTGAGTTAGGACACGGGGCAGTGAGCACAGGGGGTGATGGGTGAACGGGACTGGGTGTGAGTTCGGACACGGGGCAGTGAGCACAGGGGGTGAGGGGTGAACGGGACTGGGTGTGAGTTAGGACACGGGGCAGTGAGCAGGGGGTGATGGGTGAACGGGACTGGGTGTGAGTTAGGACACGGGGCAGTGAGCACAGGGGGTGATGGGTGATCGGGGCTGGGTGTGAGTTAGGACACGGGGCAGTGAGCACAGGGGGGTGATGGGTGAACGGGACTGGGTGTGAGTTCGGACACGGGGCAGTGAGCACAGGGGGTGATGGGTGAACGGGACTGGGTGTGAATTAGGACACGGGGCAGTGAGCAGGGGGTGATGGGTGAACGGGACTGGGTGTGAGTTAGGACACGGGGCAGTGAGCACAGGGGGTGATGGGTGAACGGGACTGGGTGTGAGTTAGGACAAGGGGCAGTGTGCACAGGTGGTGATGGGTGAACGGGACTGGGTGTGAGTTAGGACACGGTGCAGTGAGCACGGGGGGTGATGGGTGAACGGGACTGGGTGTGAGTTAGGACACGGGACAGTGAGCACAGGGGGTGATGGGTGAACGGGACTGGGTGTGAGTTAGGACACGGGGCAGTGAGCACAGGGGGTGATGGGTGAACGGGACTGGGTGTGAGTTAGGACACGGGGCAGTGAGCACAGGGGGTGATGGGTGAACGGGACTGGGTGTGAGTTAGGACACGGGGCAGTAAGCACAGGGGGTGATGGGTGAACGGGACTGGGTGTGAGTTAGGACACGGGGCAGTGAGCATAGGGGGCGATGGGTGAGCTGGACTGGGTGTGAGTTAGGACACGGGGCAGTGAGCACAGGGGGTGATGGGTGAATGGGACTGGGTGTGAGTTAGGACACGGGGCAGTGAGCACAGGGGTGATGGGCGAACGGGACTGGGTGTGAGTTAGGACACGGGGCAGTGAGCACAGGGGGTGATGGGTGAACGGGACTGGGTGCGAGTTAGGACACGGGGCAGTGAGCACAGGGGGTGATGGGTGAACGGGACTGGGTGTGTGTTAGGACACGGGGCAGTGAGCACAGGGGGTGATGGGTGAACGGGACTGGGTGCGAGTTAGGACACGGGCAGTGAGCACAGGGGGTGATGGGTGAACGGGACTGGGTGTGAGTTAGGACACGGGGCAGTGAGCACAGTGGGTGATGGGTGAACGGGACTGGGTGTGAGTTAGGACACGGGGCAGTGAGCACAGGGGGTGATGGGTGAACGGGACTGGGTGTGAGTTAGGACACGGGGCAGTGAGCACAGGGGGTGATGGGTGAACGGGACTGGGTGTGAGTTACGACACGGGGCAGTGAGCACAGGGGGTGATGGGTGAACGAGACTGGGTGTGAGTTCGGACACGGGGCAGTGAGCACAGGGGGTGATGGGTGAACGGGACTGGGTGTGAGTGAGGACACGGGGCAGTGAGCACAGGGGGTGATGGGTGAACGGGACTGGGTGCGAGTTCGGACACGGGGCAGTGAGCACGGGGTGAAGGGTGAACGGGACTGGGTGTGAGTTAGGACACGGGGCAGTGAGCACAGGGGGTGATGGGTGAACGGGACTGGGTGTGAGTTAGGACACGGGGCAGTGAGCACAGGGGGTGATGGGTGAACGGGACTGGGTGTGAGTTAGCACACGGGGCAGTGAGCACGGGGTGATGGGTGAATGGGACTGGGTGCGAGTTAGGACACGGGGCAGTGAGCACAGGGGGTGATGGGTGAACGGGACTGGGTGTGAGTTAGGACACGGGGCAGTGAGCATAGGGGGTGATGGGTGAACGGGACTGGGTGTGAGTTAGGACACGGGGCAGTGAGCACAGGGGGTGATGGGTGAATGGGACTGGGTGTGAGTTAGGACACGGGGCAGTGAGCACAGGGGGTGATGGTGAACGGGACTGGGTGTGAGTTAGGACACGGGGCAGTGAGCACAGGGGGTGATGGTGAACGGGACTGGGTGTGAGTTAGGACACGGGGCAGTGAGCACAGGGGGTGATGGGCGAATGGGACTGGGTGTGAGTTAGGACACGGGGCAGTGAGCACAGGGGGTGATGGTGAACGGGACTGGGTGTGAGTTAGGACACGGGGCAGTGAGCACAGGGGGTGATGGTGAACGGGACTGGGTGTGAGTTAGGACACGGGGCAGTGAGCACAGGGGTGATGGGCGAATGGGACTGGGTGTGAGTTAGGACACGGGGCAGTGAGCACAGGGGGTGATGGTGAACGGGACTGGGTGTGAGTTAGGACACGGGGCAGTGAGCACAGGGGGTGATGGTGAACGGGACTGGGTGTGAGTTAGGACACGGGGCAGTGAGCACAGGGGGTGATCGGTGAACGGGACCCGGTGTGAGTTAGGACACGGGGCAGTGAGCACAGGGGGTGATGGGTGAACGGGACTGGGTGTGAGTTAGGACACGGGGCAGTGAGCACAGGGGGTGATGGGTGAACGGGACTGGGTGAGAGTTAGGACACGGGCAGTGAGCACAGGGGGTGATGGGTGAACGGGACTGGGTGTGAGTTAGGACACGGGGCAGTGAGCACAGTGGGTGATGGGTGAACGGGACTGGGTGTGAGTTAGGACACGGGGCAGTGAGCACAGGGGGTGATGGGTGAACGGGACTGGGTGTGAGTTAGGACACGGGGCAGTGAGCACAGGGGGTGATGGGTGAACGGGACTGGGTGTGAGTTACGACACTGGGCAGTGAGCACAGGGGGTGATGGGTGAACGAGACTGGGTGTGAGTTAGGACACGGGGCAGTGAGCACAGGGGGTGATGGGTGAACGGGACTGGGTGTGAGTGAGGACACGGGGCAGTCAGCACAGCGGGTGATGGGTGAACGGGACTGGGTGTGAGTTAGGACACGGGGCAGTGAGCACAGGGGGTGAAGGGTGAACGGGACTGGGTGTGAGTTAGGACACGGGGCAGTGAGCACAGGGGGTGATGGGTGAACGGGACTAGGTGTGAGTTAGGACACGGGGCAGTGAGCACGGGGGTGATGGGTGAACGGGACTGGGTGTGAGTTAGCACACGGGGCAGTGAGCACAGGGGGTGATGGGTGAATGGGACTGGGTGCGAGTTAGGACACGGGGCAGTGAGCACAGGGGGTGATGGGTGAACGGGACTGGGTGCGAGTTAGGACACGGGGCAGTGAGCACAGGGGGTGATGGGTGAACGGGACTGGGTGTGAGTTAGGACACGGGGCAGTGAGCACAGGGGGTGATGGGTGAACGGGATTGGGTGTGAGTTAGGACACGGGGCAGTGAGCACGGGGGGTGATGGGTGAACGGGACTGGGTGTGAGTTAGGACACGGGGCAGTGAGCACAGGGGGTGATGGGTGAACGGGACTGGGTGAGAGTTAGGACACGTGCAGTCAGCACAGGGGGTGTTGGGTGAACGGGACTGGGTGTGAGTTAGGACACGGGGCAGTAAGCACAGGGGGTGATGGGTGAACGGGACTGGGTGCGAGTTAGGACACGGGGCAGTGAGCACAGTGGTGATGGGTGAGCGGGACTGGGTGTGAGTTAGGACACGGGGCAGTGAGCACAGGGGGTGATGGGTGAACGGGACTGGGTGTGAGTTAGGACACGGGGCAGTGAGCACAGGGGGTAATGCGTGAACGGGACTGGGTGCGAGTTAGGACACGGGGCAGTGAGCACAGGGGGTGATGGGTGAACGGGACTGGGTGTGAGTTAGGACACGGGGCAGTGAGCACAGGGGGTGATGGGTGAACGGGACTGGGTGTGAGTTAGGACACGGGGCAGTGAGCACGGGGTGATGGGTGAACGGGACTGGGTGCGAGTTAGGACACGGGGCAGTGAGCACAGGGGGTGATGGGTGAACGGGACTGGGTGTGAGTTAGGACACGGGGCAGTGAGCACAGGGGGTGATGGGTGAACGGGACTGGGTGTGAGTTAGGACACGGGGCAGTGAGCACAGGGGGTGATGGGTGAACGGGACTGGGTGCGAGTTAGGACACGGGGCAGTGAGCACAGGGGGTGATGGGTGAACGGGACTGGGTGTGAGTTAGGACACGGGGCAGTGAGCACAGGGGGTGATGGGTGAACGGGACTGGGTGGGAGTTAGGACACGGGGCAGTGAGCACAGGGGGTAATGCGTGAACGGGACTGGGTGCGAGTTAGGACACGGGGCAGTGAGCACAGGGGGTGATGGGTGAACGGGACTGGGTGTGAGTTAGGACACGGGGCAGTGAGCACAGGGGGTGATGGGTGAACGGGACTGGGTGTGAGTTAGGACACGGGGCAGTGAGCACAGGGGGTGATGGGTGAACGGGACTGGGTGCGAGTTAGGACACGGGGCAATGAGCACAGGGGGTGATGGGTGAACGGGACTGGGTGTGAGTTAGGACACGGGGCAGTGAGCACAGGGGGTGATGGGTGAACGGGACTGGGTGTGAGTTAGGACACGGGGCAGTGAGCAGAGTGGTGATGGGTGAACGGGACTGGGTGTGAGTTAGGACACGGGGCAGTGAGCACAGGGGGTGATGGGTGAACGGGACTGGGTGTGAGTTAGGACACGGGGCAGTGAGCACGGGGGGTGATGGGTGAACGGGACTGGTTGTGAGTTCGGACACGGGGCAGTGAGCACGGGGGGTGATGGGTGAACGGGACTTGGTGCGAGTTAGGACACGGGGCAGTGAGCACAGGGGGTGATGGTTGAACGGGACTGGGTGTGAGTTCGGACACGGGGCAGTGAGCACAGGGGGTGATGGGTGAACGGGACTGGGTGTGAGTTCGGACACGGGGCAGTGAGCACAGGGGGAGATGGGTGAACGGGACTGGGTGGGAGTTAGGACACGGGGCAGGGAGCACAGGGGGTGATGGGTGAACGGGACTGGTTGCGAGTTAGGACACGGGGCAGTGAGCACAGGGGGTGATGGGTGAACGGGACTGGTTGTGAGTTAGGACACGGGGCAGTGAGCACAGGGGTGATGGGTGAACGGGACTGGGTGTGAGTTCGGACACGGGGCAGTGAGCACGGGGGGTGATGGGTGAACGGGACTGGGTGCGAGTTAGGACACGGGGCAGTGAGCACGGGGGGTGATGGGTGAACGGGACTGGGTGTGAGTTAGGACACGGGGCAGTGAGCACGGGGGGTGGTGGGTGAATGGGACTGGGTTTGAATTAGGACACGGGGCAGTGAGCACAGGGGGTGATGGGTGAACGGGACTGGGTGTGAGTTAGGACACGGGGCAGTGAGCACAGGGGGTGATGGGTGAACGGGACTGGGTGTGAGTTAGGACACGGGGCAGTGAGCACGGGGGGTGATGGGTGAACGGGACTGGGTGTGAGTTCGGACACGGGGCAGTGAGCAGGGGTTGATGGGTGAACGGGAGTGGGTGTGAGTTAGGACACGGGGCAGTGAGCACAGGGGGTGATGATGAGCGGGACTGGGTGTGAGTTAGGACACGGGGCAGTGAGCACAGGGGGTGATGGGTGAACGGGCCTGGGTGTGAGTTAGGACACGGGGCAGTGAGCACAGGGGGTGATGGGTGAACGGGACTGGGTGCGAGTTAGGACACGGGGCAGTGAGCACAGGGGGTGATGGGTGAACGGGACTGGGTGTGAGTTAGGACACGGGGCAGTCAGCACAGAGGGTGATGGGTGAACGGGACTGGGTGTGAGTTAGGGCACGGGGCAGTGAGCACAGGGGGTGATGGGTGAACGGGACTGGGTGTGAGTTAGGACACGGGGCAGTGAGCACAGGGGGTGATGGGTGAACGGGACTGGGTGTGAATTAGGACACGGGGCGGTGAGCACAGAGGGTGATGGGTGAACGGGACTGGGTGTGAGTTAGGGCACGGGGCAGTGAGCACAGGGGGTGATGGGTGAACGGGACTGGGTGTGAGTTAGGACACGGGGCAGTGAGCACAGACGGTGATGGGTGAACGGGACTGGGTGTGAGTTAGGACACGGGGCAGTGAGCACAGTGGGTGATGGGTGAATGGGACTGGGTGTGAGTTAGGACACGGGGCAGTGAGCACAGGGGGTGATGGGTGAATGGGACTCGGTGCGAGTTAGGACACGGGGCAGTGAGCACAGGGGGTGATGGGTGAGCTGGACTGGGTGTGAGTTAGGACGCGGTGCAGTGAGCACAGGGGGTGATGGGTGAACGGGACTGGGTGTGAGTTAGGACACGGGGCAGTGAGCACAGGGGGTGATGGGTGAACGGGACTGGGTGTGAGTTAGGACACGGGGCAGTGAGCACAGTGGGTGATGGGTGAACGGGACTGGGTGTGAGTTAGGACACGGGGCAGTGAGCACAGGGGGTGATGGGTGAACGGGACTGGGTGTGAGTTAGGACACGGGGCAGTGAGCAGGGGGTGATGGGTGAACGGGACTGGGTGTGAGTTAGGACACGGGGCAGTGAGCACAGGGGGTGATGGGTGAACGGGACTGGGTGCGAGTTAGGACACGGGGCAGTGAGCACAGGGGGTGATGGGTGAACGGGACTGGGTGTGAGTTAGGACACGGGGCAGTGAGCACAGGGGGTGATGGGTGAACGGGACTGGGTGTGAGTTAGCACACGGGGCAGTGAGCACAGGGGGTGATGGGTGAATGGGACTGGGTGCGAGTTAGGACACGGGGCAGTGAGCACAGGGGGTGATGGGTGAACGGGACTGGGTGTGAGTTAGGACACGGGGCAGTAAGCACAGGGGGTGATGGGTGAACGGGACTGGGTGTGAGTTAGGACACGGGGCAGTGAGCATAGGGGGCGATGGGTGAGCTGGACTGGGTGTGAGTTAGGACACGGGGCAGTGAGCACAGGGGGTGATGGGTGAATGGGACTGGGTGTGAGTTAGGACACGGGGCAGTGAGCACAGGGGTGATGGGCGAATGGGACTGGGTGTGAGTTAGGACACGGGGCAGTGAGCACAGGGGGTGATGGTGAACGGGACTGGGTGTGAGTTAGGACACGGGGCAGTGAGCACAGGGGGTGATGGTGAACGGGACTGGGTGTGAGTTAGGACACGGGGCAGTGAGCACAGGGGGTGATCGGTGAACGGGACCCGGTGTGAGTTAGGACACGGGGCAGTGAGCACAGGGGGTGATGGGTGAACGGGACTGGGTGTGAGTTAGGACACGGGGCAGTGAGCACAGGGGGTGATGGTTGAACGGGACTGGGTGTGAGTTAGGACACGGGGCAGTGAGCACAGTGGGTGATGGGTGAACGGGACTGGGTGTGAGTTAGGACACGGGGCAGTGAGCACAGGGGGTGATGGGTGAACGGGACTGGGTGTGAGTTAGCACACGGGGCAGTGAGCACAGGGGGTGATGGGTGAATGGGACTGGGTGCGAGTTAGGACACGGGGCAGTGAGCACAGGGGGTGATGGGTGAACGGGACTGGGTGCGAGTTAGGACACGGGGCAGTGAGCACAGGGGGTGATGGGTGAACGGGACTGGGTGTGAGTTAGGACACGGGGCAGTGAGCACAGGGGGTGATGGGTGAACGGGATTGGGTGTGAGTTAGGACACGGGGCAGTGAGCACGGGGGGTGATGGGTGAACGGGACTGGGTGTGAGTTAGGACACGGGGCAGTGACACAGGGGGTGATGGGTGAACGGGACTGGGTGAGAGTTAGGACACGGGCAGTCAGCACAGGGGGTGTTGGGTGAACGGGACTGGGTGTGAGTTAGGACACGGGGCAGTAAGCACAGGGGGTGATGGGTGAACGGGACTGGGTGCGAGTTAGGACACGGGGCAGTGAGCACAGTGGTGATGGGTGAGCGGGACTGGGTGTGAGTTAGGACACGGGGCAGTGAGCACAGGGGGTGATGGGTGAACGGGACTGGGTGTGAGTTAGGACACGGGGCAGTGAGCACAGGGGGTAATGCTGTGAACGGGACTGGGTGCGAGTTAGGACACGGGGCAGTGAGCACAGGGGGTGATGGGTGAACGGGACTGGGTGTGAGTTAGGACACGGGGCAGTGAGCACAGGGGGTGATGGGTGAACGGGACTGGGTGTGAGTTAGGACACGGGGCAGTGAGCACGGGGGGTGAGGGGTGAAATCGACTGGGTGTGAGTTAGGACACGGGGCAGTGAGCACAGGGGGTGATGGGTGAACGGGACTGGGTGTGAGTTAGGACACGGGGCAGTGAGCACAGGGGGTGATGGGTGAACGGGACTCGGTGCGAGTTAGGACACGGGGCAGTGAGCACAGGGGGTGATGGGTGAACGGGACTGGGTGTGAGTTAGGACACGGGGCAGTGAGCACAGGGGGTGATGGGTGAACGGGACTGGGTGCGAGTTAGGACACGGGGCAGTGAGCACAGGGGGTGATGGGTGAACGGGACTGGGTGTGAGTTAGGACACGGGGCAGTGAGCACAGGGGGTGATGGGTGAACGGGACTGGGTGTGAGTTAGGACATGGGGCAGTGAGCAGAGTGGTGATGGGTGAACGGGACTGGGTGTGAGTTAGGACACGGGGCAGTGAGCACAGGGGGTGATGGGTGAACGGGACTGGGTGTGAGTTAGGACACGGGGCAGTGAGCACGGGGGGTGATGGGTGAACGGGACTGGTTGTGAGTTCGGACACGGGGCAGTGAGCACAGGGGGTGATGGGTGAACGGGACTTGGTGCGAGTTAGGACACGGGGCAGTGAGCACAGGGGGTGATGGTTGAACGGGACTGGGTGTGAGTTCGGACACGGGGCAGTGAGCACAGGGGGTGATGGGTGAACGGGACTGGGTGTGAGTTAGGACACGGGGCAGGGAGCACAGGGGGTGATGGGTGAACGGGACTGGGTGCGAGTTAGGACACGGGGCAGTGAGCACAGGGGGTGATGGGTGAACGGGACTGGTTGTGAGTTAGGACACGGGGCAGTGAGCACAGGGGTGATGGGTGAACGGGACTGGGTGTGAGTTCGGACACGGGGCAGTGAGCACGGGGGGTGATGGGTGAACGGGACTGGGTGCGAGTTAGGACACGGGGCAGTGAGCACGGGGGGTGATGGGTGAACGGGACTGGGTGTGAGTTAGGACACGGGGCAGTGAGCACGGGGGGTGGTGGGTGAATGGGACTGGGTTTGAATTAGGACACGGGGCAGTGAGCACAGGGGGTGATGGGTGAACGGGACTGGGTGTGAGTTAGGACACGGGGCAGTGAGCACAGGGGGTGATGGGTGAACGGGACTGGGTGTGAGTTAGGACACGGGGCAGTGAGCACAGAGGGTGATGGGTGAACGAGACTGGGTGTGAGTTAGGACACGGGGCAGTGAGCACAGGGGGTGATGGATGAACGGGACTTGGTGTGAGTTAGGACACGGGGCAGTGAGCACAGGGGGTGATGGGTGAACGGGACTGGGTGTGAGTTAGGACACGGGGCAGTGAGCACAGGGGGTGATGGGTGAACGGGCCTGGGTGTGAGTTAGAACACGGGGCAGTGAGCACAGGGGGTGAAGGGTGAACGGGACTGGGTGTGAGTTAGGACACGGGGCAGTGAGCACAGGGGGTGATGGGTGAACGGGACTGGGTGTGAGTTAGGACACGGGGCAGTGAGCACGGGGGTGATGGGTGAACGGGACTGGGTGTGAGTTAGCACACGGGGCAGTGAGCACAGGGGGTGATGGGTGAATGGGACTGGGTGCGAGTTAGGACACGGGGCAGTGAGCACAGGGGGTGATGGGGTGAACGGGACTGGGTGCGAGTTAGGACACGGGGCAGTGAGCACAGGGGGTGATGGGTGAACGGGACTGGGTGTGAGTTAGGACACGGGGCAGTGAGCACAGGGGGTGATGGGTGAACGGGATTGGGTGTGAGTTAGGACACGGGGCAGTGAGCACGGGGGGTGATGGGTGAACGGGACTGGGTGTGAGTTAGGACACGGGGCAGTGAGCACAGGGGGTGATGGGTGAACGGGACTGGGTGAGAGTTAGGACACGGGCAGTCAGCACAGGGGGTGTTGGGTGAACGGGACTGGGTGTGAGTTAGGACACGGGGCAGTAAGCACAGGGGGTGATGGGTGAACGGGACTGGGTGCGAGTTAGGACACGGGGCAGTGAGCACAGTGGTGATGGGTGAGCGGGACTGGGTGTGAGTTAGGACACGGGGCAGTGAGCACAGGGGTTAATGCGTGAACGGGACTGGGTGCGAGTTAGGACACGGGGCAGTGAGCACAGGGGGTGATGGGTGAACGGGACTGGGTGTGAGTTAGGATACGGGGCAGTGAGCACAGGGGGTGATGGGTGAACGGGACTGGGTGTGAGTTAGGACACGGGGCAGTGAGCACGGGGTGATGGGTGAACGGGACTGGGTGCGAGTTAGGACACGGGGCAGTGAGCACAGGGGGTGATGGGTGAACGGGACTGGGTGTGAGTTAGGACACGGGGCAGTGAGCACAGGGGGTGATGGGTGAACGGGACTGGGTGTGAGTTAGGACACGGGGCAGCGAGCACAGGGGGTGATGGGTGAACGGGACTGGGTGCGAGTTAGGACACGGGGCAGTGAGCACAGGGGGTGATGGGTGAACGGGACTGGGTGTGAGTTAGGACACGGGGCAGTGAGCACAGGGGGTGATGGGTGAACGGGACTGGGTGTGAGTTAGGACACGGGGCAGTGAGCACAGGGGGTAATGCGTGAACGGGACTGGGTGCGAGTTAGGACACGGGGCAGTGAGCACAGGGGGTGATGGGTGAACGGGACTGGGTGTGAGTTAGGACACGGGGCAGTGAGCACAGGGGGTGATGGGTGAACGGGACTGGGTGTGAGTTAGGACACGGGGCAGTGAGCACAGGGCGTGATGGGTGAACGGGACTGGGTGCGAGTTAGGACACGGGGCAGTGAGCACAGGGGGTGATGGGTGAACGGGACTGGGTGTGAGTTAGGACACGGGGCAGTGAGCACAGGGGGTGATGGGTGAACGGGACTGGGTGTGAGTTAGGACACGGGGCAGTGAGCAGAGTGGTGATGGGTGAACGGGACTGGGTGTGAGTTAGGACACGGGGCAGTGAGCACAGGGGGTGATGGGTGAACGGGACTGGGTGTGAGTTAGGACACGGGGCAGTGAGCACGGGGGGTGATGGGTGAACGGGACTGGTTGTGAGTTCGGACACGGGGCAGTGAGCACAGGGGGTGATGGGTGAACGGGACTTGGTGCGAGTTAGGACACGGGGCAGTGAGCACAGGGGGTGATGGTTGAACGGGACTGGGTGTGAGTTCGGACACGGGGCAGTGAGCACAGGGGGTGATGGGTGAACGGGACTGGGTGTGAGTTAGGACACGGGGCAGGGAGCACAGGGGGTGATGGGTGAACGGGACTGGGTGCGAGTTAGGACACGGGGCAGTGAGCACAGGGGGTGATGGGTGAACGGGACTGGGTGTGAGTTAGCACACGGGGCAGTGAGCACAGGGGGTGATGGGTGAATGGGACTGGGTGCGAGTTAGGACACGGGGCAGTGAGCACAGGGGGTGATGGGTGAACGGGACTGGGTGTGAGTTAGCACACGGGGCAGTAAGCACAGGGGGTGATGGGTGAACGGGACTGGGTGTGAGTTAGGACACGGGGCAGTGAGCATAGGGGGCGATGGGTGAGCTGGACTGGGTGTGAGTTAGGACACGGGGCAGTGAGCACAGGGGGTGATGGGTGAATGGGACTGGGTGTGAGTTAGGACACGGGGCAGTGAGCACAGGGGTGATGGGCGAATGGGACTGGGTGTGAGTTAGGACACGGGGCAGTGAGCACAGGGGGTGATGGTGAACGGGACTGGGTGTGAGTTAGGACACGGGGCAGTGAGCACAGGGGGTGATCGGTGAACGGGACTGGGTGTGAGTTAGGACACGGGGCAGTGAGCACAGGGGGTGATGGGTGAACGGGACTGGGTGTGAGTTAGCACACGGGGCAGTAAGCACAGGGGGTGATGGGTGAACGGGACTGGGTGTGAGTTAGGACACGGGGCAGTGAGCATAGGGGGCGATGGGTGAGCTGGACTGGGTGTGAGTTAGGACACGGGGCAGTGAGCACAGGGGGTGATGGGTGAATGGGACTGGGTGTGAGTTAGGACACGGGGCAGTGAGCACAGGGGTGATGGGCGAATGGGACTGGGTGTGAGTTAGGACACGGGGCAGTGAGCACAGGGGGTGATGGTGAACGGGACTGGGTGTGAGTTAGGACACGGGGCAGTGAGCACAGGGGGTGATGGTGAACGGGACTGGGTGTGAGTTAGGACACGGGGCAGTGAGCACAGGGGGTGATCGGTGAACGGGACCCGGTGTGAGTTAGGACACGGGGCAGTGAGCACAGGGGGTGATGGGTGAACGGGACTGGGTGTGAGTTAGGACACGGGGCAGTGAGCACAGGGGGTGATGGGTGAACGGGACTGGGTGTGAGTTAGGACACGGGGCAGTGAGCACAGTGGGTGATGGGTGAACGGGACTGGGTGTGAGTTAGGACACGGGGCAGTGACCACAGGGGGTGATGGGTGAACGGGACTGGGTGTGAGTTAGGACACGGGGCAGTGAGCACAGGGGGTGATGGGTGAACGGGACTGGGTGTGAGTTACGACACGGGGCAGTGAGCACAGGGGGTGATGGGTGAACGAGACTGGGTGTGAGTTAGGACACGGGGCAGTGAGCACAGGGGGTGATGGGTGAACGGGACTGGGTGTGAGTGAGGACACGGGGCAGTCAGCACAGCGGGTGATGGGTGAACGGGACTGGGTGTGAGTTAGGACACGGGGCAGTGAGCACAGGGGGTGAAGGGTGAACGGGACTGGGTGTGAGTTAGGACACGGGGCAGTGAGCACAGGGGGTGATGGGTGAACGGGACTGGGTGTGAGTTAGGACACGGGGCAGTGAGCACAGGGGGTGATGGGTGAACGGGACTGGGTGTGAGTTAGCACACGGGGCAGTGAGCACAGGGGGTGATGGGTGAATGGGACTGGGTGCGAGTTAGGACACGGGGCAGTGAGCACAGGGGGTGATGGGTGAACGGGACTGGGTGCGAGTTAGGACACGGGGCAGTGAGCACAGGGGGTGATGGGTGAACGGGACTGGGTGTGAGTTAGGACACGGGGCAGTGAGCACAGGGGGTGATGGGTGAACGGGATTGGGTGTGAGTTAGGACACGGGGCAGTGAGCACGGGGGGTGATGGGTGAACGGGACTGGGTGTGAGTTAGGACACGGGGCAGTGAGCACAGGGGGTGATGGGTGAACGGGACTGGGTGAGAGTTAGGACACGGGCAGTCAGCACAGGGGGTGTTGGGTGAACGGGACTGGGTGTGAGTTAGGACACGGGGCAGTAAGCAGAGGGGGTGATGGGTGAACGGGACTGGGTGCGAGTTAGGACACGGGGCAGTGAGCACAGTGGTGATGGGTGAGCGGGACTCGGTGTGAGTTAGGACACGGGGCAGTGAGCACAGGGGGTGATGGGTGAACGGGACTGGGTGTGAGTTAGGACACGGGGCAGTGAGCACAGGGGGTAATGCGTGAACGGGACTGGGTGCGAGTTAGGACACGGGGCAGTGAGCACAGGGGGTGATGGGTGAACGGGACTGGGTGTGAGTTAGGACACGGGGCAGTGAGCACAGGGGGTGATGGGTGAACGGGACTGGGTGTGAGTTAGGACACGGGGCAGTGAGCACGGGGGGTGAGGGGTGAAATCGACTGGGTGTGAGTTAGGACACGGGGCAGTGAGCACAGGGGGTGATGGGTGAACGGGACTGGGTGTGAGTTAGGACACGGGGCAGTGAGCACAGGGGGTGATGGGTGAACGGGACTCGGTGCGAGTTAGGACACGGGGCAGTGAGCACAGGGGGTGATGGGTGAACGGGACTGGCTGTGAGTTAGGACACGGGGCAGTGAGCACAGGGGGTGATGGGTGAACGGGACTGGGTGTGAGTTAGGACACGGGGCAGTGAGCACAGGGGGTGATGGGTGAACGGGACTGGGTGTGAGTTAGGACACGGGGCAGTGAGCACAGGGGGTGATGGGTGAACGGGACTGGGTGTGAGTTAGGACACGGGGCAGTGAGCACAGGGGGTGATGGGTGAACGGGACTGGGTGTGAGTTAGGACACGGGGCAGTGAGCACAGAGGGTGATGGGTGAACGAGACTGGGTGTGAGTTAGGACACGGGGCAGTGAGCACAGGGGGTGATGGATGAACGGGACTTGGTGTGAGTTAGGACACGGGGCAGTGAGCACAGGGGGTGATGGGTGAACGGGACTGGGTGTGAGTTAGGACACGGGGCAGTGAGCACAGGGGGTGATGGGTGAACGGGCCTGGGTGTGAGTTAGGACACGGGGCAGTGAGCACAGGGGGTGATGGGTGAACGGGACTGGGTGCGAGTTAGGACACGGGGCAGTGAGCACAGGGGGTGGTGGGTGAACGGGACTGGGTGTGAGTTAGGACACGGGGCAGTGAGCACAGAGGGTGATGGGTGAACGGGACTGGGTGTGAGTTAGGACACGGGGCAGTGAGCACAGGGGGTGATGGGTGAACGGGACTGGGTGTGAATTAGGACACGGGGCAGTGAGCACAGAGGGTGATGGGTGAACGGGACTGGGTGTGAGTTAGGGCACGGGGCAGTGAGCACAGGGGGTGATGGGTGAACGGGACTGGGTGTGAGTTAGGACACGGGGCAGTGAGCACAGAGGGTGATGGGTGAACGGGACTGGGTGTGAGTTAGGACACGGGGCAGTGAGCACAGTGCGTGATGGGTGAATGGGACTCGGTGCGAGTTAGGACACGGGGCAGTGAGCACAGGGGGTGATGGGTGAACGGGACTGGGTGTGAGTTAGGACACGGGGCAGTGAGCACAGGGGGTGATGGGTGAACGGGACTCGGTGTGAGTTAGGACACGGGGCAGTGAGCACAGGGGGGTGATGGGTGAACGGGACTGGGTGTGAGTTAGGACACGGGGCAGTGAGCAGGGGGTGATGGGTGAACGGGACTGGGTGTGAGTTAGGACACGGGGCAGTGAGCACAGGGGGTGATGGGTGAACGGGATTGGGTGTGAGTTAGGACACGGGGCAGTGAGCACAGTGGGTGATGGGTGAACGGGACTGGGTGTGAGTTAGGACACGGGGCAGTGTGCACAGGGGGTGATGGGTGAACGGGACTGGGTGTGAGTTAGGACATGGGGCAGTGAGCACAGGGGGTGATGGGTGAACGGGACTGGGTGCGAGTTAGGACACGGGGCAGTGAGCACAGGGGGTGATGGGTGAACGGGACTGGGTGTGAGTTAGGACACGGGGCAGTGAGCACAGGGGGTGATGGGTGAACGGGACTCGGTGCGAGTTAGGACACGGGGCAGTGAGCACAGGAGGTGATGGGTGAACGGGACTGGGTGCGAGTTGGGACACGGGGCAGTGAGCACAGGGGGTGATGGGTGAACGGGACTGGGTGTGTTTTAGGACACGGGGCAGTGAGCACAGGGGGTGATGGGTGAACGGGACTGGGTGTGAGTTAGGACACGGGGCAGTGAGCACAGGGGGTGATGGGTGAACGGGACTGGGTGTGAGTTAGGACACGGGGCAGTGAGCACAGGGGGTGATGGGTGAACGGGACTGGGTGTGAGTTAGGACACGGGGCAGTGAGCACAGGGGTGATGGGTGAACGGGACTGGGTGTGAGTTCGGACACGGGGCAGTGAGCACGGGGGGTGATGGGTGAACGGGACTGGGTGTGAGTTAGGACACGGGGCAGTGAGCAGAGTGGTGATGGGTGAGCGGGACTGGGTGCGAGTTAGGACACGGGGCAGTGAGCACGGGGGGTGATGGGTGAACGGGACTGGGTGTGAGTTAGGACACGGGGCAGTGAGCACGGGGGGTGGTCGGTGAATGGGACTGGGTGCGAGTTAGGACACGGGGCAGTGAGCACGGGGGGTGATGGGTGAACGGGACTGGGTGTGAGTTAGGACACGGGGCAGTGAGCACGGGGGGTGGTGGGTGAATGGGACTGGGTGTGAGTTAGGACACGGGGCAGTGAGCACAGGGGGTGATGGGTGAACGGGACTGGGTGCGAGTTAGGACACGGGGCAGAGAGCACAGGGGGTGATGGGTGAACGGGACTGGGTGTGAGTTAGAACACGGGGCAGTGAGCACAGGGGGTGATGGGTGAACGGGACTGGGTGTGAGTTAGGACACGGGGCAGTGAGCACGGGGGGTGATGGGTGAACGGGACTGGGTGTGAGTTCGGACACGGGGCAGTGAGCAGGGGTTGATGGGTGAACGGGAGTGGGTGTGAGTTAGGACACGGGGCAGTGAGCACAGGGGGTGATGGGTGAACGGGACTGGGTGTGAGTTAGGACACGGGGCAGTGAGCACAGAGGGTGATGGGTGAACGAGACTGGGTGTGAGTTAGGACACGGGGCAGTGAGCACAGGGGGTGATGGGTGAACGGGACTGGGTGTGAGTTAGGACACGGGGCAGTGAGCACAGCGGGTGATGGGTGAACGGGACTTGGTGTGAGTTAGGACACGGGGCAGTGAGCACAGGGGGTGATGGGTGAACGGGACTTGGTGTGAGTTAGGACACGGGGCAGTGAGCACAGGGGGTGATGGGTGAACGGGACTGGGTGTGAGTTAGGACACGGGGCAGTGAGCACAGTGGGTGATGGGTGAACGGGACTGTGTGTGAGTTAGGACACGGGGCAGTGAGCACAGTGGGTGATGGGTGAATGGGACTCGGTGCGAGTTAGGACACGGGGCAGTGAGCACAAGGGGTGATGGGTGAGCTGGACTGGGTGTGAGTTAGGACGCGGGGCAGTGAGCACAGGGGGTGATGGGTGAACGGGACTGGGTGTGAGTTAGGACACGGGGCAGTGAGCAGGGGGTGATGGGTGAACGGGACTGGGTGTGAGTTAGGAGACGGGGCAGTGAGCACGGGGTGATGGGTGAACGGGACTGGGTGTGAGTTAGGACACGGGGCAGTGAGCACAGGGGGTGATGGGTGAACGGGACTGGGTGTGAGTTCGGACACGGGGCAGTGAGCACAGGGGGCGATGGGTGAATGGGACTGGGTGTGAGTTAGGACAAGGGGCAGTGAGCACAGGGGGTGATGGGTGAACGGGACTGGGTGTGAGTTAGGACACGGGGCAGTGAGCACAAGGGGTGATGGGTGAACGGGACTGGGTGTGAGTTCGGACACGGGGCAGTGAGCACAGGGGGTGATGGGTGAACGGGACTGGGTGTGAGTTAGGACAAGGGGCAGTGAGCACAGGGGGTGATGGGTGAACGGGACTGGGTGTGAGTTAGGACACGGGGCAGTGAGCACAGGGGGTGATGGGCGAACGGGACTGGGTGTGAGTTAGGACACGGGGCAGTGAGCACAGGGGGTGATGGGTGAACGGGACTGGGTGTGAGTTAGGACACGGGGCAGTGAGCACGGGGGGTGATGGGTGAACGGGACTGGCTGTGAGTTAGGACACGGGGCAGTGAGCACGGGGGATGATGGGTGAACGGGACTGGGTGTGAGTTAGGACACGGGGCAGTGAGCACGGGTGGTGATGGGTTAACTGGACTGGGTGTGAGTTAGGACACGGGGCAGTGAGCACAGGGGGTGATGGGTGAACGGGACTGGGTGTGAGTTAGGACACGGGGCAGTGAGCACGGGGGGTGAGGGGTGAACGGGACTGGGTGTGAGTTAGGACACGGGGCAGTGAGCACGGGGGGTGATGGGTGAACGGGACTGGGTGTGAGTTAGGACACGGGGCAGTGAGCACGGGGGGTGATGGGTGAACGGGACTGGGTGTGAGTTAGGAGACGGGGCAGTGAGCACAGGGGGTGATGTGTGAACGGGACTGGGTGTGAGTTAGGACACGGGGCAGTGAGCACAGGGCGATGGGTGAGCGGGACTGGGTGTGAGTTCGGACACGGGGCAGTGAGCACAGGGGGTGATGGGTGAACGGGACTCGGTGCGAGTTAGGACACGGGGCAGCGAGCACAGGGGGTGATGGGTGAACGGGACTGGGTGTGAGTTAGGACACGGGGCAGTGAGCACAGGGGTGATGGGTGAACGGGACTGGGTGTGAGTTCGGACACGGGGCAGTGAGCACGGGGGGTGATGGGTGAACGGGACTGGGTGCGAGTTAGGACATGGGGCAGTGAGCACGGGGGGTGATGGGTGAACGGGACTGGGTGTGAGTTAGGACACGGGGCAGTGAGCACAGGGGGTGATGGGTGAACGGGACTGGGTGTGAGTTAGGACACGGGGCAGTGAGCACAGGGGGTGATGGTGTGAACGGGACTCGGTGTGAGTTAGGACACGGGGCAGTGAGCACAGACGGTGATGGGTGAACGGGACTGGGTGTGAGTTAGGACACGGGGCAGTGAGCACAGGGGGTGATGGGTGAACGGGACTCGGTGTGAGTTAGGACACGGGGCAGTGAGCACAGGGGGTGATGGGTGAACGGGACTGGGTGTGAGTTAGGACACGGGGCAGTGAGCACAGGGGGTGATGGGTGAACGGGACTGGGTGTGAGTTAGGACACGGGGCAGTGAGCACAGGTGGTGATGGGTGAACGGGACTGGGTGTGAGTTAGGACACGGGGCAGTGAGCACAGGGGGTGATGGGTGAACGGGACTCGGGGCGAGTTAGGACACGGGGCAGTGAGCACAGGGGGTGATGGGTGAACGGGACTCGGTGTGAGTTAGGACACGGGGCAGTGAGCACAGACGGTGATGGGTGAACGGGACTGGGTGTGAGTTAGGACACGGGGCAGTGAGCACAGGTGGTGATGGGTGAACGGGACTGGGTGTGAGTTAGGACACGGGGCAGTGAGCACAGGGGGTGGTGGGTGAACGGGACTGGGTGTGAGTTAGGACACGGGGCAGTGAGCACAGAGGGTGATGGGTGAACGGGACTGGGTGTGAGTTAGGACACGGGGCAGTGAGCACAGGGGGTGATGGGTGAACGGGACTGGGTGTGAATTAGGACACGGGGCAGTGAGCACAGAGGGTGATGGGTGAACGGGACTGGGTGTGAGTTAGGGCACGGGGCAGTGAGCACAGGGGGTGATGGGTGAACGGGACTGGGTGTGAGTTAGGACACGGGGCAGTGAGCACAGAGGGTGATGGGTGAACGGGACTGGGTGTGAGTTAGGACACGGGGCAGTGAGCACAGTGCGTGATGGGTGAATGGGACTCGGTGCGAGTTAGGACACGGGGCAGTGAGCACAGGGGGTGATGGGTGAACGGGACTGGGTGTGAGTTAGGACACGGGGCAGTGAGCACAGGGGGTGATGGGTGAACGGGACTCGGTGCGAGTTAGGACACGGGGCAGTGAGCACAGGAGGTGATGGGTGAACGGGACTGGGTGCGAGTTGGGACACGGGGCAGTGAGCACAGGGGGTGATGGGTGAACGGGACTGGGTGTGTTTTAGGACACGGGGCAGTGAGCACAGGGGGTGATGGTGTGAACGGGACTGGGTGTGAGTTAGGACACGGGGCAGTGAGCACAGGGGGTGATGGGTGAACGGGACTGGGTGTGAGTTAGGACACGGGGCAGTGAGCACAGGGGGTGATGGGTGAACGGGACTGGGTGTGAGTTAGGACACGGGGCAGTGAGCACAGGGGTGATGGGTGAACGGGACTGGGTGTGAGTTCGGACACGGGGCAGTGAGCACGGGGGGTGATGGGTGAACGGGACTGGGTGTGAGTTAGGACACGGGGCAGTGAGCACAGGGGGTGATGGGTGAACGGGACTGGGTGTGAGTTAGGACACGGGGCAGTGAGCACAGGGGGTGATGGGTGAACGGGACTGGGTGTGAGTTAGGACACGGGGCAGTGAGCAGGGGGTGATGGGTGAACGGGACTGGGTGTGAGTTAGGACACGGGGCAGTGAGCACAGGGGGTGATGGGTGAACGGGATTGGGTGTGAGTTAGGACACGGGGCAGTGAGCACAGTGGGTGATGGGTGAACGGGACTGGGTGTGAGTTAGGACACGGGGCAGTGTGCACAGGGGGTGATGGGTGAACGGGACTGGGTGTGAGTTAGGACATGGGGCAGTGAGCACAGGGGGTGATGGGTGAACGGGACTGGGTGCGAGTTAGGACACGGGGCAGTGAGCACAGGGGGTGATGGGTGAACGGGACTGGGTGTGAGTTAGGACACGGGGCAGTGAGCACAGGGGGTGATGGGTGAACGGGACTCGGTGCGAGTTAGGACACGGGGCAGTGAGCACAGGAGGTGATGGGTGAACGGGACTGGGTGCGAGTTGGGACACGGGGCAGTGAGCACAGGGGGTGATGGGTGAACGGGACTGGGTGTGTTTTAGGACACGGGGCAGTGAGCACAGGGGGTGATGGGTGAACGGGACTGGGTGTGAGTTAGGACACGGGGCAGTGAGCACAGGGGGTGATGGGTGAACGGGACTGGGTGTGAGTTAGGACACGGGGCAGTGAGCACAGGGGGTGATGGGTGAACGGGACTGGGTGTGAGTTAGGACACGGGGCAGTGAGCACAGGGGTGATGGGTGAACGGGACTGGGTGTGAGTTCGGACACGGGGCAGTGAGCACGGGGGGTGATGGGTGAACGGGACTGGGTGTGAGTTAGGACACGGGGCAGTGAGCAGAGTGGTGATGGGTGAGCGGGACTGGGTGCGAGTTAGGACACGGGGCAGTGAGCACGGGGGGTG
Source organism: Somniosus microcephalus (assembly GCF_052327205.1). Classification (NCBI taxonomy): domain Eukaryota; kingdom Metazoa; phylum Chordata; class Chondrichthyes; order Squaliformes; family Somniosidae; genus Somniosus; species Somniosus microcephalus. The sequence goes on along the minus strand of NC_140987.1, from coordinate 4,676,395 downwards.
ATGGGTGAACGGGACTGGGTGTGAGTTAGGACACGGGGCAGTGAGCACGGGGGGTGGTCGGTGAATGGGACTGGGTGCGAGTTAGGACACGGGGCAGTGAGCACGGGGGGTGATGGGTGAACGGGACTGGGTGTGAGTTAGGACACGGGGCAGTGAGCACGGGGGGTGGTGGGTGAATGGGACTGGGTGTGAGTTAGGACACGGGGCAGTGAGCACAGGGGGTGATGGGTGAACGGGACTGGGTGCGAGTTAGGACACGGGGCAGAGAGCACAGGGGGTGATGGGTGAACGGGACTGGGTGTGAGTTAGAACACGGGGCAGTGAGCACAGGGGGTGATGGTGTGAACGGGACTGGGTGTGAGTTAGGACACGGGGCAGTGAGCACGGGGGGTGATGGGTGAACGGGACTGGGTGTGAGTTCGGACACGGGGCAGTGAGCAGGGGTTGATGGGTGAACGGGAGTGGGTGTGAGTTAGGACACGGGGCAGTGAGCACAGGGGGTGATGGGTGAACGGGACTGGGTGTGAGTTAGGACACGGGGCAGTGAGCACAGAGGGTGATGGGTGAACGAGACTGGGTGTGAGTTAGGACACGGGGCAGTGAGCACAGGGGGTGATGGGTGAACGGGACTGGGTGTGAGTTAGGACACGGGGCAGTGAGCACAGCGGGTGATGGGTGAACGGGACTTGGTGTGAGTTAGGACACGGGGCAGTGAGCACAGGGGGTGATGGGTGAACGGGACTTGGTGTGAGTTAGGACACGGGGCAGTGAGCACAGGGGGTGATGGGTGAACGGGACTGGGTGTGAGTTAGGACACGGGGCAGTGAGCACAGTGGGTGATGGGTGAACGGGACTGTGTGTGAGTTAGGACACGGGGCAGTGAGCACAGTGGGTGATGGGTGAATGGGACTCGGTGCGAGTTAGGACACGGGGCAGTGAGCACAAGGGGTGATGGGTGAGCTGGACTGGGTGTGAGTTAGGACGCGGGGCAGTGAGCACAGGGGGTGATGGGTGAACGGGACTGGGTGTGAGTTAGGACACGGGGCAGTGAGCAGGGGGTGATGGGTGAACGGGACTGGGTGTGAGTTAGGAGACGGGGCAGTGAGCACGGGGTGATGGGTGAACGGGACTGGGTGTGAGTTAGGACACGGGGCAGTGAGCACAGGGGGTGATGGGTGAACGGGACTGGGTGTGAGTTCGGACACGGGGCAGTGAGCACAGGGGGCGATGGGTGAATGGGACTGGGTGTGAGTTAGGACAAGGGGCAGTGAGCACAGGGGGTGATGGGTGAACGGGACTGGGTGTGAGTTAGGACACGGGGCAGTGAGCACAAGGGGTGATGGGTGAACGGGACTGGGTGTGAGTTCGGACACGGGGCAGTGAGCACAGGGGGTGATGGGTGAACGGGACTGGGTGTGAGTTAGGACAAGGGGCAGTGAGCACAGGGGGTGATGGGTGAACGGGACTGGGTGTGAGTTAGGACACGGGGCAGTGAGCACAGGGGGTGATGGGCGAACGGGACTGGGTGTGAGTTAGGACACGGGGCAGTGAGCACAGGGGGTGATGGGTGAACGGGACTGGGTGTGAGTTAGGACACGGGGCAGTGAGCACGGGGGGTGATGGGTGAACGGGACTGGCTGTGAGTTAGGACACGGGGCAGTGAGCACGGGGGATGATGGGTGAACGGGACTGGGTGTGAGTTAGGACACGGGGCAGTGAGCACGGGTGGTGATGGGTTAACTGGACTGGGTGTGAGTTAGGACACGGGGCAGTGAGCACAGGGGGTGATGGGTGAACGGGACTGGGTGTGAGTTAGGACACGGGGCAGTGAGCACGGGGGGTGAGGGGTGAACGGGACTGGGTGTGAGTTAGGACACGGGGCAGTGAGCACGGGGGGTGATGGGTGAACGGGACTGGGTGTGAGTTAGGACACGGGGCAGTGAGCACGGGGGGTGATGGGTGAACGGGACTGGGTGTGAGTTAGGAGACGGGGCAGTGAGCACAGGGGGTGATGTGTGAACGGGACTGGGTGTGAGTTAGGACACGGGGCAGTGAGCACAGGGCGATGGGTGAGCGGGACTGGGTGTGAGTTCGGACACGGGGCAGTGAGCACAGGGGGTGATGGGTGAACGGGACTCGGTGCGAGTTAGGACACGGGGCAGCGAGCACAGGGGGTGATGGGTGAACGGGACTGGGTGTGAGTTAGGACACGGGGCAGTGAGCACAGGGGTGATGGGTGAACGGGACTGGGTGTGAGTTCGGACACGGGGCAGTGAGCACGGGGGGTGATGGGTGAACGGGACTGGGTGCGAGTTAGGACATGGGGCAGTGAGCACGGGGGGTGATGGGTGAACGGGACTGGGTGTGAGTTAGGACACGGGGCAGTGAGCACAGGGGGTGATGGGTGAACGGGACTGGGTGTGAGTTAGGACACGGGGCAGTGAGCACAGGGGGTGATGGGTGAACGGGACTCGGTGTGAGTTAGGACACGGGGCAGTGAGCACAGACGGTGATGGGTGAACGGGACTGGGTGTGAGTTAGGACACGGGGCAGTGAGCACAGGTGGTGATGGGTGAACGGGACTGGGTGTGAGTTAGGACACGGGGCAGTGAGCACAGGGGGTGATGGGTGAACGGGACTCGGGGCGAGTTAGGACACGGGGCAGTGAGCACAGGGGGTGATGGGTGAACGGGACTCGGTGTGAGTTAGGACACGGGGCAGTGAGCACAGACGGTGATGGGTGAACGGGACTGGGTGTGAGTTAGGACACGGGGCAGTGAGCACAGGTGGTGATGGGTGAACGGGACTGGGTGTGAGTTAGGACACGGGGCAGTGAGCACAGGGGGTGATGGGTGAACGGGACTGGGTGCGAGTTAGGACACGGGGCAGTGAGCAGGGGATGATGGGTGAACGGGACTGGGTGCGAGTTAGGACACGGGGCAGTGAGCACGGGGGGTGATGGGTGAACGGGACTGGGTGTGAGTTCGGACACGGGGCAGTGAGCACGGGGGGTGATGGGTGAACGGGACTGGGTGTGAGTTAGGACACGGGGCAGTGAGCACGGGGGGTGATGGGTGAACGGGACTGGGTGTGAGTTCGGACACGGGGCAGTGAGCACGGGGGGTGATGGGTGAACGGGACTGGGTGTGAGTTAGGACACGGGGCAGTGAGCACGGGGGGTGATGGGTGAACGGGACTGGGTGTGAGTTAGGACACGGGGCAGTGAGCACGGGGGGTGGTGGGTGAATGGGACTGGGTTTGAGTTAGGACACGGGGCAGTGAGCACAGGGGGTGATGGGTGAACGGGACTGGGTGTGAGTTCGGACATGGGGCAGTGAGCACAGGGGGTGATGGGTGAACGGGACTGGGTGTGAGTTAGGACACGGGGCAGTGAGCACAGGGGGTGATGGGTGAACGGGACTGGGTGTGAGTTAGGACACGGAGCAGCAAAGTTTTGGATGAGCTGAAGTTTACGGAGATACTTGAGTTTGTGTTTGAAGCAGAGACGATATCAATATTTAAAATGTGTTCGATAGGCAGTGGAAGGAAAGTATAATAATTGCATTGGAGAGGGTGCAGAGGAGATTCACCAGGATGTTACCTGGGCTGGAGCGCTTCAGCTATGAAGAGAGACTGGACAGGCTGGGGTTGTTTTCCTTGGAGCAGAGGAGGCTGAGGGGGGACCTGATTGAGGTGTGCAAAATTATGAGGGGCATAGATAGGGTAGATAGAAAGGAACTTTTCCCCCTAGTAGAGGGGTCAATAACAAGGGGGCATAGATTCAAGGTAAGGGGCAGGAGGTTTAGAGGGGATTTGAGGAAGAACTTTTTCACCCAGAGGGTGGTTGGAATCTGGAACTCACTGCCTGAAAGGGTGGTAGAGGCAGGAACCCTCACAACATTCAAGAAGCATTTGGATGAGCACTTGAAACGCCATAGCATACAAGGCTACGGACCAAATGCTGGAAAATGGGATTAGAATAGACAGGGCTTGATGGCCGGCGTGGACACGATGGGCCGAAGGGCCTCTTTCTGTGCTGTATAACTCTATCTCTATGACTCTAATAAAGGGATGGGGAGTAGGATGGGCTGAAGGGCCGGTTTATGTGTAATTCTCGGTCATGCTGAGCAATGCTCTACGATGATCTCTCGTCCACCCTACAATGCCACCATTCTCCTCCTGGTTTGCTTCTGGAGCGCGACACGAAACACTGCCACAGCAAAATCAACGTCCGCTTGTGAGATGCACATCGGAGGCTTAATCCGAAACGTCTGCAAGTAATGAACAAGAGTGTGTGTGAGAGTGGCAGAGTGTAGGTTCAGTACAGGTTAGATAGAGAGTAAAGCTCCCTCTACACTGTCGCATCGAACAATCCCAGGGCAGGTACAGCACGGGTTAGATACAGAGTAAAGCTCCCTCTACACCATCCCATCAAACACTCCCAGGGCAGGTACAGCACGGGTTAGATACAGAGTAAAGCTCACTCTACACTGTCCCATCAAACACTCCCAGGGCAGGTACAGCACAGGTTAGATACAGAGTAAAGCTCCCTCTACACTGTCCCATTAATCACTCCCAGGGCAGGTACAGCACGGGTTAGATACAGAGTAAAGCTCCCTCTACACTGTCCCCATCAAACACTCCCAGGGCAGGTACAGCACGGGTTAGATACAGAGTAAAGCTCCCTCTACACTGTCCCCATCAAACACTCCCAGGGCAGGTACAGCACGGGTTAGATACAGAGTAAAGCTCCCTCTACACTGTCCCATTAGTCACTCCCAGGGCAGGTACAGCACGGGTTAGATACAGAGTAAAGCTCCCTCTACACTGTCCCATCAAACACTCCCAGGGCAGGTACAGCACAGGTTAGATACAGAGTAAAGCTCCCTCTACACCGTCCCATCAAACACTCCCAGGGCAGGTACAGCACGGGTTAGATACAGAGTAAAACTCCCTCTACACTGTCCCATCACACTCCCAGGGCAGGTACAGCACGGGTTAGATACAGAGTAAAGCTCCCTCTACACCGTCCCATCAAACACTCCCAGGGCAGGAACAGCACGGGTTAGATACAGAGTAAAGCTCCCTCTGCACTGTCCCATCAAACACTCCCAGGGCAGGTACAGCACGGGTTAGATACAGAGTAAAGCTCTATCTACACTGTCCCATCAAACACTCCCAGGGCAGGTACAGCACGGGTTAGACACAGAGTAAAGCTCCCTCTACACTGTCCCATCAAACACTCCCAGGGCAGGTACAGCACGGGTTAGACACAGAATGAAGCTGTAACTTCAGCTGAGTGGGATTTGTTCGTGTGGGCTGTGAGCTTTAATTCATTACCTGTCCGTACATTCCGCCTTTACCGACCAGGAGTCCCATCTCCCTGCAGTCCTCCCATATCTGGTTAATTTCCTGGGTGGGCAGAGGTTCCCGACTAGCCTGTGAATTGAGGGAAGAATCATTAAAATAAATGAAGAGCTGAATGTTCAAATTCACACACTGTGGGGACAGGGGGCCGCAGCTCCTGTCTGACCACCACCCGCCCCCCCCACTCCAGCCTTTCATTTCCAAATATTAAAAATAACAACAGAAAGAGCTGGAAAAACGTTTAATATTAAGACTGATTCACATTAAAGTAAAGCTGCAAAGTTTGTAGTTTTTAAGAGGTCGAATACAGGACGAGGTTAGAATCTTGTGACAGACTTCAAAACATTAACAGGCATGGCATGTCCTGGGTGCAAGGCCAGAGAGTCCGAAGACTGGCCGAGATACAGAGTGAATTGAAAAGGATCAGAAATGATAATAAAGTGAAGGACATGCCAGGGTGGGAACAATGAACGAGAGACAGACTCCATGGCACAGACATGGTCTAAGGGATTACACCATGTATGTCACTAACGCAATGGAAGAATAGACGAACGCAGTAACTAGACGTAGATCGAACCTTCTGAAGTAGAGGCAGCACGTTAGGAGGACATGATCGACCCTATAGAAGATACTGTGATGAAATATTCCATTCATCACTCATCAGTATTTCTCTGCCTGTGACTGTGGTTGGTTTCAGTTTCATTTCCATTGTATTGTACTGTGTGTAGGGCTCCGCCCATACCTGGCTCCTATGTAAGCTGGCCCAGCCTGCAGCACATCCAGTACGGCAGACTTTTGGATGGAAGATACATTCTCCTCTGTGTGTTACCTTCTAAGTCAATAAAAGCCTTGTTTTGTTTCGCTAACATCGAGTCTCGGATTTATTGAGGCACATCAATTTTATTGACTTAATTTTCAACACAATGGATCAACTCTTGAAACCCGAACGTTTGGATTTGGACCAGCATGCTTCGGACGCATCGGCACGCTTCGGACACTGGTTTATGTGTATGGAATTCTTCCTGGACAATTCCGCAGCCGTCAAAGACGCTACGGACTCTGCGAGTATGAAACTCGGAATTCTGCGGAATTGGGTAAGCCACCGGGTTTACCCCCTCATCCAAGACGCCGACACGTACCCGGCCGCCTGCGACATCTTAAAGGCGCATTACCAGCAGCCTACGAATGAGGTGTATGCTAGGCATCTGCTCGCTACTCGCGCACAGCGACCTGGGGAATCGGTGGAGGAGTTCCTAGGCACCCTGAAAACGCTTGGCAAAGACTGCAAGTGCCAAGATGTAAAAGCCGCAGTGTACACTGACGAGCTTGTTCGCGATGCCTTTATCACAGGCCTCAGCTCCACTTACATCCGGCAGAGACTGCTGGAAAAAACGGGATTGGACCTGAAACAGGCTGCGGACACAGCACGATCCCTGGATGTGGCCCAGAGAAACTCGGACGCCTACTCTTCAGCCCGCGCCGTCCACGCCACCACGTGTGCACCAAGGGCGCCGCCATCTTGGAAGGCATCTTCCCCGCCCGGCAGCCCGACACCGTCGGGGCCCCGCTCTCCCCCCAGAAGCCCTACGACAGCCGCGACGCGTCGGGGACCCAACTGCTACTTCTGCGGGCAGCCGAAGCACACCAGAAACCTGTGCCCGGCGAAAGGCACCACCTGCTTTAAGTGCGGTAAGAAGGGGCACTTTGGGAAGGTGTGCAGAGGGAACCCCGCCGGAAAACCCGCCACCGCCGCGTGTGCGCCGTGGGAGCGGCCATCTTGGACGCCATCTTGCCCGACCTCGTGGGGTCCGCCATCTTGTGAGCAGACAGCGTGGACGCCATCTTGTCTCGATCAGGGCCCTACAGTGGCATCGGTCACAGTGGACCAGACCAGGCCGCACCCGCTGTCCAAATCAATGGTGGACATCGAGGTAAACGGGTGCAGGGTTAAATGTTTAATTGACAGTGGAAGCACGGAGAGTTTTATCCACCCTGAACTGGTACAACAACTCTCCCTAAAGGTGGTCCCTACTCGGGGTACCATCTCTATGGCTGATAAAACCCAGACATCGACCATTATGGGTTACTGCACGGTACAATTGTCCGTTAACGGAACTGTATACGATAATTTTAAAGTATTAATCATGAAGAATCTATGTGCGAGCGTGATCTTGGGCCTGGATTTCCAGTGCTACCACCAAAGCATCACGCTCAATTACGGTGGGTCCCAGCCGCCCCTCACAGTGTGCGGTCTGGCTACCCTGAAGGTAAAGCCGCCTTCGCTATTCGTGAACCTTACCCCTAACTGCCGACCAATAGCGACCAAAAGCAGGAGGTACAGCTGGGAGGACAGGCGGTTTATCGCGACTGAGGTAGACAGGCTCCTGAAAGAGCGCATTATTGAATGCAGCAATAGCCCGTGGCGCGCCCAAGTGGTGGTGGTAAGGGGTAGCGAGAAGAAACGGATGGTGATCGACTATAGCCAAACGATCAACAGGTACACCCAACTAGACGCCTACCCGCTACCCCGCATATCAGAAATGGTGAACCAAATCGCCCAATACCGGGTGTTCTCCACCATCGACCTCAAGTCAGCGTACCACCAGCTCCCTATCAGACCAGAGGACCGCCCGTACACCGCCTTCGAGGCGAACGGACGCCTCTACCAATTCCTCAGAGTCCCCTTTGGGGTGACGAATGGGGTCTCGGTCTTCCAGAGGGAGATGGACCGCATGGTCGATGACCACCACTTGCAGGCAACCTTCCCCTACCTCGACAACGTCACCATCTGCGGTCACAACCAGCAGGATCACGACTCGAACCTCGAGAGGTTCCTGAAAACCGCACAAAAACTCAACCTCACCTACAACGAGGACAAGTGCGTTTACAACACCACGCGCCTCTGCATACTAGGCAGCGTGGTGGAGAATGGGGAAATCGGACCAGACCCCAACCGATTGCGCCCCCTACGGGAGCTGCCCCTGCCCAACACTCCCAAAGCCCTGAAAAGGTGCCTGGGGTTATTTTCTTATTATTCCCAATGGGTCCCCAACTACTCCGACAAAGCCCGCCCCCTCTTGAAAGCATCCTCTTTTCCGCTCTCTGCTGAGGCCCACGCCGCCTTCAAAAGCATTAAACAGGATATTGAGCGGGCCACGCTACAGGCAGTGGACGAGAACACTCCATTTCAAGTAGAAAGTGACGCGTCTGACTTTGCCTTGGCGGCCACCCTCAACCAGGCGGGGCGGCCCGTAGCTTTCTTCTCGAGGACCCTCCAAGGGCCCAAGATCAGACACTCCTCCGTGGAAAAGGAGGCCCAAGCCATCGTGGAGGCAGTGCGCCACTGGCGCCACTACCTAGCCGGCAAACGCTTCACCCTACTTACCAACCAGCGGTCGGTAGCGTTTATGTTCAATAATAAACAGAGGGGGAAGATTAAAAATGATAAGATTCTTAGGTGGCGGATCGAGCTCTCCACCTTCGATTATGACATCATTTACCGGCCAGGGGCCCTTAACGAATCCCCCGACGCCCTCTCACGAGGGATATGTGCCAGCGCCACCGGGGATCGGCTACAGACCCTCCACAATGACCTCTGCCACCCAGGGGTCACGCGGCTGTTCCACTTCATAAAGTCCCGCAACTTACCCTACTCGATTGAGGAAGTTCGGTCCCTGACCAGGAACTGTCGCACTTGCGCTGAGTGCAAGCCTCGGTTCTACCGCCCAGATAGAGCCCACTTAATCAAAGCTACACGGCCCTTTGAGCGGCTCAGCTTAGATTTCAAGGGCCCCCTCCCGTCCGTTGACCGCAATGTTTACTTCCTGAACATTGTGGACGAATACTCTCATTTCCCATTCGCCTTCCCCTGCCCAGACATGACCAGCGCCACGGTCATTAAATGCCTCAACAGCCTGTTCTGGCTGTTCGGTATGCCGAGCTACATCCATACGGATAGGGGGGCGTCCTTCATGAGTGAAGAGCTACGCCAGTACATGCTGTCCAGGGGGATCGCCACGAGCCGTACCACCAGCTACAACCCCCGGCGTAACGGTCAAGTGGAGCGAGAGAACGGGACAGTATGGAAAGCAGTCACTCTAGCTCTAAGGACCAAAGGCCTCCCTATCCCCCGCTGGCAGGAAGTCCTCCCAGATGTGCTCCATTCGATACGGTCGCTATTGTGTACTGCCACTAATGCCACGCCTCACGAGCGAATGTTTGTCTTTCCCCGGAAATCCACCTCAGGCATATCCATGCCGTCATGGCTCTCCACCCCAGGTCCGGTATTCGTGCGAAGGCATGTGAGGGGCCACAAGACGGACCCTCTCGTGGAGTCAGTGCACCTACTCCACGCCAACCCCCAATACGCGTATGTCCGGCACGCCGACGGAAGGGAGGACACCGTGTCCATAAAAGACGTCGCCCCAGCCGGTAACGACAACAACCACGACAACAGCAGCAACAACGACCACAGCAACTCTTACCCACCCACTACTCTTTCATCACCCCCGGAAGAACATCGACCAACGGTACCCCCCACCAACTACCCCTTCAACAACCCTGGCGGCACCCCCGGCAGAGACCCAGGAGGCCACCGGGGACATCCAGCCGACACCCGCGGCACCACAACAGCCACGTCGGTCGCAGAGGACTATCAAACCCCCGAACAGACTAAATCTATAGAAGGGGTGAATGTGATGAAATATTCCATTCATCACTCATCAGTATTTCTCTGCCTGTGACTGTGGTTGGTTTCAGTTTCATTTCCATTGTATTGTACTGTGTGTAGGGCTCCGCCCATACCTGGCTCCTATGTAAGCTGGCCCAGCCTGCAGCACATCCAGTACGGCAGACCTCTGGATGGAAGATACATTCTCCTCTGTGTGTTACCTTCTAAGTCAATAAAAGCCTTGTTTTGTTTCGCTAACATCGAGTCTCGGATTTATTGAGGCACATCAGATACAACACAGCGGGGCTCAGTACCGATTCTGAACTTGTGTTTCTGAGTTTGCGAATGAGCTTGCGATTGCCCTGATGAGCCCGTTGCACGTGAGGATGTATCGGCTCCGGTCTGATGGGCACCACATGTAACGGGTGAATGAGCCTCCCCTGTACCCACAGTGTACCCACCACCTGTCTGACCCCTCACCCAAACACCACCCCCACAGGAACTGCCCCCAGCCTATCTCCACCACCCCCTCTCCCGACACTATCGTTAATCAACCGATTCCCATTTATATTTAAACTTCAGAGCAAAGTCCATAACACCCGGTACCCCCCGAGTACCCTGAGCGTCCTGAGGATCAGCACCGTCCCCCAACACCAGTCCACAGGTCACAGGTGGGAGAGCCAAGGTAACTGAGCGAGGGGGAACCTGTGCCCCCCTCCACCACCCAGCATGTCATCAATCGCCATGGGCACCATTCACAAGGGGTAACCAATGAGCACAGCCCCCGGCCAGAGGGGGCGGGCTCCACGCACCTTATCTTTCACCATCTCCATGCCGACCATCAGTCCCTTGCCACGCACGTCGCCAACGATCTCAAACTCATTCCGCAGTTTGGCCAGCTGCAGCATTAGGTAGGTCCCAAGGGTCTCGGAGTTCACCATTAAACCATCCGCATCAATCACCTTAAAACAGGGAACACACTGGTCAGCCCTGGGGAACACACTGGGTCAGCACCAGGGAATACACTGGGTCAGCCCTGGGGAACACACTGGGTCAGCTCTGGGGAACACACTGGGTCAGCCCCGGGGAACACACTGCTCAGCCCCGGGGAACACACTGGGTCAGCCCCGGGGAACACACTGGGTCAGCGCCGGGGAACACACTGGGTCAGCCCCGGGGAACACACTGGGTCAGCGCCGGGGAACGCACTGGTTCAGCAACGGATAACACACTGGGTCAGCACCAGGGAACACACTGGGTCAGCACCAGGGAACACACTGGGTCAGCCCCGGGGAACACACTGGGTCAGCCCCGGGGAACACCCTGGTCAGCCCCGGGGAACACACTGGGTCAGCCCCGGGGAACACACTGGGTCAGCCCCGGGGAACACACTGGGTCAGCACCGGGGAACACACTGGGTCAGCCCCGGGGAACACACTGGGTCAGCCCCTGGGAACACACTGGGTCAGCACCGGGGAACACACTGCTCAGCACCGGGGAACACACTGGGTCAGCACCGGGGAACACCCTGGGTCAGCCCCGGGGAACACACTGGGTCAGCCCCGGGGAACACACTGGGTCAGCCCCGGGGTACACACTGGGTCAGCCCCGGGGAACACACTGGGTCAGCACCGGGGAACAGACTGGGTCAGCCCCGGGGAACACACTGGGTCAGCCCCGGGGAACACATTGGTCAGCACTGGGGAACACACTGGGTCAGCCCCGGGGAACACACTGGGTCAGCCCCGGGGAACACACTGGGTCAGCACCGGGGAACACACTGGGTCAGCACCGGGGAACACACTGCTCAGCACCGGGGAACACACTGGGTCAGCACCGGGGAACACACTGCTCAGCACCGGGGAACACGCTGGGTCAGCCCCGGGGAACACACTGGGTCAGCACCGGGGAACACGCTAGGTCAGCACCAGGGAACACCCTGGGTCAGCCCCGGGGAACACATTGGGTCAGCATCAGGGAACACACTGGTCAGCACCGGGGAACACACTGCTCAGCACTGGGGAACAGACTGGGTCAGCCCCGGGGAACACACTGGGTCAGCCCCGGGGAACACACTGGGTCAGCACCGGGGAACACACTGGGTCAGCCCCGGGGAACATACTGGGGCAGCCCCGGGGAACACACTGGTCAGCACCGGAGAACACACTGGGTCAGCCCCGGCGTACACACTGGGTCAGCCCCGGGGAACACACTGGGTCTGCACCGGGGAACACACTGGGTCTGCCCCGGGGAACACACTGGGTCAGCCCCGGGGAACACACTGGGTCAGCCCCGGGGAGCACACTGGGTCAGCACCGGGGAACACACTGGGTCAGCCCCGGGGAACACACTGGGTCAGCACCGGGGAACACGCTAGGTCAGCACCAGGGAACACCCTGGGACAGCCCCGGGGAACACATTGGGTCAGCATCAGGGAACACACTGGTCAGCACCGGGGAACACACTGCTCAGCACTGGGGAACAGACTGGGTCAGCCCCGGGGAACACACTGGGTCAGCCCCGGGGAACACACTGGGTCAGCACCGGGGAACACGCTAGGTCAGCACCAGGGAACACCCTGGGTCAGCCCCGGGGAACACATTGGGTCAGCATCAGGGAACACACTGGTCAGCACCGGGGAACACACTGCTCAGCACTGGGGAACAGACTGGGTCAGCCCCGGGGAACACACTGGGTCAGCCCCGGGGAACATACTGGGGCAGCCCCGGGGAACACACTGGTCAGCACCGGAGAACACACTGGGTCAGCCCCGGCGTACACACTGGGTCAGCCCCGGGTAACACACTGGGTCTGCACCGGGGAACACACTGGGTCTGCCCCGGGGAACACATTGGGTCAGCCCCGGGGAACACACTGGGTCAGCCCCGGGGAGCACACTGGTTCAGCACCGGGGAACACACTGGGTCAGCCCCGGGGAACACACTGGGTCAGCACCGGGGAACACACTGGGTCAGCACCGGGGAATACACTGGGTCAGCCCCGGGGAACACACTGGGTCAGCACCGGGGAACACACTGGGTCAGCACCGGGGAACACACTGGGTCAGCCCCGGGAAACACACTGGGTCAGCACCGGGGAACACACTGGGTCAGCCCCGGGGAACACACTGGGTCAGCCCCGGGGAGCACACTGGGTCAGCACCGGGGAACACACTGGGTCAGCACCGGGGAACACACTGGGTCAGCCCCGGGGAACACACTGGGTCAGCACCGGGGAACACACTGGGTCAGCACCGGGGAACACACTGGGTCAGCCCCGGGGAACACACTGGGTCAGCACCGGGGAACACACTGGGTCAGCACCGGGGAACACACTGGGTCAGCCCCGGGGAACACACTGGGTCAGCACCGGGGAACACACTGGGTCAGCACCGGGGAACACACTGGGTCAGCCCTGGGGAACACACTGGGTCAGCCCCGGGGAACACACTGGGTCAGCCCCGGGGAGCACACTGGGTCAGCACCGGGGAACACACTGGGTCAGCCCCGGGGAACACACTGGGTCAGCCTCGGGGAACACACTGGGTCAGCCCCGGGGAGCACACTGGGTCAGCACCGGGGAACACACTGGGTCAGCCCCGGGGAACGCACTGCTCAGCACCGGGGAACACACTGCTCAGCACCAGGGAACACACTGGGTCAGCATCGGGGAACACACTGGGTCAGCCCCGGGGAACACACTGCTCAGCACTGGGGAACACACTGGGTCAGCACTGGGGAACACACTGGGTCAGCACCGGGGAGCACACTGGGTCAGCCCCGGGGAACACACTGGGTCAGCACCGGGGAACACACTGGGTCAGCACCGGGGAGCACACTGCTCAGCACTGGGGAACACACTGGGTCAGCACTGGGGAACACACTGGGTCAGCACCGGGGAGCACACTGGGTCAGCCCCGGGGAACACACTGGGTCAGCTCCAGGGAACACACTGGGTCAGCACTGGGTAACACACTGGGTCAGCACCGGGGAACACACTGGGTCAGCACCAGGGAACACACTGGGTCAGCACCAGGGAACACACTGGGTCAGCCCCGGGGAACACACTGCTCAGCACCGGGGAACACACTGGGTCAGACCCGGGGAACACACTGGGTCAGCACCGGGGAACACACTAGATCAGCACCGGGGAACACATTGGGTCAGCACCGGGGAACACACTTAGTCAGCACCGGGGAACACACTGGTCAGCAACGGGGAACACACTGGTCAGCCCCGGGGAACACACTGGGTCAGCACCGGGGAACACACTGGGTCAGCCCCGGGGAACACACTGGGTCAGCACCGTGGAACACACTGGGTCCGCCCCGGGGAACACACTGGGTCAGCCCCGGGGAACACACTGCTGAGCCCTGGGGAACACACTGGGTCAGCGCCGGGGAACGCACTGGTTCAGCAACGGATAACACACTGGGTCAGCACCAGGGAACACACTGGGTCAGCACCAGGGAACACACTGGGTCAGCCCCGGGGAACACACTGGGTCAGCCCCGGGGAACACCCTGGTCAGCCCCGGGGAACACACTGGGTCAGCCCCGGGGAACACACTGGGTCAGCCCCGGGGAACACACTGGGTCAGCACCGGGGAACACACTGGGTCAGCCCCGGGGAACACACTGGGTCAGCCCCGGGGAACACACTGGGTCAGCCCCGGGGAACACACTGGGTCAGCACCGGGGAACACACTGGGTCAGCCCCGGGGAACACACTGGGTCAGCCCCGGGGAACACACTGGGTCAGCCCCGGGGAGCACACTGGGTCAGCACCGGGGAACACACTGGGTCAGCCCCGGGGAACACACTGGGTCAGCACCGGGGAACACGCTAGGTCAGCACCAGGGAACACCCTGGGACAGCCCCGGGGAACACATTGGGTCAGCATCAGGGAACACACTGGTCAGCACCGGGGAACACACTGCTCAGCACTGGGGAACAGACTGGGTCAGCCCCGGGGAACACACTGGGTCAGCCCCGGGGAACACACTGGGTCAGCACCGGGGAACACGCTAGGTCAGCACCAGGGAACACCCTGGGTCAGCCCCGGGGAACACATTGGGTCAGCATCAGGGAACACACTGGTCAGCACCGGGGAACACACTGCTCAGCACTGGGGAACAGACTGGGTCAGCCCCGGGGAACACACTGGGTCAGCCCCGGGGAACACACTGGGTCAGCACCGGGGAACACACTGGGTCAGCCCCGGGGAACATACTGGGGCAGCCCCGGGGAACACACTGGTCAGCACCGGAGAACACACTGGGTCAGCCCCGGCGTACACACTGGGTCAGCCCCGGGTAACACACTGGGTCTGCACCGGGGAACACACTGGGTCTGCCCCGGGGAACACACTGGGTCAGCCCCGGGGAACACACTGGGTCAGCCCCGGGGAGCACACTGGTTCAGCACCGGGGAACACACTGGGTCAGCACCGGGGAACACACTGGGTCAGCCCCGGGGAACACACTGGGTCAGCACCGGGGAACACACTGGGTCAGCACCGGGGAATACACTGGGTCAGCCCCGGGGAACACACTGGGTCAGCACCAGGGAACACACTGGGTCAGCACCGGGGAACACACTGGGTCAGCCCCGGGAAACACACTGGGTCAGCACCGGGGAACACACTGGGTCAGCCCCGGGGAACACACTGGGTCAGCCCCGGGGAGCACACTGGGTCAGCACCGGGGAACACACTGGGTCAGCACCGGGGAACACACTGGGTCAGCCCCGGGGAACACACTGGGTCAGCACCGGGGAACACACTGGGTCAGCACCGGGGAACACACTGGGTCAGCACCAGGGAACACACTGGGTCAGCACCGGGGAACACACTGGGTCAGCCCCGGGGAACACACTGGGTCAGCACCGGGGAACACACTGGGTCAGCACCGGGGAACACACTGGGTCAGCCCCGGGGAACACACTGGGTCAGCCCCGGGGAACACACTGGGTCAGCCCCGGGGAGCACACTGGGTCAGCACCGGGGAACACACTGGGTCAGCCCCGGGGAACACACTGGGTCAGCCTCGGGGAACACACTGGGTCAGCCCCGGGGAGCACACTGGGTCAGCACCGGGGAACACACTGGGTCAGCCCCGGGGAACGCACTGCTCAGCACCGGGGAACACACTGCTCAGCACCAGGGAACACACTGGGTCAGCATCGGGGAACACACTGGGTCAGCCCCGGGGAACACACTGCTCAGCACTGGGGAACACACTGGGTCAGCACTGGGGAACACACTGGGTCAGCACCGGGGAGCACACTGGGTCAGCCCCGGGGAACACACTGGGTCAGCACCGGGGAACACACTGGGTCAGCACCGGGGAGCACACTGCTCAGCACTGGGGAACACACTGGGTCAGCACTGGGGAACACACTGGGTCAGCACCGGGGAGCACACTGGGTCAGCCCCGGGGAACACACTGGGTCAGCTCCAGGGAACACACTGGGTCAGCACTGGGTAACACACTGGGTCAGCACCGGGGAACACACTGGGTCAGCACCAGGGAACACACTGGGTCAGCACCAGGGAACACACTGGGTCAGACCCGGGGAACACACTGGGTCAGCACCGGGGAACACACTAGATCAGCACCGGCGAACACATTGGGTCAGCACCGGGGAACACACTTAGTCAGCACCGGGGAACACACTGGTCAGCAACGGGGAACACACTGGTCAGCCCCGGGGAACACACTGGGTCAGCACCGGGGAACACACTGGGTCAGCCCCGGGGAACACACTGGGTCAGCACCGGGGAACACACTGGGTCAGCCCCGGGGAACACACTGGGTCAGCACTGTGGAACACACTGGGTCCGCCCCGGGGAACACACTGGGTCAGCCCCGGGGAACACACTGCTGAGCCCTGGGGAACACACTGGGTCAGCACCGGGGAACACACTGCTCAGCACCGGGGAACACACTGGGTCAGCACCGGGGAACACCCTGGGTCAGCCCCGGGGAACACACTGGGTCAGCACCGGGGAACAGACTGGGTCAGCCCCGGGGAACACACTGGGTCAGCCCCGGGGAACACATTGGTCAGCACCGGGGAACACACTGGGTCAGCCCCGGGGAACACACTGGGTCAGCCCCGGGGAACACACTGGGTCAGCACCGGGGAACACACTGGGTCAGCACCGGGGAACACACTGCTCAGCACCGGGGAACACACTGGGTCAGCACCGGGGAACACACTGCTCAGCACTGGGGAACACGCTGGGTCAGCCCCGGGGAACACACTGGGTCAGCACCGGGGAACACGCTAGGTCAGCACCAGGGAACACCCTGGGTCAGCCCCGGGGAACACATTGGGTCAGCATCAGGGAACACACTGGTCAGCACCGGGGAACACACTGCTCAGCACTGGGGAACAGACTGGGTCAGCCCCGGGGAACACACTGGGTCAGCCCCGGGGAACACACTGGGTCAGCACCGGGGAACACACTGGGTCAGCCCCGGGGAACATACTGGGGCAGCCCCGGGGAACACACTGGTCAGCACCGGAGAACACACTGGGTCAGCCCCGGCGTACACACTGGGTCAGCCCCGGGGAACACACTGGGTCTGCACCGGGGAACACACTGGGTCTGCCCCGGGGAACACACTGGGTCAGCCCCGGGGAACACACTGGGTCAGCCCCGGGGAGCACACTGGGTCAGCACCGGGGAACACACTGGGTCAGCACCGGGGAACACACTGGGTCAGCCCCGGGGAACACACTGGGTCAGCACCGGGGAACACACTGGGTCAGCACCGGGGAATACACTGGGTCAGCCCCGGGGAACACACTGGGTCAGCACCAGGGAACACACTGGGTCAGCACCGGGGAACACACTGGGTCAGCCCCGGGAAACACACTGGGTCAGCACTGGGGAACACACTGGGTCAGCCCCGGGGAACACACTGGGTCAGCCCCGGGGAGCACACTGGGTCAGCACCGGGGAACACACTGGGTCAGCACCGGGGAACACACTGGGTCAGCCCCGGGGAACACACTGGGTCAGCACCGGGGAACACACTGGGTCAGCACCGGGGAACACACTGGGTCAGCCCCGGGGAACACACTGGGTCAGCACCAGGGAACACACTGGGTCAGCAACGGGGAACACACTGGGTCAGCCCCGGGGAACACACTGGGTCAGCACCGGGGAACACACTGGGTCAGCACCGGGGAACACACTGGGTCAGCCCCGGGGAACACACTGGGTCAGCCCCGGGGAACACACTGGGTCAGCCTCGGGGAGCACACTGGGTCAGCACCGGGGAACACACTGGGTCAGCCCCGGGGAACACACTGGGTCAGCCTCGGGGAACACACTGGGTCAGCCCCGGGGAGCACACTGGGTCAGCACCGGGGAACACACTGGGTCAGCCCCGGGGAACGCACTGCTCAGCACCGGGGAACACACTGCTCAGCACCAGGGAACACACTGGGTCAGCATCGGGGAACACACTGGGTCAGCCCCGGGGAACACACTGCTCAGCACTGGGGAACACACTGGGTCAGCACTGGGGAACACACTGGGTCAGCACCGGGGAGCACACTGGGTCAGCCCCGGGGAACACACTGGGTCAGCACCGGGGAACACACTGGGTCAGCACCGGGGAGCACACTGCTCAGCACTGGGAACACACTGGGTCAGCACTGGGGAACACACTGGGTCAGCACCGGGGAGCACACTGGGTCAGCCCCGGGGAACACACTGGGTCAGCTCCAGGGAACACACTGGGTCAGCACTGGGTAACACACTGGGTCAGCACCGGGGAACACACTGGGTCAGCACCAGGGAACACACTGGGTCAGCACCAGGGAACACACTGGGTCAGCCCCGGGGAACACACTGCTCAGCACCGGGGAACACACTGGGTCAGACCCGGGGAACACACTGGGTCAGCACCGGGGAACACACTAGATCAGCACCGGGGAACACATTGGGTCAGCACCGGGGAACACACTTGGTCAGCACCGGGGAACACACTGGTCAGCAACGGGGAACACACTGGTCAGCCCCGGGGAACACACTGGGTCAGCACCGGGGAACACACTGGGTCAGCCCCGGGGAACACACTGGGTCAGCACCGTGGAACACACTGGGTCCGCCCCGGGGAACACACTGGGTCAGCCCCGGGGAACACACTGCTGAGCCCTGGGGAACACACTGGGTCAGCCTCGGGGAACACACTGGGTCAGCCTCGGGGAACACACTGGGTCAGCACCGGGGAACACACTGGGTCAGCACCGGGGAACACACTGGGTCAGCCCCGGGGAACACACTGGGTCAGCCCCGGGGAACATACTGCTCAGCCCCGGGGAACACACTGGGTCAGCCCCGGGGAACACACTTGGTCAGCACCGGGGAACACACTGGTCAGCAACGGGGAACACACTGGTCAGCCCCGGGGAACACACTGGGTCAGCCCCGGGGAACACACTGGGTCAGCCCCAGGGAACACATTGCTCAGCCTCGGGGAACACACTGGGTCAGCCCTGGGGAACACACTGGGTCAGCGCCGGGGAACACACTGGGTCAGCCCCGGGGAACACCCTGGTCAGCCCCGGGGAACACACTTGGTCAGCCCCGGGGAACACATTGCTCAACCTCGGGGAACACACTGGGTCAGCCCTGGGGAACACACTGGGTCAGCGCCGGGGAACACACTTGGTCAGCCCCGGGGAACACCCTGGTCAGCCCCGGGGAACACACTGGGTCAGCCCCGGGGAACACATTGCTCAGCCTCGGGGAACATACTGGGTCAGCCCTGGGGAACACACTGGGTCAGCCCCGGGGAACACCCTGGTCAGCCCCGGGGAACACATTGCTCAGCCTCGGGGAACACACTGGGTCAGCCCTGGGGAACACACTGGGTCAGCCCCGGGGAACACATTGCTCAGCCCCGGGGAACACATTGCTCAGCCTCGGGGAACACACTGGGTCAGCCCTGGGGAACACACTGGGTCAGCGCCGGGGAACACACTGGGTCAGCCCCGGGGAACACACTGGGGCAGCCCCGGGGAACACACTGCTCAGCACCGGAGAACACACTGGGTCAGCCCCGGCGAACACACTGGGTCAGCCCCGGGGAACACACTGGGTCAGCACCGAGGAACACACTGGTTCAGCAATGGATAACACACTGGGTCAGCACCAGGGAACACACTGGGTCAGCACCAGGGAACACACTGGGTCAGCCCCGGGGAACACACTGGGTCAGCCCCGGGGAACACACTGCTCAGCCCTGGGGAACACACTGGGTCAGCGCCGGGGAACACACTGGGTCAGCGCCGGGGAACACACTTGGTCAGCACCGGGGAACACACTGGGTCAGCCCCGGGGAACACACTGGGTCAGCGCCGGGGAACACACTGGGTCAGCCCCGGGGAACACACTGGGTCAGCCCCGGGGAACACACTGGGTCAGCACCGGGGAACACACTGGGTCAGCACCGGGGAACACACTGCTCAGCACCGGGGAACACACTGCGTCAGCACCGGGGAACACACTGCTCAGCACTGGGGAACACACTGGGTCAGCCCCGGGGAACATACTGGGTCAGCACCGGGGAACACACTGGGTCAGCCCCGGGGAACACACTGGGTCAGCACCGGGGAACACACTGGG
This sequence comes from Somniosus microcephalus, assembly GCF_052327205.1. NCBI lineage: Eukaryota > Metazoa > Chordata > Chondrichthyes > Squaliformes > Somniosidae > Somniosus > Somniosus microcephalus. The sequence continues at coordinate 4,655,713 of NC_140987.1, read as the reverse complement.
TCAGCACCGGGGAACACACTGCTCAGCACCGGGGAACACGCTGGGTCAGCCCCGGGGAACACACTGGGTCAGCACCGGGGAACACCCTGGGTCAGCCCCGGGGAGCACACTGGGTCAGCCCCGGGGAACACACTAGGTCAGCACCAGGGAACACCCTGGGTCAGCCCCGGGGAACACATTGGGTCAGCATCAAGGAACACACTGGTCAGCACCGGGGAACACACTGCTTAGCACCGGGGAACAGACTGGGTCAGCCCCGGGGAACACACTGGGTCAGCCCCGGGGAACACACTGGGTCAGCCCCGGGGAACACACTGGGTCAGCCCCGGGGAGCACACTGGGTCAGCGCCGGGGAACACACTGGGTCAGCCCCGGGGAACAGACTGGTCAGCACCGGAGAACACACTGGGTCAGCCCCGGGGAACACACTGGGTCAGCCCCGGGGAACACACTGGGTCTGCCCCGGGGAACACACTGGGTCAGCCCCGGGGAACACACTGGGTCAGCTCCAGGGAACACAGTGGGTCAGCGCCAGGGAACACACTGGGTCAGCACTGGGGAACACACTGGGTCAGCACCGGGTAACACACTGGGTCAGCACCAGGGAACAGACTGGGTCAGCACCAGGGAACACACTGGGTCAGCCCCGGGGAACACACTGGGTCAGCCCCGGGGAACACACTGGGTCAGCCCCGGGGAACACACTGCTCAGCACCGGGGAACACACTGGGTCAGCTCCAGGGAACACCCTGGGTCAGCCCCGGGGAACACACTGCTCAGCAGCGGGGAACACACTGGGTGAGACCCGGGGAACACACTGGGTCAGCACCGGGGAACACACTAGATCAGCACCGGGGAACACATTGGGTCAGCACCGGGGAACACACTTGGTCAGCACCGGGGAACACACTGGTCAGCAACGGGGAACACACTGGTCAGCACCGGGGAACACACTGGGTCAGCACCGGGGAACACCCTGGTCAGCCCCGGGGAACACACTGGGTCAGCACCGTGGAACACACTGGGTCCGCCCCGGGGAACACACTGGGTCAGCCTTGGGGAACACACTGGGTCAGCCCCGGGGAACACACTGGGTCAGCCCCGGGGAACACACTGGGTCAGCCCCGGGGAACATACTGGGGAACATACTGGGTCAGTACAGGGGAACACACTGGGTCAGCCCCAGGGAACACACTGGGTCAGCCCCGGGGAACACACTGGGTCAGACCCGGGGAACACCCTGGTCAGCCCCGGGGAACACATTGCTCAGCCTCGGGGAACACACTGGGTCAGCCCTGGGGAACACACTGGGTCAGCCCCGGGGAACACACTGGGTCAGCCCCGGGGAACACATTGCTCAGCCTCGGGGAACACACTGGGTCAGCCCTGGGGAACACACTGGGTCAGCGCCGGGGAACACACTGGGTCAGCCCCGGGGAACACACTGGGGCAGCCCCGGGGAACACACTGCTCAGCACCGGAGAACACACTGGGTCAGCCCCGGCGAACACACTGGGTCAGCCCCGGGGAACACACTGGGTCAGCACCGAGGAACACACTGGTTCAGCAATGGATAACACACTGGGTCAGCACCAGGGAACACACTGGGTCAGCACCAGGGAACACACTGGGTCAGCCCCGGGGAACACACTGGGTCAGCCCCGGGGAACACACTGCTCAGCCCTGGGGAACACACTGGGTCAGCGCCGGGGAACACACTGGGTCAGCGCCGGGGAACACACTTGGTCAGCACCGGGGAACACACTGGGTCAGCCCCGGGGAACACACTGGGTCAGCGCCGGGGAACACACTGGGTCAGCCCCGGGGAACACACTGGGTCAGCCCCGGGGAACACACTGGGTCAGCACCGGGGAACACACTGGGTCAGCACCGGGGAACACACTGCTCAGCACCGGGGAACACACTGCGTCAGCACCGGGGAACACACTGCTCAGCACTGGGGAACACACTGGGTCAGCCCCGGGGAACACACTGGGTCAGCACCGGGGAACACACTGGGTCAGCCCCGGGGAACACACTGGGTCAGCACCGGGGAACACACTGGGTCAGCACCGGGGAACACACTGCTCAGCACCGGGGAACACGCTGGGTCAGCCCCGGGGAACACACTGGGTCAGCACCGGGGAACACCCTGGGTCAGCCCCGGGGAGCACACTGGGTCAGCCCCGGGGAACACACTAGGTCAGCACCAGGGAACACCCTGGGTCAGCCCCGGGGAACACATTGGGTCAGCATCAAGGAACACACTGGTCAGCACCGGGGAACACACTGCTTAGCACCGGGGAACAGACTGGGTCAGCCCCGGGGAACACACTGGGTCAGCCCCGGGGAACACACTGGGTCAGCCCCGGGGAACACACTGGGTCAGCCCCGGGGAGCACACTGGGTCAGCCCCGGGGAACACACTGGGTCTGCCCCGGGGAACACACTGGGTCAGCCCCGGGGAACACACTGGGTCAGCCCCGGGGAACACACTGGGTCTGCCCCGGGGAACACACTGGGTCAGCCCCGGGGAACACACTGGGTCAGCTCCAGGGAACACAGTGGGTCAGCGCCAGGGAACACACTGGGTCAGCACTGGGGAACACACTGGGTCAGCACCGGGTAACACACTGGGTCAGCACCAGGGAACACACTGGGTCAGCACCAGGGAACACACTGGGTCAGCCCCGGGAAACACACTGGGTCAGCCCCGGGGAACACACTGGGTCAGCCCCGGGGAACACACTGCTCAGCAGCGGGGAACACACTGGGTCAGACCCGGGGAACACACTGGGTCAGCACCGGGGAACACACTAGATCAGCACCGGGGAACACATTGGGTCAGCACCGGGGAACACACTTGGTCAGCACCGGGGAACACACTGGTCAGCAACGGGGAACACACTGGTCAGCACCGGGGAACACACTGGGTCAGCACCGGGGAACACCCTGGTCAGCCCCGGGGAACACACTGGGTCAGCACCGGGGAACACACTGGGTCAGCCCCGGGGAACACACTGGGTCAGCACCGTGGAACACACTGGGTCCGCCCCGGGGAACACACTGGGTCAGCCTTGGGGAACACACTGGGTCAGCCCCGGGGAACACACTGGGTCAGCCCCGGGGAACATACTGGGGAACATACTGGGTCAGTACAGGGGAACACACTGGGTCAGCCCCAGGGAACACACTGGGTCAGCCCCGGGGAACACACTGGGTCAGACCTGGGGAACACCCTGGTCAGCCCCGGGGAACACATTGCTCAGCCTCGGGGAACACACTGGGTCAGCCCTGGGGAACACACTGGGTCAGCCCCGGGGAACACACTGGGTCAGCCCCGGGGAACACATTGCTCAGCCTCGGGGAACACACTGGGTCAGCCCTGGGGAACACACTGGGTCAGCGCCGGGGAACACACTGGGTCAGCCCCGGGGAACACACTGGGGCAGCCCCGGGGAACACACTGCTCAGCACCGGAGAACACACTGGGTCAGCCCCGGCGAACACACTGGGTCAGCCCCGGGGAACACACTGGGTCAGCACCGAGGAACACACTGGTTCAGCAATGGATAACACACTGGGTCAGCACCAGGGAACACACTGGGTCAGCACCAGGGAACACACTGGGTCAGCCCCGGGGAACACACTGGGTCAGCCCCGGGGAACACACTGCTCAGCCCTGGGGAACACACTGGGTCAGCGCCGGGGAACACACTGGGTCAGCGCCGGGGAACACACTTGGTCAGCACCGGGGAACACACTGGGTCAGCCCCGGGGAACACACTGGGTCAGCGCCGGGGAACACACTGGGTCAGCCCCGGGGAACACACTGGGTCAGCCCCGGGGAACACACTGGGTCAGCACCGGGGAACACACTGGGTCAGCACCGGGGAACACACTGCTCAGCACCGGGGAACACACTGCGTCAGCACCGGGGAACACACTGCTCAGCACTGGGGAACACACTGGGTCAGCCCCGGGGAACACACTGGGTCAGCACCGGGGAACACACTAGGTCAGCCCCGGGGAACACACTGGGTCAGCACCGGGGAACACACTGGGTCAGCACCGGGGAACACACTGCTCAGCACCGGGGAACACGCTGGGTCAGCCCCGGGGAACACACTGGGTCAGCACCGGGGAACACCCTGGGTCAGCCCCGGGGAGCACACTGGGTCAGCCCCGGGGAACACACTAGGTCAGCACCAGGGAACACCCTGGGTCAGCCCCGGGGAACACATTGGGTCAGCATCAAGGAACACACTGGTCAGCACCGGGGAACACACTGCTTAGCACCGGGGAACAGACTGGGTCAGCCCCGGGGAACACACTGGGTCAGCCCCGGGGAACACACTGGGTCAGCCCCGGGGAACACACTGGGTCAGCCCCGGGGAGCACACTGGGTCAGCGCCGGGGAACACACTGGGTCAGCCCCGGGGAACACACTGGTCAGCACCGGAGAACACACTGGGTCAGCCCCGGGGAACACACTGGGTCTGCCCCGGGGAACACACTGGGTCAACCCCGGGGAACACACTGGGTCAGCCCCGGGGAACACACTGGGTCTGCCCCGGGGAACACACTGGGTCAGCCCCGGGGAACACACTGGGTCAGCTCCAGGGAACACAGTGGGTCAGCGCCAGGGAACACACTGGGTCAGCACTGGGGAACACACTGGGTCAGCACCGGGTAACACACTGGGTCAGCACCAGGGAACACACTGGGTCAGCACCAGGGAACACACTGGGTCAGCCCCGGGGAACACACTGGGTCAGCCCCGGGGAACACACTGGGTCAGCCCCGGGGAACACACTGCTCAGCACCGGGGAACACACTGGGTCAGCTCCAGGGAACACCCTGGGTCAGCCCCGGGGAACACACTGCTCAGCAGCGGGGAACACACTGGGTCAGACCCGGGGAACACACTGGGTCAGCACCGGGGAACACATTGGGTCAGCACCGGGGAACACACTTGGTCAGCACCGGGGAACACACTGGTCAGCAACGGGGAACACACTGGTCAGCACCGGGGAACACACTGGGTCAGCACCGGGGAACACCCTGGTCAGCCCCGGGGAACACACTGGGTCAGCACCGGGGAACACACTGGGTCAGCCCCGGGGAACACACTGGGTCAGCACCGTGGAACACACTGGGTCCGCCCCGGGGAACACACTGGGTCAGCCTTGGGGAACACACTGGGTCAGCCCCGGGGAACACACTGGGTCAGCCCCGGGGAACACACTGGGTCAGCCCCGGGGAACATACTGGGGAACATACTGGGTCAGTACAGGGGAACACACTGGGTCAGCCCCAGGGAACACACTGGGTCAGCCCCGGGGAACACACTGGGTCAGACCCGGGGAACACACTGGTCAGCATCGGGGAACACAGTGGGTCAGCACTGGGGAACATCCTGGTCAGCCCCGGGGAACACAGTGGGTCAGCACCGGGGAACACACTGGGTCAGCCCCGGGGAACACACTGGGTCAGCCCCGGGGAACACACTGGTCAGCACCGGGGAACACACTGGGTCAGCACCGGGGAAAACACTGGGTCAGCATCAGGGAACACACTGGTCAGCACCGGGGAACACACTGCTCAGCACCGGGGAACAGACTGGGTTAGCCCCGGGGAACACACTGAGTCAGCCCCAGGGAACACACTGGGTCAGCACCGGGGAACACACTGGGTCAGCCCCGGGGAACGCACTGGGTCAGCCCCGGGGAACACACTGGGTCAGCATCAGGGAACACACTGGTCAGCACTGGGGAACACACTGCTCAGCACCGGGGAACAGACTGGGTCAGCCCCGGGGAACACACTGGGTCAGCCCCGGGGAACACACTGGGTCAGCACCGGGGAACACACTGGGTCAGCCCCGGGGAACACACTGGGTCAGCCCCGGGGAACACACTGGGTCAGCACCGGGGAACACACTGGGTCAGCACCGGGGAACACACTGCTCAGCACCGGGGAACACACTGCTCAGCACCAGGGAACACACTGGGTCAGCACCGGGGAACACACTGCTCAGCACTGGGGAACACACTGGGTCAGCATCGGGGAACACCCTGGGTCAGCCCCGGGGAACACACTGGGTCAGCCCCGGGGGAACACACTTCGTCAGCCCCGGGGAACACCCTGGGTCAGCCCCGGGGAACACACTGGGTCAGCCGCGGGGAACACACTGGGTCAGCACCGGGAACACCCTGGGTCAGCCCCGGGGAACACTCTGGGTCAGCCCCGGGGAACACACTGGGTCAGCACCGGGGAACACACTGGGTCAGCCCCGGGGAACACCCTGGGTCAGCCCCGGGGAACACCCTGGGTCAGCCCCGGGGAACACACTGGGTCAGCCCCGGGGAACACACTGGGTCAGCCCCGGGGAACACACTGGGTCAGCACCGGGAACACACTGGGTCAGCACCGGGGAACACACTGGGTCAGCCCCGGGGAACACACTGTGTCAGCCCCGGGGAACACACTGGGCCAGCCCCGGGGAACACAATGGGTCAGCCCCGGGGAACACACTGGGTCAGCCCCGGGGAACACACTGGGTCAGCCCCGGGGAACATGCTGGGTCAGTACTGGGGAACACACTGGGTCAGCCCCAGGGAGCACACTGGGTCAGCCCCGGGGAACACACTGGGTCAGCACCGGGGAACACACTGGGTCAGCACCGGGGAACACACTGGGTCAGCACTGGGGAACACCCTGGTCAGCCCCGGGGAACACACTGGGTCAGCTCCAGGGAACACACTGGGTCAGCACCAGGGAACACACTGGGTCAGCCCCAGGGAACACACTGGGTCAGCCCTGGGGAACACACTGGGTCAGCCCCGGGGAACACACTGCTCAGCACCGGGGAACACACTGAGTCAGCACCAGGGAACACCCCGGGTCAGCCCCGGGGAACACACTGCTCAGCACCGGGGAACACACTAGGTCAGCACCGGGGAACACATTGGGTCAGCAGCGGGGAACACATTGGGTCAGCAGCGGGGAACACACTGGGTCAGCACCGGAGAACACCATGGTCAGCCCCGGGGAACACACTGGGTCAGCACCGGGGAACACACTGGGTCAGCCCCGGGGAACACACTGGGTCAGCACCGGGGAACACACTGGGTCAGACCCGGGGAACACACTGGTCAGCATCGGGGAACACACTGGGTCAGCTCTGGGGAACATCCTGGTCAGCCCCGGGGAACACAGTGGGTCAGCACCGGGGAACACACTGGGTCAGCCCCAGGGAACACACTGGGTCAGCCCCGGGGAACACACTGGTCAGCACCGGGGAACACACTGGGTCAGCACCGGGGAACACCCTGGGTCAGCACCAGGGAATACCCTGCGTCAGTCCCGGGGAAAACACTGGGTCAGCATCAGGGAACACACTGGTCAGCACCGGGGAACACACTGCTCAGCACCGGGGAACAGACTGGGTTAGCCCCGGGGAACACACTGGGTCAGCCCCGGGGAACACACTGGGTCAGCACCGGGGAACACACTGGGTCAGCCCCGGGGAACACACTGGGTCAGCCCCGGGGAACACACTGGGTCAGCATCAGGGAACACACTGGTCAGCACCGGGGAACACACTGCTCAGCACCGGGGAACACACTGGGTCAGCCCCGGGGAACACACTGGGTCAGCATCAGGGAACACACTGGTCAGCACCGGGGAACACACTGCTCAGCCCCAGGGAACACACTGGGTCAGCCCCGGGGAACGCACTGGGTCAGCCCCGGGGAACACACTGGGTCAGCACCGGGGAACACACTGGGTCAGCCCCGGGGAACACACTGGGTCAGCCCCGGGGAACACACTGGGTCAGCCCCGGGGAACACACTGGGTCAGCACCGGGGAACACACTGGGTGAGCCCCGGGGAACACACTGGGTCAGCACCGGGGAACACACTGGGTCAGCCCCGGGGAACACACTGGGTCAGCCCCGGGGAACACACTGGGTCAGCACCGGGGAACACACTGGGTCAGCACCAGGGAACACCCTGGGTCAGCCCCGGGGAACACACTGGGTCAGCCCCGGGGAACACACTGGGTCAGCACCGGGGAACACACTGGGTCAGCCCCGGGGAACGCACTGGGTCAGCACCGGGGAACACACTGGGTCAGCCCCGGGGAACGCACTGGGTCAGCCCCGGGGAACACACTGGGTCAGCATCAGGGAATACACTGGTCAGCACTGGGGAACACACTGCTCAGCACCGGGGAACAGACTGGGTCAGCCCCGGGGAACACACTGGGTCAGCCCCGGGGAACACACTGGGTCAGCACCGGGGAACACACTGGGTCAGCCCCGGGGAACACACTGGGTCAGCCCCGGGGAACACACTGCTCAGCACCGGGGAACACACTGGGTCAGCTCCAGGGAACACCCTGGGTCAGCCCCGGGGAACACACTGCTCAGCAGCGGGGAACACACTGGGTCAGACCCGGGGAACACACTGGGTCAGCACCGGGGAACACACTAGATCAGCACCGGGGAACACATTGGGTCAGCACCGGGGAACACACTTGGTCAGCACCGGGGAACACACTGGTCAGCAACGGGGAACACACTGGTCAGCACCGGGGAACACACTGGGTCAGCACCGGGGAACACCCTGGTCAGCCCCGGGGAACACACTGGGTCAGCACCGGGGAACACACTGGGTCAGCCCCGGGGAACACACTGGGTCAGCACCGTGGAACACACTGGGTCCGCCCCGGGGAACACACTGGGTCAGCCTTGGGGAACACACTGGGTCAGCCCCGGGGAACACACTGGGTCAGCCCCGGGGAACACACTGGGTCAGCCCCGGGGAACATACTGGGGAACATACTGGGTCAGTACAGGGGAACACACTGGGTCAGCCCCAGGGAACACACTGGGTCAGCCCCGGGGAACACACTGGGTCAGACCTGGGGAACACCCTGGTCAGCCCCGGGGAACACATTGCTCAGCCTCGGGGAACACACTGGGTCAGCCCTGGGGAACACACTGGGTCAGCCCCGGGGAACACACTGGGTCAGCCCCGGGGAACACATTGCTCAGCACCGGAGAACACACTGGGTCAGCCCCGGCGAACACACTGGGTCAGCCCCGGGGAACACACTGGGTCAGCACCGAGGAACACACTGGTTCAGCAATGGATAACACACTGGGTCAGCACCAGGGAACACACTGGGTCAGCACCAGGGAACACACTGGGTCAGCCCCGGGGAACACACTGGGTCAGCCCCGGGGAACACACTGCTCAGCCCTGGGGAACACACTGGGTCAGCGCCGGGGAACACACTGGGTCAGCGCCGGGGAACACACTTGGTCAGCACCGGGGAACACACTGGGTCAGCCCCGGGGAACACACTGGGTCAGCGCCAGGGAACACACTGGGTCAGCCCCGGGGAACACACTGGGTCAGCCCCGGGGAACACACTGGGTCAGCACCGGGGAACACACTGGGTCAGCACCGGGGAACACACTGCTCAGCACCGGGGAACACACTGCGTCAGCACCGGGGAACACACTGCTCAGCACTGGGGAACACACTGGGTCAGCCCCGGGGAACACACTGGGTCAGCACCGGGGAACACACTAGGTCAGCCCCGGGGAACACACTGGGTCAGCACCGGGGAACACACTGGGTCAGCACCGGGGAACACACTGCTCAGCACCGGGGAACACGCTGGGTCAGCCCCGGGGAACACACTGGGTCAGCACCGGGGAACACCCTGGGTCAGCCCCGGGGAGCACACTGGGTCAGCCCCGGGGAACACACTAGGTCAGCACCAGGGAACACCCTGGGTCAGCCCCGGGGAACACATTGGGTCAGCATCAAGGAACACACTGGTCAGCACCGGGGAACACACTGCTTAGCACCGGGGAACAGACTGGGTCAGCCCCGGGGAACACACTGGGTCAGCCCCGGGGAACACACTGGGTCAGCCCCGGGGAACACACTGGGTCAGCCCCGGGGAGCACACTGGGTCAGCGCCGGGGAACACACTGGGTCAGCCCCGGGGAACACACTGGTCAGCACCGGAGAACACACTGAGTCAGCCCCGGGGAACACACTGGGTCTGCCCCGGGGAACACACTGGGTCAACCCCGGGGAACACACTGGGTCAGCCCCGGGGAACACACTGGGTCTGCCCCGGGGAACACACTGGGTCAGCCCCGGGGAACACACTGGGTCAGCTCCAGGGAACACAGTGGGTCAGCGCCAGGGAACACACTGGGTCAGCACTGGGGAACACACTGGGTCAGCACCGGGTAACACACTGGGTCAGCACCAGGGAACACACTGGGTCAGCACCAGGGAACACACTGGGTCAGCCCCGGGGAACACACTGGGTCAGCCCCGGGGAACACACTGGGTCAGCCCCGGGGAACACACTGCTCAGCAGCGGGGAACACACTGGGTCAGACCCGGGGAACACACTGGGTCAGCACCGGGGAACACACTAGATCAGCACCGGGGAACACATTGGGTCAGCACCGGGGAACACACTTGGTCAGCACCGGGGAACACACTGGTCAGCAACGGGGAACACACTGGTCAGCACCGGGGAACACACTGGGTCAGCACCGGGGAACACCCTGGTCAGCCCCGGGGAACACACTGGGTCAGCACCGGGGAACACACTGGGTCAGCCCCGGGGAACACACTGGGTCAGCACCGTGGAACACACTGGGTCCGCCCCGGGGAACACACTGGGTCAGCCTTGGGGAACACACTGGGTCAGCCCCGGGGAACACACTGGGTCAGCCCCGGGGAACACACTGGGTCAGCCCCGGGGAACATACTGGGGAACATACTGGGTCAGTACAGGGGAACACACTGGGTCAGCCCCAGGGAACACACTGGGTCAGCCCCGGGGAACACACTGGGTCAGACCCGGGGAACACACTGGGTCAGCCCCGGGAACACACTGTGTCAGCACTGGGGAACATCCTGGTCAGCCCCGGGGAACACAGTGGGTCAGCACCGGGGAACACACTGGGTCAGACCCGGGGAACACACTGGGTCAGCCCCGGGGAACACACTGGTCAGCACCGGGGAACACACTGGGTCAGCCCCAGGGAACACACTGGGTCAGCCCCGGGAACACACTGTGTCAGCACTGGGGAACATCCTGGTCAGCCCCGGGGAACACAGTGGGTCAGCACCGGGGAACACACTGGGTCAGCCCCGGGGAACACACTGGGTCAGCCCCGGGGAACACACTGGTCAGCACCGGGGAACACACTGGGTCAGCACCGGGGAAAACACTGGGTCAGCATCAGGGAACACACTGGTCAGCACCGGGGAACACACTGCTCAGCACCGGGGAACAGACTGGGTTAGCCCCGGGGAACACACTGGGTCAGCCCCAGGGAACACACTGGGTCAGCACCGGGGAACACACTGGGTCAGCCCCGGGGAACGCACTGGGTCAGCCCCGGGGAACACACTGGGTCAGCATCAGGGAACACACTGGTCAGCACTGGGGAACACACTGCTCAGCACCGGGGAACAGACTGGGTCAGCCCCGGGGAACACACTGGGTCAGCCCCGGGGAACACACTGGGTCAGCACCGGGGAACACACTGGGTCAGCCCCGGGGAACACACTGGGTCAGCCCCGGGGAACACACTGGGTCAGCACCGGGGAACACACTGGGTCAGCACCGGGGAACACACTGCTCAGCACCGGGGAACACACTGCTCAGCACCAGGGAACACACTGGGTCAGCACCGGGGAACACACTGCTCAGCACTGGGGAACACACTGGGTCAGCATCGGGGAACACCCTGGGTCAGCCCCGGGGAACACACTGGGTCAGCCCCGGGGGAACACACTTCATCAGCCCCGGGGAACACCCTGGGTCAGCCCCGGGGAACACACTGGGTCAGCCCCGGGGAACACACTGGGTCAGCACCGGGAACACCCTGGGTCAGCCCCGGGGAACACTCTGGGTCAGCCCCGGGGAACACACTGGGTCAGCACCGGGGAACACACTGGGTCAGCCCCGGGGAACACCCTGGGTCAGCCCCGGGGAACACCCTGGGTCAGCCCCGGGGAACACACTGGGTCAGCCCCGGGGAACACACTGGGTCAGCCCCGGGGAACACACTGGGTCAGCACCGGGAACACACTGGGTCAGCACCGGGGAACACACTGGGTCAGCCCCGGGGAACACACTGTGTCAGCCCCGGGGAACACACTGGGCCAGCCCCGGGGAACACAATGGGTCAGCCCCGGGGAACACACTGGGTCAGCCCCGGGGAACACACTGGGTCAGCCCCGGGGAACAAACTGGGTCAGCCCCGGGGAACATGCTGGGTCAGTACTGGGGAACACACTGGGTCAGCCCCAGGGAGCACACTGGGTCAGCCCCGGGGAACACACTGGGTCAGCACCGGGGAACACACTGGGTCAGCACCGGGGAACACACTGGGTCAGCACTGGGGAACACCCTGGTCAGCCCCGGGGAACACACTGGGTCAGCTCCAGGGAACACACTGGGTCAGCACCAGGGAACACACTGGGTCAGCCCCAGGGAACACACTGGGTCAGCCCTGGGGAACACACTGGGTCAGCCCCGGGGAACACACTGCTCAGCACCGGGGAACACACTGAGTCAGCACCAGGGAACACCCCGGGTCAGCCCCGGGGAACACACTGCTCAGCACCGGGGAACACACTAGGTCAGCACCGGGGAACACATTGGGTCAGCAGCGGGGAACACACTGGGTCAGCACCGGAGAACACCATGGTCAGCCCCGGGGTACACACTGGGTCAGCACCGGGGAACACACTGGGTCAGCCCCGGGGAACACACTGGGTCAGCACCGGGGAACACACTGGGTCAGACCCGGGGAACACACTGGTCAGCATCGGGGAACACACTGGGTCAGCACTGGGGAACATCCTGGTCAGCCCCGGGGAACACAGTGGGTCAGCACCGGGGAACACACTGGGTCAGCCCCAGGGAACACACTGGGTCAGCCCCGGGGAACACACTGGTCAGCACCGGGGAACACACTGGGTCAGCACCGGGGAACACCCTGGGTCAGCACCAGGGAATACCCTGCGTCAGTCCCGGGGAAAACACTGGGTCAGCATCAGGGAACACACTGGTCAGCACCGGGGAACACACTGCTCAGCACCGGGGAACAGACTGGGTTAGCCCCGGGGAACACACTGGGTCAGCCCCGGGGAACACACTGGGTCAGCACCGGGGAACACACTGGGTCAGCCCCGGGGAACACACTGGGTCAGCCCCGGGGAACACACTGGGTCAGCATCAGGGAACACACTGGTCAGCACCGGGGAACACACTGCTCAGCACCGGGGAACACACTGGGTCAGCCCCGGGGAACACACTGGGTCAGCATCAGGGAACACTCTGGTCAGCACCGGGGAACACACTGCTCAGCCCCAGGGAACACACTGGGTCAGCCCCGGGGAACGCACTGGGTCAGCCCCGGGGAACACACTGGGTCAGCACCGGGGAACACACTGGGTCAGCCCCGGGGAACACACTGGGTCAGCCCCGGGGAACACACTGGGTCAGCACCGGGGAACACACTGGGTCAGCCCTGGGGAACACACTGGGTCAGCACCGGGGAACACACTGGGTCAGCACCGGGGAACACACTGGGTCAGCCCCGGGGAACACACTGGGTCAGCACCGGGGAACACACTGGGTCAGCACCAGGGAACACCCTGGGTCAGCCCCGGGGAACACACTGGGTCAGCCCCGGGGAACACACTGGGTCAGCACCGGGGAACACACTGGGTCAGCCCCGGGGAACGCACTGGGTCAGCCCCGGGGAACACACTGGGTCAGCATCAGGGAACACACTGGTCAGCACTGGGGAACACACTGCTCAGCACCGGGGAACAGACTGGGTCAGCCCCGGGGAACACACTGGGTCAGCCCCGGGGAACACACTGGGTCAGCACCGGGGAACACACTGGGTCAGCCCCGGGGAACACACTGGGTCAGCCCCGGGGAACACACTGGGTCAGCACCGGGGAACACACTGGGTCAGCACCGGGGAACACACTGCTCAGCACCGGGGAACACACTGCTCAGCACCGGGGAACACACTGGGTCAGCACCGGGGAACACACTGCTCAGCACTGGGGAACACACTGGGTCAGCATCGGGGAACACCCTGGGTCAGCCCCGGGGAACACACTGGGTCAGCCCCGGGGGAACACACTTCGTCAGCCCCGGGGAACACCCTGGGTCAGCCCCGGGGAACACACTGGGTCAGCCCCGGGGAACACATTGGATCAGCACCAGGGAACACCCTGGGTCAGCCCCGGGGAACACACTGGGTCAGCATCAGGGAACACACTGGTCAACACCGGGGAACACACTGCTCAGCACTGGGGAACAGACTGGGTCAGCCCCGGGGAACACACTGGGTCAGCCCCGGGGAACACACTGGGTCAGCCCCGGGGAACACACTGGGTCAGCACCGGGAACACACTGGGTCAGCACCGGGGAACACACTGGGTCAGCCCCGGGAACACACTGTGTCAGCCCCGGGGAACACACTGGGTGAGCCCCGGGGAACACAATGGGTCAGCCCCGGGGAACACACTGGGTCAGCCCCGGGGAACACACTGGGTCAGCCCCGGGGAACAAACTGGGTCAGCCCCGGGGAACATGCTGGGTCAGTACTGGGGAACACACTGGGTCAGCCCCAGGGAGCACACTGGGTCAGCCCCGGGGAACACACTGGGTCAGCACCGGGGAACACACTGGGTCAGCACCGGGGAACACACTGGGTCAGCACTGGGGAACACCCTGGTCAGCCCCGGGGAACACACTGGGTCAGCACCGGGGAACACACTGGGTCAGCACTGGGTAACACACTGGGTCAGCACCAGGGAACACACTGGGTCAGCACCAGGGAACACACTGGGTCAGCCCCAGGGAACACACTGGGTCAGCCCTGGGGAACACACTGGGTCAGCCCCGGGGAACACACTGCTCAGCACCGGGGAACACACTGAGTCAGCACCAGGGAACACCCCGGGTCAGCCCCGGGGAACACACTGCTCAGCACCGGGGAACACACTAGGTCAGCACCGGGGAACACATTGGGTCAGCAGCGGGGAACACACTGGGTCAGCACCGGAGAACACCGTGGTCAGCCCCGGGGAACACACTGGGTCAGCACCGGGGAACACACTGGGTCAGCACCGGGGAACACACTGGGTCAGCCCCGGGGAACACACTGGGTCAGCACCGGGGAACACACTGGGTCAGACCCGGGGAACACATTGGTCAGCATCGGGGAACACACTTGGTCAGCACTGGGGAACATCCTGGTCAGCCCCGGGGAACACACTGGATCAGCACCGGGGAACACACTGGGTCAGCCCCAGGGAACACACTGGGTCAGCCCCGGGGAACACACTGGTCAGCACCGGGGAACACACTGGGTCAGCACCGGGGAACACCCTGGGTCAGCACCAGGGAATACCCTGGGTCAGACCCGGGGAAAACACTGGGTCAGCCCCAGGGAACACACTGGTCAGCACCGGGGAACACACTGCTCAGCACCGGGGAACAGACTGGGTTAGCCCCGGGGAACACACTGGGTCAGCCCCGGGGAACACACTGGGTCAGCACCGGGGAACACACTGGGTCAGCCCCGGGGAACACACTGGGTCAGCCCCGGGGAACACACTGGGTCAGCATCAGGGAACACACTGGTCAGCACCGGGGAACACACTGCTCAGCACCGGGGAACACACTGGGTCAGCCCCGGGGAACACACTGGGTCAGCCCCAGGGAACACACTGGGTCAGCCCCGGGGAACGCACTGGGTCAGCCCCGGGGAACGCACTGGGTCAGCACCGGGGAACACACTGGGTCAGCCCCGGGGAACACACTGGGTCAGCCCCGGGGAACACACTGGGTCAGCCCCGGGGAACACACTGGGTCAGCACCGGGGAACACACTGGGTCAGCCCCGGGGAACACACTGGGTCAGCACCGGGGAACACACTGGGTCAGCACCGGGGAACACAATGCGTCAGCCCCGGGGAACACACTGGGTCAGCACCGGGGAACACACTGGGTCAGCACCAGGGAACACCCTAGGTCAGCCCCGGGGAACACACTGGGTCAGCACCGGGGAACACACTGGGTCAGCACCGGGGAACACACTGGGTCAGCACCGGGGAACACACTGCTCAGCACCAGGGAACACACTGGGTCAGCACCGGGGAACACACTGGGTCAGCATCGGGGAACACCCTGGGTCAGCCCCGGGGAACACACTGGGTCAGCCACGGAGGAACACACTTCGTCAGCCCCGGGGAACACCCTGGGTCAGCCCCGGGGAACACACTGGGTCAGCCCCGGGGAACACATTGGGTCAGCACCAGGGAACACCCTGGGTCAGCCCCGGGGAACACACTGGGTCAGCATCAGGGAACACACTGGTCAACACCGGGGAACACACTGCTCAGCACTGGGGAACAGACTGGGTCAGCCCCGGGGAACACAGTGGGTCAGCCCCGGGGAACACACTGGGTCAGCACCGGGAACACACTGGGTCAGCACCGGGGAACACACTGGGTCAGCCCCGGGGAACACACTGTGTCAGCCCCGGGGAACACACTGGGTCAGCCCCGGGGAACACAATGGGTCAGCCCTGGGGAACACACTGGGTCAGCCCCGGGGAACACACTGGGTCAGCCCCGGGGAACACACTGGGTCAGCCCCGGGGAACACACTGGGTCAGCCCCGGGGAACACACTGGGTCAGCCCCGGGGAACACACTGGGTCAGCCCCGGGGAACAAACTGGGTCAGCCCCGGGGAACATACTGGGTCAGTACTGGGGAACACACTGGGTCAGCCCCAGGGAGCACACTGGGTCAGCCCCGGGGAACACACTGGGTCAGCACCGGGGAACACACTGGGTCAGCACCGGGGAACACACTGGGTCAGCACTGGGGAACACCCTGGTCAGCCTCGGGGAACACACTGGGTCAGCACCGGGGAACACACTGGGTCAGCACCAGGGAACACACTGGGTCAGCCCCAGGGAACACACTGGGTCAGCCCTGGGGAACACACTGGGTCAGCCCTGGGGAACACACTGCTCAGCACCGGGGAACACACTAGGTCAGCACCGGGGAACACCCTGGGTCAGCCCCGGGGAACACACTGGGTCAGCCCCGGGGAACACACTGGGTCAGTACAGGGGAACACACTGGGTCAGCCCCAGGGAACACACTGGGTCAGACCCGGGGAACACACTGGTCAGCATCGGGGAACACACTGGGTCAGCACTGGGGAACACCCTGGTCAGCCCCGGGGAACACACTGGATCAGCACCGGGGAACACACTGCTCAGCACCGGGGAACACACTGGGTCAGCACTGGGGAACACACTGGGTCAGCATCGGGGAACACCCTGGGTCAGCCGCGGGGAACACACTGGGTCAGCCCCAGGGAACACACTGCGTCAGCCCCGGGGAACACCCTGGGTCAGCCCCGGGGAACACACTGGGTCAGACCCGGGGAACACACTGGGTCAGCATCAGGGAACACACTGGTCAGCACCGGGGAACACACTGCTCAGCACTGGGGAACACAGTGGGTCAGCCCCGGGGAACACACTGGGTCAGCCCCGGGGAACACACTGGGACAGCCCCGGGGAACACACTGGGTCAGCCCCGGGGAACACACTGGGTCAGCCCCGGGGAACACACTGGGTCAGCCCCGGGGAACACAATGGGTCAGCCTCGGGGAACACACTGGGTCAGCCCCGGGGAACACACTGGGTCAGCCCCGGGGAACACACTGGGTCAGCCCCGGGGAACACACTGGGTCAGCCCCGGGGAACATACTGGGTCAGTACCGGGGAACACACTGGGTCAGCCCCAGGGAACACACTGGGTCAGCCCCGGGGAACACACTGGGTCAGCACCGGGGAACACACTGGGTCAGCACCGGGGAACACACTGGGTCAGCCCCGGGGAATACACTGGGTCAGCACTGGGAACACACTGGGTCGGCACCGGGGAACACACTGGGTCAGCCCCGGGGAACACACTGGGTCAGCCCCGGGGAACACACTGGGTCAGCCCCGGGGAACACACTGCTCAGCACCGGGGAACACACTGGGTCAGACGCGGGGAACACACTGGGGCAGCACCGGGGAACACACTGGGTCAGCACCGGGGAACACACTGGGTCAGCACCGGGGAACACACTAGGTCAGCACCGGGGAACACATTGGGTCAGCACCGGGGAACACACTGGGTCAGCACCGGGGAACACACTGGTCAGCAACGGGGAACACACTGGTCAGCACCGGGGAACACACTGGGTCAGCACCGGGGAACACCCTGGTCAGCCCCGGGGAACACACTGGGTCAGCACCGGGGAACACACTGGGTCACCCCCGGGGAACACACTGGGTCACCCCCGGGGAACACACTGCGTCAGCACCGGGGAACACACTGGGTCAGCCCCGGGGAACACACTGGGTCAGCCCCGGGGAACACACTGGGGAACATACTGGATCAGTACAGGGGAACACAGTGGGTCAGCCCCAGGGAACACACTGGGTCAGCCCCGGGGAACACACTGGGTCAGACCCGGGGAACACACTGGCCAGCATCGGGGAACACACTGGGTCAGCACTGGGGAACACACTGGGTCAGCACCGGGGAACACACTGGGTCAGCCCCGGGGAACACACTGGGTCAGCACCGGGGAACACACTGGGTCAGCATCGGGGAACACACTGGGTCAGCCCCGGGGAACACACTGGGTCAGCACCAGGGAACACCCTGGGTCAGCCCCGGGGAACATACTGGGTCAGCGTCAGGGAACACACTGGTCAGCACTGGGGAACACACTGCTCAGCACTGGGGAACAGACTGGGTCAGCCCTGGGGAACACACTGGGTCAGCCCCGGGGAACACACTGGGTCAGCCCCGGGGAACATACTGGGTCAGTACTGGGGAACACACTGGGTCAGCCCCACGGAACACACTGGGCCAGCCCTGGGGAACACACTGGGTCAGCACCGGGGAACACACTGGGTCAGCACCGGGGAACACACTGGGTCAGCACCGGGGAACACACTGGGTCAGCACCGGGGAACACACTGGGTCAGCCCCGGGGAACACACTGGGTCAGCACCGGGGAACACAATGGGTCAGCCCCGGGGAACACACTGGGTCAGCCCCGGGGAACACACTGGGTCAGCCCCGGGGAACACACTGGGTCAGCCCCGGGGAACACACTGGGTCAGCCCCGGGGAACATACTGGGTCAGTACTGGGGAACACACTGGGTCAGCCCCACGGAACACACTGGGTCAGCCCTGGGGAACACACTGGGTCAGCACCGGGGAACACACTGGGTCAGCACCGGGGAACACACTGGGTCAGCCCCGGGGAACACAATGGGTCAGCACCGGGGAACACACTGGGTCAGCACCGGGGAGCACACTGGGTCAGCCCCGGGGAACACACTGGGTCAGCACCGGGGAACACACTGGGTCAGCACTGGGGAACACCCTGGTCAGCCCCGGGGAACACACTGGGTCAGCATCGGGGAACACCCTGGGTCAGCCCCGGGGAACACACTGCTCAGCACTGGGGAACAGACTGGGTCAGCCCCGGGGAACACACTGGGTCAGCACCGGGGAACACACTGGGTCAGCACCGGGGAACACCCTGGGTCAGCCCCGGGGAACACACTGGGTCAGCATCGTGGAACACACTGGTCAGCACCGGGGAACACACTGCTCAGCACTGGGGAACACACTGGGTCAGCCCCGGGGAACACACTGGGTCAGCACCGGGGAACACACTGGGTCAGCCCCAGGGAACACACTGTGTCAGCCGCAGGGAACACACTGGGTCAGCCCCGGGGAACACACTGGGTCTGCGCCGGGGAACACACTGGGTCAGCACCGGGGAACACACTGGGTCAGCACCGGGGAACACACTGGGTCAGCCCCGGGGAACACACTGGGTCAGCCCCGGGGACCACACTGGGTCAGCAGTGGGAACGCACTGCTCAGCACCAAGGAACACACTGGGTCAGCCCCGGGGAACACACTGGTTCAGCACCGGGGAACACACTGGGTCAGCACTGGGGAACACACTGGGTCAGCCCCGGGGAACACACTGGGTCAGCCCCAGGGAACACACTGCACATCCAGGGAACACACTGGGTCAGCACCGGGGAACACACTGGGTCAGCCCCGGGGAACACACTGGGTCAGCCCCGGGGACCACACTGGGTCAGCAGTGGGAACGCACTGCTCAGCACCAAGGAACACACTGGGTCAGCCCCGGGGAACACACTGGTTCAGCACCGGGGAACACACTGGGTCAGCACTGGGGAACACACTGGGTCAGCCCCGGGGAACACACTGGGTCAGCCCCAGGGAACACACTGCACATCCAGGGAACACACTGGGTCAGCGCCGGGGAACACACTGGTTCAGCACCGGGGAACACACTGGGTCAGCACCGGGTAACACACTGGGTCAGCCCCGGGGA
The DNA here is from genome assembly GCF_052327205.1 of Somniosus microcephalus. NCBI lineage: Eukaryota > Metazoa > Chordata > Chondrichthyes > Squaliformes > Somniosidae > Somniosus > Somniosus microcephalus. The sequence goes on along the minus strand of NC_140987.1, from coordinate 4,635,159 downwards.
ACACACTGGGTCAGCACCAGGGAACAGACTGCTCAGCACCGGGGAACACACTGCTCAGCCCCGGGGAACACACTGGTCAGCACCGGGTAACACACTGGGCAGCACCGGGGAACACGCTGGGTCAGCCCCGGGGAACACACTGGCTCAGCACCGGGGAACACACTGGTCAGCCCCGGGGAACACACTGGTCAGCCCCGGGGAACACACTGGGTCAGCCCCGGGGAACACACTGGCTCAGCACCGGGGAACACACTGGTCAGCCCCGGGGAACACACTGGTCAGCCCCGGGGAACACACTGGGTCAGCACCGGGGAACACACTGGCTCAGCACCGGGGAACACACTGGTCAGCCCCGGGGAACACACTGGTCAGCCCCGGGGAACACACTGGTCACCCCGGGGAACGCACTGGTCAGTCCCGGGGATCACACTGGGTCAGCACCGGGGAACACACTGGGTCAGCCCCGGGGAACACACTGGGTCAGCCCCGGGGAACACACTGGGTCAGCCCCGGGGAAGTCACTGGTCAGCCCCAGGGAATGCACTGGTCAGCGCCAGCAGTAAATTCATCGCAGCAAATCACAGCCTCCGGGACAGGCCGTCACATTGAGTGGTCACAGAGTACGCAGTCTGTGCTCACGGTCTACAGTCCCTTGGAGTATGAGAGTAAGGAAGTCTTGCTACAATTGTACAGGGCCTTGGTGAGACCACACCTGGAGTACTGGGCACAGTTCTGGTCTCCTTATCTAAGGAAGGATATACTTGCCTTGGAGGTGGTGCAACGAAGGTTCACTAGATTGATTCCTGGGATGAGAGGGCTGTCCTGTGAGGAGAGATTGTGTAGAATGGGCCGATACTCTCTGGAGTTTAGAAGAATGAGAGGTGATCTCATTGAAACATACACGATTCTGAGGGGGATTGACAGGGTAGAGGCTGAGAGGTTGTTTCCCCCTGGCTGGAGTGTCTAGAACTAGGGGGCATAGTCTCAGGATAAGGGGTCGGCCATTTAAGACCGAGATGAGGAGGAATTTCTTCACTCAGAGGGTGGTGAATCTTTGGGATTCTCTGCCCCAGAGGGCTGTGGATGGTGAGTCTTTGAGTATATTCAACGCTGAGATCGATAGATTTTTGGACTCTAGGGGAATCAGGGGATATGGGGATTGGGCGGGAAAGTGGAGTTGAGGTCGATGATCAGCCGTGATCTTATTGAATGGCGGAGCAGGCTCGAGGGGCCGAATGGCCGACTCCTGCTCCGAATTCTTATGTTCTTATGTCACAGTCTATGGTCACAGTGTGTGCACAGGCAGCATCGACAGGATGTACCAGCCTTTCCTTCATTTCGAACTGTTTCCCATTGAGAATCTTACGTCGAGGACGGCGGAGCCGATTGCACAGGCCAGCGGATTCCCTCCGAACGTGTTGAAATTGAGCGCCTCAGACATAGAGGCTACAATCTCTGAAAAACACCGTCAAGGGAATAAAGGATCAGAGCAAAGCTAATAGGAGCTGGTAACACAGTGAAACAATCGGACAGAGTACACAGGGGTGTATTTATAGCGACTGGTGTTCTGAGCTAAGCTGCGAGTTCACGTCACACTCACCGAAGCAGGCTGTTTATTTCCAGATTTAAAAAATATTAAATTCAAATTCTGAAACTGGGCGGGTGGGATTTGAACACCCACTCTCTGGATTATTAGTCCAGAATTCTGTCCACATTTATACTGGGAATTGCCAAGTAAACCGGTCACGGTGTAATTCCAGCCTCCCACCAGCGGGGACGCTGCAGCACCTCCACTTGGGATTTAGAATGAGATTTCGGGGTCAGGATCCGTGGGCGGGCGGTCGGGGGGTCCGGGGGCAGTCGAGGGTCGGGGGGGTCGGGGGGAGTCGAGGGATCGAGGGTCGGGGGGTCTGGGGGGGAGTCGAGGGATCGAGGGTCGGGGGAGTCTGGGGGAGTCGAAGGATCGAGGGTCGGGGGGTCTGGGGGAGTCGAGGGATCAAGGGTCGGGGGGTCTGGAGGGAGTCGAGGGATCAAGGGTCTGGAGGAGTCGAGGGATCGAGGGTCGGGGGGTCTGGGGGAGTCGAGGGATCGAGGGTCAGGGGTCTGGGGGGAGTCGAGGGATCGAGGGTCGGGGGTCTGGGGGGAGTCGAGGGTCGGGGGATCTGGGGGAGTCGAGGGATCGAGGGTCGAGGGGTCTGGGGGAGTCGAGGGATCGAGGGGTCTGGGGGAGTCGAGGGATCGAGGGTTGGGGGTCTGGGGGAGTCGAGGGATTGAGGGTTGGGGGTCTGGGGGAGTCGAGGGTTGGGGGTTCTGGGGGAGTCGAGGGTCGGGGGGTCGGGGAGAGTCGAGGGATCGAGGGTCGGGGAGAGTCGATGGATCAGGGGTCAGGGGGGTCGGGGAGGATCGAGGGTCGGGAGGTCCAGGGGAGTCGAGGGATCGAGGGTTGGGGGTCGGGGGGTCCGGTGGAGTCGAGGGATTGAGGGTCGGGGGTCGGCGGGTCCGGGAGAGTCGAGGGATCGAGGGTCGGGGGGTCTGGGGGAGTCGAGGGATCGCGGGTCGGGGGGGCTGGGGGAGTCGAAGGATCGAGGGTCGGGGGAGTCAGGGGGAGTCGAGGGATCGGGGGGTCTGGGGGAGTCGAGGGATCGAGGGTCTGGGGGTCGGGGAGAGTCGAGGGATCGAGGGTCTGGGGGTCGGGGAGAGTTGAGGGTCGGGGGGTCTGGGGGAGTCGAGGGATCGAGGGTCGGGGGAGTTGGAGGGAGTCGGGTCGAGGGTCGGGGGAGTCGGGGGGAGTCCAGTGGTCGAGGGATTGAGGGATCGGGGGTCTGGGGGAGTCAGGGGGAGTCGAGGGATCGGGGGGTCTGGGGGAGTCGTGGGGAGTCGAGGGGTCGGGGGCGTCGAATGATCGAGGGTCGGGGGAGTCGGGGGGAGTCGAGGGATTGAGGGATCGGGGGTCGGGGGGTCTGGGGGAGTCAGGGGAAGTTGGGGGTCGGGGGGTCTGGGGGAGTCAGGGGGAGTCGAGGGATCGGGGGTCTGGGGGAGTCGAGGGATCGAGGGGAGTCGAGGGGTCGTGGGGGTCTGGGGGAGTCGAATGATCGAGGGTCGGGGGGAGTCGGGGGGTGTAGGATGGCCTGAGGGGGGGGCGGTCGCATTCGCTGGGAGAGGGGATTTGAGGAGAAATGTTTTACCCAGAGGGTGGTTGAAATAAAGAGTAGCTTGCCTTTCAAAAGCTAGGCTTTATTAACCTTAAAAAACCAGCAGTACATGTTAAGCACCCAGTCTCAACCAAGCTGTAGAGAACTGAATTTAAGATGGCCACCACAGGTCACATGGAATCAACTAACCAATAAGTTTACAGCATATATCTCAAGGCAGGAAAACAGGCAACCAATTACAATGCTTCTTATAAAACAAGAATAATCACCACATTCACCCCTCCTTTTAAAATATACTTCAACCTAGGTAGCCTTTACAGTTTACAATTAGTTATTTATGACTAGAGCAATACATGTATAATGCCTTCAACAATTTTAAAATTTTACTATTAAATTATTAATTATTTTAAAAGTCCATTTTTAATCGGTCGACCGGATATCTTGTTCGTGTCGACCTTCTTAGCCTTGGTGGAGTTCCTTGCCCTCCCACACCAGGAGACACAGAAATATCTTCTGCAGGGAGGCTATCAATATCCCGATTATCAACGGTTTCCGGATTGGAAGTCCCATTAGAAGGTAGACTGGGAGGGTCATGAACATCCATCGGGGGCAGACTGAGAGAATTGTAAGTGTCTGCAATAGGATTGGAAATGTTCGTAGTATCTGTGACGACATCAACATTATCTGAATTATGGCTATTGTTAATGTCCTCAGGAGGGGGCTGGCCACCACAAGGAGCTAAGTCTTTAACTGAAACCGTACTTTCTTTCCCATCTTGGAATCGAATATGAGCATATTGGGAATTTGCCTCCAATAGCTCCACCTCCTCCACTAAAGGATCATACTTTGACAGTCTAACATGGCGTCGGAGCAGCACAGGTCCCTGCATAGTAAGCCATGAAGGTACCGAATATCCCGTAGAGGATTTCCGCGGATAGTTGAAGAGCCTTTCATGGGGGGTCACATTAGTAGCCGTTGAAAGCAATGATCTAATGGAATGCAGGGCATCAGGCAGTACCATTTCCCACTGTGTATTCTTAAGGTTCCGGGATGTCAAAGCCAACATAACTGCCTTCCAGATCACCCCATTATATCGTTCGCACTGTCCATTACCCTGGGGATTATACGGGGTAGTCCTGCTAGTAGAAATTCCCCGACTCTGGAGGTATTCCTTCAACTGGGAAGACATAAAAGAACTTCCCTGATCCGAATGGATATACGCAGGCATCCCAAAGATGACAAAAAGTTGAGTCAGACATTTAATAACTGTAGCAGCTGATACATCTGCACAAGGAAAAGCAAAAGGGAACCTTGAAAACTCATCCACAACAGTAAATATATATCGATTCTGAGTCGTTGAAGGAAGAGGCCCCTTAAAATCAACACTCAGGCGTTCAAAGGGAGAAGTAGCCTTTATAAGATGAGCTCGTTGAGGCTTAAAGAAATTCGGTTTACACCGGGCGCAGTCAGAGCATGACGAAGTCATCCGCTTGACGTCTTCAACTGAAAAGGGCAAATTCTTACTGCGTACGAAGTGTATCATCCTCGTAACACCAGGATGGCACAAAGCATTATGAAGATTAATAAGCGTATCTCCGTGAAGCACAGAACAATAAGCCCTCGACAGCGCATCAGCAGCAACATTATCCTTCCCCGGACGATAGACTATATCGAAATGGTAGCATGCCAACTCGATCCTCCACCTCATTATTTTATCATTCTTAATCTTTCCAAAATGTTTGACATCAAACATGAAGGACACAGATTTTTGGTCAGTTACTAACGTAAAATGTTGCCCAGATAAATAATGTCTCCATTTACGCAGTGCTTCTATTATTGCGTACGCCTCTTTCTCTATTGATGAATGTCTCTGCTCACTATTGCTCAGAGTACGTGAGAAAAAGGCCACAGGTCTTCCATTTTGGTTCAGAGTAGCCCCAATTGCAAAATCGGAAGCGTCCGTCTCAATCACAAAGGGAACCTGCTCATCAATAGAATGCACAACTGCTCCAAGGATATCCTTTTTAAGATTATCAAAACACATCCTGGCCTCCCATGATAGAGGATATGTCGTAACCCGAATAAGGGGCCGGATCTTCTGCGAGAAGTTTGCAATCCAATTAGAATAATAAGAAAATAGTCCAACAACTCGTTGCAAGGCCTTAGAATTAGTAGGGCAAGGTAACTCAATCAGTGGTCGCAGCCGTTCTGGATCTGGTTTAATCTAATTTCCCGAGATAATATACCCCAGTAAATTTACCTCGGTGGTCGAAAAGATACACTTCTCTTTATTGAAAGTTAAGCCAACTTTTTCCGCAACTTGAAGGAATCTTTCTAGATTAAAATCGTGCTCCACCCTTGATTTGCCACACACCGTGATGTCATCTAAATATGAGAAGGTGTCAGAGAGAGAGTTATCACTTATAAAAGCATCCATTGCCCGTTGAAAACAGGCGACACCATTAGTAACACTGAATGGTACTCGGCAAAACTGGTACAGCTTTCCGCCAGCTTCAAAGGCCGTATATGGTTTGTCCCTCTTAGCGATAGGAATCTGATGATAAGCACTCTTTAGGTCAATAGTGCTAAAAACCTTATATTGAGATACTTTATTGATAAGCTCATCAATCTTAGGCAGGGGGTACGCATCTAATTGAGTATACCTGTTAATAGTTTGAGAGTAGTCTATCACCATTCGCTTCTTATGTCTCTCATTAGTGGTGACAACTACCTGTGCCCGCCAGGGCGAAAAACTAGGTTCAATGATTCCTTCCGATAAAAGACGTTGAACTTCAGAATTAATAAATTCTTTGTCCTGACTGCTATACCTTCTTGACTTGGTAGCAATTGGCTTACAGTCCGGCATCAAATTGGAAAAAAGTGATAATGGAGAAATGAATAAAGAAGTTAATCCACAAATAGACAAAGGTGGCTTAGTTCCTCCGAAAGAAAGACTGAGGGACTCATGTAATTGAAGCACATCATGACCAATCAAAATGTCCGCACAGAGATTAGGCAGAATGGATAGGCGTATATCAGTATACGTATTACCTAGGAGAATTAATTTCACAAGGCAACAACCAGCTACTTGTGAGGTGAGAGTCGTCTGAGCCATACACACCTGATAGGAAACAGGCAAAATTTTCAAACGCTTCTCCCTCACAAACTGAAGACTTCTAAAGCTCTCAGTACTGCCCGTATCTATAAGGGCCTTCACTTCTAACCCATTAACTTGGGCCATAACTATAGCTTTGTTTAGGCCATGGGAAAAGGCGGCAGAAACTGATGCAATAAACGCCCTATCTAAAGGCTGAATGGTCGCAGAGGAGGCAACCGATTTGCAAACACGTGCATAATGACCTCCCTTGCCGCATTTACTACACACAGCCTCCCGGGCAGGGCACTTCAGACGGGAGTGCCGGGCGTTCCCGCAAAAATAACACTTCTGAATCCGAGAGGCAAAAGGTGACGTGCAAATACCTCATTTTTGGGTTTAACAAAAAAAATTTCCAACGTAGCAATAGCCAATTCATAAGTTTCACAGTCCAAAATATACTTATACACATCCGGAGCAATGTAGTTGATTAGTATATCCAACTTATTCAGAGATTGCTGATCCAACACGCCCAAAAAGTTTTTAAATGTACGATACCAATGTTTCCATTGATCATCCACTCCTGCAGAATTAGGGTCAGCATTAAATCGTTCCGGTCGAAGATATCGTTCCATTATAGCAAAAGGTTAATAAATTGAAATAAAGAGTAGCTTGCCTTTCAAAAGCTAGGCTTTATTAACCTTAAAAAACCAGCAGTACATGTTGAGCACCCAGTCTCAACCAAACTGCAGAGAACTGAATTTAAGATGGCCACCACAGGTCACATGGAATCAACTAACCAATAAGTTTACAGCATATATCTCAAGGCAGGAAAACAGGCAACCAATTACAATGCTTCTTATAAAACAAGAATAATCACCACAGTGGTGGGGGTCTGGAACTCACTGCCTGAAAGGGTGGTCGAGGCAGAAACTCACATCGCATTTAAATAGTACTTGGATATACACGTGACGTGCGGTAACCTACCGCTGGGAGTCGTTGTATTACAGGTGGGTTATGACTGGGCTCAGTCTGCTCTACCCCTGACCTTTGAACTCACCCGGTGTGGTAATTAGAGCTGCCATTGGAAACCCGTTGCCGATCCCCTTCGCCAAGGTCACGATATCCGGTGTCACGCCATGTGCCTGGAACCCCCAGTAATGGCTCCCTAAACGCCCGAATCCAGTTTGAACCTGTGAGAAGGACATCACACGGGGTCATGGGTCACACTAACATCACACGGGGTCATGGGTCGCACTAACATCACACAGGGTCATGGGTCGCACTAACATCACACAGGGTCATGGGTCAGACTAACATCCCACGGGGTCATGGGTCAGACCAACGTCCCCGGCGTTGTGTAGAATTGGAGGGGTCAATGTTAACCCCTCCCTCTCCAGCCCACAGGAGAGATAAAAATTGGCGATGCCCCTCCCCCGGCACAGAAGGAGGCCATTCGGCCCATCGTGTCTGTGCCGGCCGACAAAGAGCTATCCACCCTAATCCCACTTACCAGCTCTTGGTCCGTAGCCCTGTCGGTTACGGCACTTCAAGTGCATATCCAAGTACTTTTTAAATGTGCTGAGGGTTTCTGCCTCGACCACCCTTTCAGGCAGTGAGTTCCAGACCCCCACAACCCTCTGGGTGAAAATGTTTCTCCTCAACTCCCCTCTAAACCTCCGACCAATTACTTTAAATCTATGCCCCCTGGTTATTGACCCCTCTGCTAAGGGCAATAGGTCCTTCCTATCCACTCAGCTAATAAAGGCAAGCATTCCGTATGCCTTCTTAACCACCTTATCTACCTGGCCTGCTACCTTCAGGGATCTGCGGACATGCACTCCAAGGTCCCTTTGTTCCTCTACACTACTCAGTGTCCTACCATTTAACGTGTATTCCCTTTCCTGGTTAGCCCTTCCCAAAATGCATTACCCCTCACTTCTCCGGATTGAATTCCATTTGCCACTGTTCTGCCCACCTGACCAATTTATTGATATCTTCCTGCAGTCTACAGCTTCCTTCTTCAGTGTCAACCACACAGCCGATTTTAGTATCATCTGCAAACTTCTTAATCATACCCCCTATATTCAAGTCTAGATCTTTGATATATACCACAAAAAGCAAAGGACCCAGTACTGAGCCCTGCGGAACCCCACTGGAAACAGCCTTCCAGTCACAAAAACACCCATCAACCATTACCCTCTGCTTCCTGTCTCTGAGCCAATTTTGGATCCAACTTGACACTTTGCCCTGGATCCCATGGGCTTTTAACTTTGTGACCAGTCTGCCATGTGGAACCTTATCAAAAGCCTTGCTAAAATCCATATCGACTACATCAAACCCACTACCCTCATCTATCCTCCTTGTTACCTCCTCAAAAAATTCAATCAAGTTTGTCAGACACGACCTTCCCTTAACAAATCCGTGCTGATTGTCCTTGATTAATCCGTGCCTTTCTAAATGACGATTAATATCGTCCCTCAGAATTTTTTCCAATAATTTGCCCACCACCGAGGTTAGGCTGTAATTACTCGGTCTATCCCTTACACCCTTTTTAAACAATGGTACCACATTAACAGTCCTCCAGTCCTCCGGCACCACACCTGTAGCCAGAGAGGATTGGAAAATGATGGTCAGAGCCTCTGCTATTTCCTCCATTGCTTCTGTTAACAGTCTGGGATACATTTCATCCGGCCCTGGGGTTTTATCCACTTTCAAAGATGCTAAACCCTTTTTAAAATTCATTCATGGGATGTGGGCGTTGCTGGCATTTCTTGCCCATCCCTAATTGCCCTTGAGAAGGTGGTGGTGAGCCACCTTCTTGAACCGCTGCAGTCCGTGTGGTGAAGGTCCTCCCACAGTGCTGTTAGGGAGGGAGTTCCAGGATTTTGACCCAGCGACGATGAAGGAACAAGTCAAGATGGTGTGTGTGACTTGGAGGGGAACTTGGAGGTGGTGGTGTTCCCATGCGCTTGCTGCCCTTGTCCTTCTAGGTGGAAGAGGTCGCGGGTTTGGGAGGTGCTGCCGAAGAAGCCTTGGCGAGTTGCTGCAGTGCATCTTGTAGATGGTACACACTGCAGCCGCGGTGCGCCGGTGGTGGAGGGAGTGAATGTATAAGGTGGTGGATGGGGTTAATACTTCCTCTCTCACTATGTTTTTCTCATCTAATATTTCACACTCCTCCTCCTCAACTACAATGTCTGCATCGTCCCGCTCTTCTGTGAAGACAGACGCAAAGTATTCATTAAGAACCACACCCGTGTCTTCCGCCTCCACACACAAGCTTCCTTTTTAGTCTCTAATAGGCCCTACTCTTTCTTTAGTTATCCTTTTGCTCTTAATGTATTTATAAAACATCTTTGGATTTTCCTCGATTTTACTTGCCAATATTTTTTCATGCCCTCTTTGCTTTCCTAATTTCTGTTTTAATTTCACCCCCGCACTTTCTATACTCCTCTCGGCTTTCTGCAGTATTTAGCCCTCGGTATCTGACATAAGCTTCCCTTTTTTTCTTTATCCTACCCTGTATGCCCCGTGACATCCTGGGGACTCTAGATTTGTTAGCCCCACCCTTTTTCTTTGTGGGAACATACTTGCTCTGAACCCTCACTATCTCCTCCTTGAATGCCTCCCACTGCTCTTGACACTGATTTACCTTCAAGTTTCTGTCTCCAGTCCACTTTTGCTAAATCACATCTCAGCTCAGTAAAATTAGCCTTTCCCCAATCGAGAACTTTCACTCCTGGTCTATCTTTGTCCTTTTCCATAACTACGCTAAATCTAACCGAATTATGATCACTACCCCCAAACTGCTCCCCCACTGATAGCTCTCCTGTCCATTTGTCCTTTTGAAGGCAAAACACTGCAGTCAATGTGCAGGCAGGAAGCTCCCACAAACAGCAAGGAGGTAAATAACCAGTTAACCTGTTCTGATGGTGTTGAATGAGGGAGGAATGTTGGCCCAGGACACTGGGAGAACTCTCTGCTCTTCCAATAGTGCCCTCAGATTAAAGGCCTTTTCATATTCCCAAAAATTCGTGGAGACACCTTTGATTTCCTAACAACCGAGTCTGTCGAATTCTCAATTCCAGGAATCTTTTAAGTTGCAGTCCCTCTAATACCGGCAGTGAGACGCTCTCCTCAATGACCCTGGAATTACCACATGACCCTGTGCGTCTCTCACCTCGTCAGATATGTACAATCCTCCTCTGTCTCGGATCATCCCGCTGACCTCCTTCAGAAATCCTTTGGGATATTGTACAGTCCCATTAACACCCTGTGGGAATACAATCCAATCCAATCACTTACAACATGTCCGAGTCTGCCCGTATCTCGGACTCAGAGAAGCACTCTGTCTGTGAGCAAGGTTCAGATAACTAACACAATGCTGCCATCATTTATCTGTGTTAAACCTCAGCAAGCACTGGGCTAACTCCACAAACTAAACAAGCCCACAACCTGAAGTGTTAACAGCGTGAGGCCCAGAATGGCTGATCCCACCAAGTCACAATCCCAGCTGTCCTCGGAATGAGAGTGAAAATAAACCCCATCAAACATCAGCCCTAATCCACTGCCACTGCAATACCTGTGGTTCACCACACTGGTTCCTGGGATGGGGGGATTGTCCCTATGAGGAGAGATTGAGTAGCCTAGACCTATATTCTCCAGAGTTTAGAAATGAGAGGTGATCTCATTGAAACATACAAAATTCTTGCAGGGCTTGACAGGGTAGATGCAGGGAGGATGTTTCCCCTGGCTGGGGAGTCCAGACATAGAGTCCCAATTTACCAACCCCTTCCCATTCATGCCCATTGTACACAATCCCAATGGATTTACAGACAGGGTAATGCTGGATTCCCAGACTGACAGTTCTTACCTGGATTGGTTCAGCAATGAATCCGGCCACTCGCTTGGGTACAGCGGTCAGCAACAGGTCACGGAACTGGTCAATATAGGCATCCTTGGCCTGGCAGCTGCCTGGTGTAGAGAGAAGGTAAAGGGGGAGTGCTCAGCTCACCGGTCCCTGCTCACCGGTCCCTGCTCACCGGCCCCAGCTCACCGACCTCAGCTCACCGGTCCCAGCTCACCGGCCCAGCTCACCGGCACAGCTCACCGGCCCCAGCTCACCGGCCCCAGCTCACCGGCCCAGCTCACCGGCTCAGCTCACCGACCCCAGCTCACCGGCCCCTGCTCACCGGCCCAGCTCACCGGCCCCAGCTCACCGGCCCCTGCTCACCGGCTCAGCTCACCGACCCCAGCTCACCGGCCCCAGCTCACCGGCTCAGCTCACCGGCCTCAGCTCACCGACCCAGCTCACCGACCCAGCTCACCGGCTCAGCTCACCGGCCTCAGCTCACCGACCCCAGCTCACCGGCCCCAGCTCACCGACCTCAGCTCACCGGCCCCAGCTCACCGGCCCCAGCTCACCGGTCCCAGCTCACCGGCTCAGCTCACCGGCTCAGCTCACCGACCCCAGCTCACCGGCCCCTGCTCACCGGCCCAGCTCACCGGCCCCAGCTCACCGGCCCCTGCTCACCGGCTCAGCTCACCGACCCCAGCTCACCGGCCCCAGCTCACCGGCTCAGCTCACCGGCCTCAGCTCACCGACCCAGCTCACCGACCCAGCTCACCGGCTCAGCTCACCGGCCTCAGCTCACCGACCCCAGCTCACCGGCCCCAGCTCACCGGCTCAGCTCACCGGCCTCAGCTCACCGACCCAGCTCACCGACCCAGCTCACCGACCTCAGCTCACCGACCCCAGCTCACCGGTCCCTGCTCACCGACCCCAGCTCACCGACCTCAGCTCACCGGTCCCTGCTCACCGACCCCAGCTCACCGACCCCAGCTCACCGGCCTCAGCTCACCGACCCCAGCTCACCGACCTCAGCTCACCGACCTCAGCTCACCGGCTCAGCTCACCGACCCCAGCTCACCGGCCCCAGCTCACCGGCCTCAGCTCACCGACCCCAGCTCACCGACTTCAGCTCACCGACCTCAGCTCACCGGCTCAGCTCACCGACCCCAGCTCACCGGCCCCAGCTCACTGGCCTCAGCTCACCGGCCTCAGCTCACCGGCTCAGCTCACCGACCCCAGCTCACCGGCCCCAGCTCACCGGCCTCAGCTCACCGACCCCAGCTCACCGGCCCCAGCTCACCGGCCTCAGCTCACCGGCCCCAGCTCACCGACCCCAGCTCACCGGCCCCAGCTCACCGGCCTCAGCTCACCGGCTCAGCTCACCGGCCTCAGCTCACCGACCCCAGCTCACCGACCTCAGCTCACCGACCCCAGCTCACCGACCCAGCTCACCGGCCCCAGCTCACCGGCCCCAGCTCACCGGCTCAGCTCACCGGCCTCAGCTCACCGACCTCAGCTCACCGGCCCAGCTCACCGGCTCAGCTCACCGGCCCAGCTCACCGGCCCCAGCTCACCGGCCCCAGCTCACCGGCTCAGCTCACCGGCCTCAGCTCACCGACCTCAGCTCACCGGCCCCAGCTCACCGGCCCCAGCTCACCGGCCCAGCTCACCGGCCCAGCTCACCGACCCCAGCTCACCGGCCTCAGCTCACCGGCCTCAGCTCACCGGTCCCTGCTCACCGGTCCCTGCTCACCGGCCCCAGCTCACCGACCTCAGCTCACCGACCCCAGCTCACCGGCTCAGCTCACCGACCTCAGCTCACCGACCTCAGCTCACCGACCTCAGCTCACCGACCTCAGCTCACCGACCCCAGCTCACCGACCCCAGCTCACCGACCCCAGCTCACCGGCCCCAGCTCACCGGCTCAGCTCACCGACCTCAGCTCACCGACCCCAGCTCACCGACCCAGCTCACCGGCCCAGCTCACCGACCTCAGCTCACCGACCCCAGCTCACCGACCCAGCTCACCGACCTCAGCTCACCGGTCCCAGCTCATCGGCCCCAGCTCACCGGCCCAGCTCACCGACCTCAGCTCACCGGCCCAGCTTTCCGACCTCAGCTCACCGACCTCAGCTCACCGGCCCCAGCTCACCGGCCCAGCTAACCGGCCCCAGCTCACCGGCCCAGCTCACCGACCTCAGCTCACCGGCCCAGCTCACCGACCTCAGCTCACCGACCTCAGCTCACCGGTCCAAGCTCATCGGCCCCAGCTCACCGGCCCAGCTCACTGACCCAGCTCACCGGTCCCTGCTCACCGGCTCAGCTCACCGGCCCCTGCTCACCGGCCCCAGCTCACCGACCTCAGCTCACCGGCCCCAGCTCACCGGCTCAGCTCACCGGCCCCTGCTCACCGGCCCCAGCTCACCGGCTCAGCTCACCGGCCCCAGCTCACCGGCCCAGCTCACCGGCTCAGCTCACCGGCTCAGCTCACCGGCTCAGCTCACCGGCCCAGCTCACCGGCCTCAGCTCACCGACCCCAGCTCACCGGCCCCAGCTCACCGACCCAGCTCACCGACCTCAGCTCACCAGCCCCAGCTCACCGGCCTCAGCTCACCGGCCTCAGCTCACCGGCCTCAGCTCACCGGCCCCAGCTCACCGGCCCAGCTCACCGACCCCAGCTCACCGACCTCAGCTCACCGGCCCCAGCTCACCGGCCCCAGCTCACCGACCCAGCTCACCGACCTCAGCTCACCGGCCCCAGCTCACCGACCCCAGCTCACCGGCCTCAGCTCACCGGCCCCAGCTCACCGGCCCCAGCTCACCGACCTCAGCTCACCGGCCCCAGCTCACCGGCCCCAGCTCACCGGCCTCAGCTCACCGGCCCCAGCTCACCGGCCCCAGCTCACCGGCCCCAGCTCACCGGCCCCAGCTCACCGACCTCAGCTCACCGGCCCCAGCTCACCGGCCCCAGCTCACCAGCCCAGCTCACCGGCCTCAGCTCACCGGCCCCAGCTCACCGACCCCAGCTCACCGACCCAGCTCACCGACCTCAGCTCACCGACCTCAGCTCACCGGCCCCAGCTCACCGACCCCAGCTCACCGACCCAGCTCACCGACCTCAGCTCACCGGCCCCAGCTCACCGGCCCCAGCTCACCGACCTCAGCTCACCGACCTCAGCTCACCGGCCCAGCTCACCGGCTCAGCTCACCGACCCCAGCTCACCGGCCCCAGCTCACCGACCTCAGCTCACCGGCCCCAGCTCACCGGCCTCAGCTCACCGACCCCAGCTCACCGGTCCCTGCTCACCGACCTCAGCTCACCGACCCCAGCTCACCGGCCCCAGCTCACCGGCCTCAGATCACCGACCCCAGCTCACCGGCCCCAGCTCACCGGTCCCTGCTCACCGACCTCAGCTCACCGACCCCAGCTCTCCGGCCCCAGCTAACCGGCCCCAGCTCACCGGCCCCAGCTCACCGACCTCAGCTCACCGGCCCCAGCTCACCGACCTCAGCTCACCGGTCCCAGCTCACCGACCTCAGCTCACCGACCTCAGCTCACCGGCCCCAGCTCACCGACCCCAGCTCACCGGCCCCAGCTCACCGGCCCCAGCTCACCGACCTCAGCTCACCGGCCCCAGCTCACCGACCTCAGCTCACCGGTCCCAGCTCACCGGCCCCAGCTCACCGACCTCAGCTCACCGGCCCCAGCTCACCGACCCCAGCTCACCGGCCCCAGCTCACCGACCTCAGCTCACTGACCTCAGCTCACCGACCCCAGCTCACCGGCCCCAGCTCACCGACCTCAGCTCACCGACCCCAGCTCACCGGCCCCAGCTCACCGGTCCCTGCTCACCGACCCAGCTCACCGGCCCCAGCTCACCGACCTCAGCTCACCGACCCCAGCTCACCGGTCCCTGCTCACCGGCCCCAGCTCACCGGCCCAGCTCACCGACCTCAGCTCACCGGCCCCAGCTCACCGACCTCAGCTCACCGACCTCAGCTCACCGGCCCCAGCTCACCGGTCCCTGCTCACCGGCCTCAGCTCACCGGCCCCAGCTCACCGGCCCCAGCTCACCGACCCCAGCTCACCGGTCCCAGCTCACCGACCTCAGCTAACCGGCCCCAGCTCACCGACCCCAGCTCACCGGTCC
Source organism: Somniosus microcephalus (assembly GCF_052327205.1). Lineage (NCBI taxonomy): Eukaryota > Metazoa > Chordata > Chondrichthyes > Squaliformes > Somniosidae > Somniosus > Somniosus microcephalus. Next base: position 4,619,907 of record NC_140987.1, on the reverse strand, counting down.
CAGCTCACCGACCCCAGCTCACCGGTCCCAGCTCACCGGCCCCAGCTCACCGGTCCCTGCCCACCGACCTCAGCTCACCGACCCAGCTCACCGACCCAGCTCACCGGTCCCTGCTCACCGGCCTCAGCTCACCGGCCCCAGCTCACCGACCTCAGCTCACCGGCCCCAGCTCACCGGCCCAGCTCACCGGCCCCAGCTCACCGAACTCAGCTCACCGGCCCCAGCTCACCGGCCCCAGCTCACCGGCCCCAGCTCACCGACCTCAGCTCACCGGTCCCTGCTCACCGGCCTCAGCTCACCGACCTCAGCTCACCGACCCAGCTCACCGGCCTCAGCTCACCGGCCCCAGCTCACCGACCCCAGCTCACCGGCCCCAGCTCACCGACATCAGCTCACCGGCCCCAGCTCACCGACCTCAGCTCACCGACCGCAGCTCACCGGCCTCAGCTCACCGGCCCCAGCTCACCGACCTCAGCTCACCGACCTCAGCTCACCGACCCCAGCTCACCGGCCCCAGCTCACCGGCCCCAGCTCACCGGTCCCAGCTCACCGGCTCAGCTCACCGACCCCAGCTCACCGGCCCCAGCTCACCGGCCTCAGCTCACCGACCCCAGCTCACCGGCCCCAGCTCACCGGCTCAGCTCACCGGCCTCAGCTCACCGACCCAGCTCACCGACCCAGCTCACCGACCTCAGCTCACCGACCCCAGCTCACCGGTCCCTGCTCACCGACCCCAGCTCACCGACCTCAGCTCACCGGTCCCTGCTCACCGACCCCAGCTCACCGACCCCAGCTCACCGGCCTCAGCTCACCGACCCCAGCTCACCGACCTCAGCTCACCGACCTCAGCTCACCGGCTCAGCTCACCGACCCCAGCTCACCGGCCCCAGCTCACCGGCCTCAGCTCACCGACCCCAGCTCACCGACTTCAGCTCACCGACCTCAGCTCACCGGCTCAGCTCACCGACCCCAGCTCACCGGCCCCAGCTCACTGGCCTCAGCTCACCGGCCTCAGCTCACCGGCTCAGCTCACCGACCCCAGCTCACCGGCCCCAGCTCACCGGCCTCAGCTCACCGACCCCAGCTCACCGGCCCCAGCTCACCGGCCTCAGCTCACCGGCCCCAGCTCACCGACCCCAGCTCACCGGCCCCAGCTCACCGGCCTCAGCTCACCGGCTCAGCTCACCGGCCTCAGCTCACCGACCCCAGCTCACCGACCTCAGCTCACCGACCCCAGCTCACCGACCCCAGCTCACCGACCCAGCTCACCGGCCCCAGCTCACCGGCCCCAGCTCACCGGCTCAGCTCACCGGCCTCAGCTCACCGACCTCAGCTCACCGGCCCAGCTCACCGGCTCAGCTCACCGGCCCAGCTCACCGGCCCCAGCTCACCGGCCCCAGCTCACCGGCTCAGCTCACCGGCCTCAGCTCACCGACCTCAGCTCACCGGCCCCAGCTCACCGGCCCCAGCTCACCGGCCCAGCTCACCGGCCCAGCTCACCGACCCCAGCTCACCGGCCTCAGCTCACCGGCCTCAGCTCACCGGTCCCTGCTCACCGGTCCCTGCTCACCGGCCCCAGCTCACCGACCTCAGCTCACCGACCCCAGCTCACCGGCTCAGCTCACCGACCTCAGCTCACCGACCTCAGCTCACCGACCTCAGCTCACCGACCTCAGCTCACCGACCCCAGCTCACCGACCCCAGCTCACCGACCCCAGCTCACCGGCCCCAGCTCACCGGCTCAGCTCACCGACCTCAGCTCACCGACCCCAGCTCACCGACCCAGCTCACCGGCCCAGCTCACCGACCTCAGCTCACCGACCCCAGCTCACCGACCCAGCTCACCGACCTCAGCTCACCGGTCCCAGCTCATCGGCCCCAGCTCACCGGCCCAGCTCACCGACCTCAGCTCACCGGCCCAGCTTTCCGACCTCAGCTCACCGACCTCAGCTCACCGGCCCCAGCTCACCGGCCCAGCTAACCGGCCCCAGCTCACCGGCCCAGCTCACCGACCTCAGCTCACCGGCCCAGCTCACCGACCTCAGCTCACCGACCTCAGCTCACCGGTCCAAGCTCATCGGCCCCAGCTCACCGGCCCAGCTCACTGACCCAGCTCACCGGTCCCTGCTCACCGGCTCAGCTCACCGGCCCCTGCTCACCGGCCCCAGCTCACCGACCTCAGCTCACCGGCCCCAGCTCACCGGCTCAGCTCACCGGCCCCTGCTCACCGGCCCCAGCTCACCGGCTCAGCTCACCGGCCCCAGCTCACCGGCCCAGCTCACCGGCTCAGCTCACCGGCTCAGCTCACCGGCTCAGCTCACCGGCCCAGCTCACCGGCCTCAGCTCACCGACCCCAGCTCACCGGCCCCAGCTCACCGACCCAGCTCACCGACCTCAGCTCACCAGCCCCAGCTCACCGGCCTCAGCTCACCGGCCTCAGCTCACCGGCCTCAGCTCACCGGCCCCAGCTCACCGGCCCAGCTCACCGACCCCAGCTCACCGACCTCAGCTCACCGGCCCCAGCTCACCGGCCCCAGCTCACCGACCCAGCTCACCGACCTCAGCTCACCGGCCCCAGCTCACCGACCCCAGCTCACCGGCCTCAGCTCACCGGCCCCAGCTCACCGGCCCCAGCTCACCGACCTCAGCTCACCGGCCCCAGCTCACCGGCCCCAGCTCACCGGCCTCAGCTCACCGGCCCCAGCTCACCGGCCCCAGCTCACCGGCCCCAGCTCACCGGCCCCAGCTCACCGACCTCAGCTCACCGGCCCCAGCTCACCGGCCCCAGCTCACCAGCCCAGCTCACCGGCCTCAGCTCACCGGCCCCAGCTCACCGACCCCAGCTCACCGACCCAGCTCACCGACCTCAGCTCACCGACCTCAGCTCACCGGCCCCAGCTCACCGACCCCAGCTCACCGACCCAGCTCACCGACCTCAGCTCACCGGCCCCAGCTCACCGGCCCCAGCTCACCGACCTCAGCTCACCGACCTCAGCTCACCGGCCCAGCTCACCGGCTCAGCTCACCGACCCCAGCTCACCGGCCCCAGCTCACCGACCTCAGCTCACCGGCCCCAGCTCACCGGCCTCAGCTCACCGACCCCAGCTCACCGGTCCCTGCTCACCGACCTCAGCTCACCGACCCCAGCTCACCGGCCCCAGCTCACCGGCCTCAGATCACCGACCCCAGCTCACCGGCCCCAGCTCACCGGTCCCTGCTCACCGACCTCAGCTCACCGACCCCAGCTCTCCGGCCCCAGCTAACCGGCCCCAGCTCACCGGCCCCAGCTCACCGACCTCAGCTCACCGGCCCCAGCTCACCGACCTCAGCTCACCGGTCCCAGCTCACCGACCTCAGCTCACCGACCTCAGCTCACCGGCCCCAGCTCACCGACCCCAGCTCACCGGCCCCAGCTCACCGGCCCCAGCTCACCGACCTCAGCTCACCGGCCCCAGCTCACCGACCTCAGCTCACCGGTCCCAGCTCACCGGCCCCAGCTCACCGACCTCAGCTCACCGGCCCCAGCTCACCGACCCCAGCTCACCGGCCCCAGCTCACCGACCTCAGCTCACTGACCTCAGCTCACCGACCCCAGCTCACCGGCCCCAGCTCACCGACCTCAGCTCACCGACCCCAGCTCACCGGCCCCAGCTCACCGGTCCCTGCTCACCGACCCAGCTCACCGGCCCCAGCTCACCGACCTCAGCTCACCGACCCCAGCTCACCGGTCCCTGCTCACCGGCCCCAGCTCACCGGCCCAGCTCACCGACCTCAGCTCACCGGCCCCAGCTCACCGACCTCAGCTCACCGACCTCAGCTCACCGGCCCCAGCTCACCGGTCCCTGCTCACCGGCCTCAGCTCACCGGCCCCAGCTCACCGGCCCCAGCTCACCGACCCCAGCTCACCGGTCCCAGCTCACCGACCTCAGCTAACCGGCCCCAGCTCACCGACCCCAGCTCACCGGTCCCAGCTCACCGACCCCAGCTCACCGGTCCCAGCTCACCGGCCCCAGCTCACCGGTCCCTGCCCACCGACCTCAGCTCACCGACCCAGCTCACCGACCCAGCTCACCGGTCCCTGCTCACCGGCCTCAGCTCACCGGCCCCAGCTCACCGACCTCAGCTCACCGGCCCCAGCTCACCGGCCCAGCTCACCGGCCCCAGCTCACCGAACTCAGCTCACCGGCCCCAGCTCACCGGCCCCAGCTCACCGGCCCCAGCTCACCGACCTCAGCTCACCGGTCCCTGCTCACCGGCCTCAGCTCACCGACCTCAGCTCACCGACCCAGCTCACCGGCCTCAGCTCACCGGCCCCAGCTCACCGACCCCAGCTCACCGGCCCCAGCTCACCGACATCAGCTCACCGGCCCCAGCTCACCGACCTCAGCTCACCGACCGCAGCTCACCGGCCTCAGCTCACCGGCCCCAGCTCACCGACCTCAGCTCACCGACCTCAGCTCACCGACCCCAGCTCACCGGCCCCAGCTCACCGGCCCCAGCTCACCGGTCCCAGCTCACCGGCTCAGCTCACCGACCCCAGCTCACCGGCCCCAGCTCATCGACCTCAGCTCACCGGCTCCAGCTCACCGACCTCAGCTCACCGACCTCAGCTCACCGACCCCAGCTCACCGACCTCAGCTCACCGGCCCCAGCTCACCGACCCCAGCTCACCGACCTCAGCTCACCGACCCAGCTCACCGACCTCAGCTCACCGGCCCCAGCTCACCGACCTCAGCTCACCGACCCAGCTCACCGACCCCAGCTCACCGGCCCCAGCTCACCGGCCCCAGCTCACCGGCCTCAGCTCACCGACCTCAGCTCACCGACCCCAGCTCACCGACCTCAGCTCACCGACCTCAGCTCACCGGCCCCAGCTCACCGACCTCAGCTCACCGGCCCCAGCTCACCGGCCCCAGCTCACCGGCCCCAGCTCATCGGCCCAGCTCACCGACCCCAGCTCACCGACCTCAGCTCACCGACCTCAGCTCAACGGCCCCAGCTCACCGACCTCAGCTCACCGGCCCCAGCTCACCGGCCCCAGCTCACCGGCCCCAGCTCACCGACCCCAGCTCACCGACCTCAGCTCACCGACCTCAGCTCACCGACCCAGCTCACCGGCCCCAGCTCACCGGCCCCAGCTCATCGGCCCAGCTCACCGACCCAGCTCACCGACCTCAGCTCACCGACCCAGCTCACCGGCCCCAGCTCACCGGCCCCAGCTCATCGGCCCCAGCTCACCGGCCCCAGCTCATCGGCCCAGCTCACCGGCCCCAGCTCACCGGCCCCAGCTCACCGACATCAGCTCACTGACCTCAGCTCACCGACCTCAGCTCACCGGCCCCAGTTCACCGACCTCAGCTCACCGGCCCCAGCTCACCGGCTCCAGCTCACCGACCCAGCTCACCGACCTCAGCTCACCGACCTCAGCTCACCGACCCCAGCTCACCGACCCCAGCTCACCGGCCCAGCTCACTGACCTCAGCTCACCGGCCCCAGCTCACCGGCTCCAGCTCACCGACCCAGCTCACCGGCCCCAGCTCACCGACCTCAGCTCACCGACCCCAGCTCACCGACATCAGCTCACCGGCCCCAGCTCACCGACCTCAGCTCACCGACCCCAGCTCACCGACCCCAGCTCACCGGCCCCAGCTCATCGGCCCCAGCTCACCGGCCCCAGCTCATCGGCCCAGCTCACCGGCCCCAGCTCACCGGCCCCAGCTCACCGGTCCCAGCTCACCGGCCCCAGCTCACCGACCCCAGCTCACCGGCCCCAGCTCACCGGCCCCAGCTCACCGACCCCAGCTCACCGACCTCAGCTCACCGACCTCAGCTCATCGGCCCCAGCTCACCGACCTCAGCTCACCGGCCCCAGCTCACCGGCCCCAGCTCACCGACCTCAGCTCACCGGCCCCAGCTCACCGACCCAGCTCACCGACCCAGCTCACCAACCTCAGCTCACCGACCCCAGCTCACCGACCCAGCTCACCGGCCCCAGCTCACCGGCCCCAGCTCACCGACCTCAGCTCACCGGCCCAGCTCACCGACCTCAGCTCACCGACCCAGCTCACCGGCCCCAGCTCACCGGCCCCAGCTCACCGACCTCAGCTCACCGACCTCAGCTCACCGACCTCAGCTCACCGGCCCCAGCTCACCGACCCAGCTCACCGGCCCCAGCTCACCGACCTCAGCTCACCGACCTCAGCTCACCGGCCCCAGCTCACCGACCTCAGCTCACCGGCCCCAGCTCACCGGCCCCAGCTCACCGACATCAGCTCACTGACCTCAGCTCACCGACCTCAGCTCACCGGCCCCAGTTCACCGACCTCAGCTCACCGGCCCCAGCTCACCGGCTCCAGCTCACCGACCCAGCTCACCGACCTCAGCTCACCGACCTCAGCTCACCGACCCCAGCTCACCGACCCCAGCTCACCGGCCCAGCTCACTGACCTCAGCTCACCGGCCCCAGCTCACCGGCTCCAGCTCACCGACCCAGCTCACCGACCTCAGCTCACCGGCCCCAGCTCACCGACCTCAGCTCACCGGCCCCAGCTCACCGGCCCCAGCTCACCGGCCCCAGCTCACCGACCTCAGCTCACCGACCCCAGCTCACCGACATCAGCTCACCGGCCCCAGCTCACCGACCTCAGCTCACCAACCCCAGCTCACCGACCCCAGCTCACCGGCCCCAGCTCACCGGTCCCAGCTCACCGACCTCAGCTCACCGGCCCCAGCTCACCGACCCCAGCTCACCGACCTCAGCTCACCGACCCCAGCTCACCGACCTCAGCTCATCGGCCTCAGCTCACCGACCTCAGCTCATCGGCCTCAGCTCACCGGCCCCAGCTCACCGACATCAGCTCACCGACCTCAGCTAACCGGCCCCAGCTCACCGACCTCAGCTCACCGGCCCCAGCTCACTGGCCCCAGCTCACCGACCCAGCTCACTGACCCCAGCTCACCGGCCCCAGCTCACCGGCCCCAGCTCACCGACATCAGCTCACCGGCCTCAGCTCACCGACCCCAGCTCACCGGCCTCAGCTCACCGGCCCCAGCTCACCGACCCCAGCTCACCGACCCCAGCTCACCGACCCAGCTCACCGGCCCCAGCTCACCGACCTCAGCTCACCGACCCCAGCTCACCGGCCCCAGCTCACCGACCTCAGCTCACCGACATCAGCTCACCGGCCCCAGCTCACCGGCCCCAGCTCACCGACCTCAGCTCACCGACCCCAGCTCACCGACCCAGCTCACCGACCCAGCTCACCGACCTTAGCTCACCGGCCCCAGCTCACCGACCTCAGCTCACCGACCCCAGCTCACCGACCCCAGCTCACCGGCCCCAGCTCACCGGTCCCAGCTCACCGACCTCAGCTCACCGGCCCCAGCTCACCGACCCCAGCTCACCGACCTCAGCTCACCGACCCCAGCTCACCGACCTCAGCTCATAGTCCTCAGCTCACCGACCTCAGCTCATCGGCCTCAGCTCACCGGCCCCAGCTCACCGACATCAGCTCACCGACCTCAGCTAACCGGCCCCAGCTCACCGACCTCAGCTCACCGGCCCGAGCTCACTGGCCCCAGCTCACCGACCCAGCTCACTGACCCCAGCTCACCGGCCCCAGCTCACCGGCCCCAGCTCACCGACATCAGCTCACCGGCCTCAGCTCACCGACCCCAGCTCACCGGCCTCAGCTCACCGGCCACAGCTCACCGACCCCAGCTCACCGACCCCAGCTCACCGACCCAGCTCACCGGCCCCAGCTCACCGACCTCAGCTCACCGACCCCAGCTCACCGGCCCCAGCTCACCGACCTCAGCTCACCGACATCAGCTCACCGGCCCCAGCTCACCGGCCCCAGCTCACCGACCTCAGCTCACCGACCCCAGCTCACCGACCCCAGCTCACCGACCCAGCTCACCGACCCAGCTCACCGACCTCAGCTCACCGGCCCCAGCTCACCGACCCCAGCTCACCGACCCAGCTCACCGACCCAGCTCACCGGCCCCAGCTCACCGACCTTAGCTCACCGACCCCAGCTCACCGACCCCAGCTCACCGACCCAGCTCACCGGCCCCAGCTCACCGGCCTCAGCTCACCGACCCCAGCTCACCGACCCCAGCTCACCGGCCCCAGCTCACCGACATCAGCTCACCGGCCTCAGCTCACCGACCCCAGCTCACTGGCCTCAGCTCACCGGCCCCAGCTCACCGACCCCAGCTCACCGACCCAGCTCACCGGCCCCAGCTCACCGACCTCAGCTCACCGACCCCAGCTCACCGGCCCCAGCTCACCGACCTCAGCTCACCGACATCAGCTCACCGGCCCCAGCTCACCGGCCCCAGCTCACCGACCTCAGCTCGCCGACCCCAGCTCACCGACCCAGCTCACCGACCCAGCTCACCGACCTCAGCTCACCGGCCCCAGCTCACCGACCTCAGCTCACCGACCCCAGCTCACCGGACCCAGCTCACCGGTCCCAGCTCACCGGTCCCAGCTCACCGACCTCAGCTCACCGGCCCCAGCTCACCGACCCCAGCTCACCGACCTCAGCTCACCGACCCCAGCTCACCGACCCCAGCTCACCGACCCAGCTCACCGACCCAGCTCACCGACCTCAGCTCACCGGCCCCAGCTCACCGACCCCAGCTCACCGACCCAGCTCACCGACCCAGCTCACCGACCTCAGCTCACCGGCCCCAGCTCACCGACCCCAGCTCACCGACCCAGCTCACCGACCAAGCTCACCGGTCCCAGCTCACCGACCCAGCTCACCGACATCAGCTCACCGGCCTCAGCTCACCGACCCCAGCTCACCGACCCCAGCTCACCGACCCCAGCTCACCGGCCCCAGCTCACCGACCCCAGTTCACCGACCCCAGCTCACCGACCCAGCTCACCGGCCCCAGCTCACCGACCTTAGCTCACCGACCCCAGCTCACCGACCCCAGCTCACCGACCCAGCTCACCGGCCCCAGCTCACCGGCCTCAGCTCACCGACCCCAGCTCACCGACCCCAGCTCACCGGCCCCAGCTCACCGGCCCCAGCTCACCGACCCCAGCTCACCGACCCAGCTCACCGGCCCCAGCTCACCGACCTCAGCTCACCGACCCCAGCTCACCGGCCCCAGCTCACCGACCTCAGCTCACCGACATCAGCTCACCGGCCCCAGCTCACCGGCCCCAGCTCACCGACCCCAGCTCACTGACCTCAGCTCACCGACATCAGCTCACCGGCCCCAGCTCACCGGCCCCAGCTCACCGACCCCAGCTCACCGGCCCCAGCTCACCGACCCCAGCTCACTGACCCCAGCTCACCGACCCAGCTCACCGGCCCCAGCTCACCGACCCCAGCTCACCGACCCAGCTCACCGACCCCAGCTCACCGACCCAGCTCACCGACCCAGCTCACCGGCCTCAGCTCACCGGCCCCAGCTCACCGGCCCCAGCTCACCGACCCCAGCTCACCGACCTCAGCTCACCGACATCAGCTCACCGGCCCCAGCTCACCGGCCTCAGCTCACCGGCCCCAGCTCACCGACCCCAGCTCACCGACCCCAGCTCACTGACATCAGCTCACCGGCCCCAGCTCACCGGCCCCAGCTCACCGACCCAGCTCACCGACCCAGCTCACCGGTCCCAGCTCAACGACCCAGCTCACCGACATCAGCTCACCGGCCTCAGCTCACCGGCCCCAGCTCACCGGTCCCAGCTCAATGACCCAGCTCACCGACATCAGCTCACCGGCCTCAGCTCACCGGCCCCAGCTCACCGGTCCCAGCTCACCGACATCAGCTCACCGACCCCAGCTCACCGACCCAGCTCACCGACCCCAGCTCACCGACATCAGCTCACCGACCTCAGCTCACCGGCCCCAGCTTACCGACCCCAGCTCACCGACCTCAGCTCAACGACCTCAGCTCACCGGCCCCAGCTCACCGACCCCAGCTCACCGACATCAGCTCACCGACCTCAGCTCACCGGCCCCAGCTCACCGACATCAGCTCACCGACCCCAGCTCACCGACCCCAGCTCACCGGCCCCAGCTCACCGGTCCCAGCTCACCGACCCCAGCTCACCGACCCAGCTCACCGACCCCAGCTCACCGGCCTCAGCTCACCGACCCCAGCTCACCGACCTCAGCTCACCGGCCCCAGCTCACCGACCCCAGCTCACCGACCTCAGCTCACCGGCCCCAGCTCACCGACCCCAGCTCACCGACCTCAGCTCACCGGCCTCAGCTCACCGGTCCCAGCTCACCGGCCCCAGCTCACCGGCCTCAGCTCACCGACCCCAGCTCACCGGCCCCAGCTCACCGGCCCCAGCTCACCGGCCTCAGCTCACCGACCCCAGCTCACCGACCTCAGCTCACCGACCTCAGCTCACCGGTCCCAGCTCACCGGCCCCAGCTCACCGGCCCCAGCTCACCGACATCAGCTCACCGGCCCCAGCTCACCGACCTCAGCTCACCGACCTCAGCTCACCGGTCCCAGCTCACCGGCCCCAGCTCACCGGCCTCAGCTCACCGACCCCAGCTCACCGGCCCCAGCTCACCGGCCCCAGCTCACCGGCCTCAGCTCACCGACCCCAGCTCACCGGCCCCAGCTCACCGGCCCCAGCTCACCGGTCCCAGCTCACCGGTCCCAGCTCACCGACCCCAGCTCACCGACCTCAGCTCATCGGCCACTCACGGGACGGGAAGTATTTACCCCCCGCCCCCCCGCTCCCCCTCCCCCTCCCCCCGACCAATCCCCTCACCTCCCCCTCCTCCCGCTCCCCCCTCCCCCCGCTCCCCTCCCCCGCTCCCCCTCCCCTCGCTACCCCTCCCCCAGCACCCGCCCGACCAATCCCCTCACCTCCCCGGGACCGGACATGCTCCAATAATTCAGCCAATCTCTGGCTTCCCTCCCCCTCCCCCCGCTCCCCCTCCCCTCGCACCCCTCCTCCTCCCCTCGCTCCCCCTCCCCCCGCTCCCCCTCCCCTCGCACCGCTCCCCCTCCCCTCGCTCCCCTCCCCCCGCGCTCCCCCTCCCGCTCCCCTTGCACTCCCCCTCCCACTCCCCTCGCACTCCCCCTCCCACTCCCCTCGCGCCCTCCTCGCGCACCTCTCCCCCTCCCCTCGCTCCCCCTCCCCTTCCCCTCGCTCCCCCTCCTCCTCCCCCCGCGCTCCCCCTCCCGCTCATCTTGCGCTCCCCCTCCCGCTCCCCTCGCGCTCCCCTCGCGCACCCCTCCCTCTCCCCTCGCTCCCCCTCCCCCTCCCCTCACTCCCCCTCCCCCTCCCCTCGCTCCCCCTCCCCTCGCTCCCCCTCCCGCTCCCCTCGCGCTCCCCCTCCTGCTCCCCTCGCGCTCCCCTCGCACCCCTCCCCCTCACCCTCCCCCTCCCCTCGCACCCCCTCCCCCTCCCCCGCTCCCCCTCCCCACGCTCCCCCCCCTGCTCCCCCTCCCCCCACTCCGCTCCCCTCGCACCCTCAACCCCTCCCCCGCTCCCCCTTCCCTCGCTCCGCCTCCCACCTCAGGCTTTTCCCACCAGCGTTGGGCAGGAGTCGGGCTCGTGCTATGGTAATAGGGTCCGGGAGTTAAAATAGCCCCGGACTTCAATTAATATCAGGAGTAGAGACACAGACTAACAGACAGACAGACGGAGATACCTGGGGAGCAGTTACAGATGCGAAGGGTTTGTACCGGAGAATCCCGACAGTGGCTCCCGCCCCAGGGACCTCGGAAAACATCCGGACACATGGTCTGAGAAAAGGAAAATCCCGTTAAACCAGGACCTGACCCAGCCCCGACACTGCCCCTGTGTCTAACTCCCTCTCCCAACACTTGTACCCCAGTGAGAGTCAGTGTCTGTGGAACTGTACCCCAGTGAGGGTCAGTGTCTGTGGTACTGTACCCCAGTGAGAGTCAGTGTCTGTGGAACTGTACCCCAGTGAGAGTCAGTGTCTGTGGAACTGTACCCCAGTGAGAGTCAGTGTCTGTGGAACTGTACCCCAGTGAGGGTCAGTGTCTGTGGTACTGTACCCCAGTGAGAGTCAGTGTCTGTGGAACTGTTCCCCACTGAGAGTCAGTGTCTGTGGAACTGTACCCCAGTGAGAGTCAGTGTCTGGAACTGTACCCCAGTGAGAGTCAGTGTCTGTGGAACTGTACCCCAGTGAGAGTCAGTGTCTGTGGAACTGTACCCCAGTGAGAGTCAGTGTCTGTGGAACTGTACCCCAGTGAGAGTCAGTGTCTGTGGAACTGTACCCCAGTGAGAGTCAGTGTCTGTGGAACTGTACCCCAGGGAGAGTCAGTGTCTGTGGTACTGTACCCCAGTGAGAGTCAGTGTCTGTGGAACTGTACCCCAGTGAGAGTCAGTGTCTGTGGAACTGTACCCCAGTGAGAGTCAGTGTCTGTGGAACTGTACCCCAGTGAGAGTCAGTGTCTGTGGAACTGTACCCCAGTGAGAGTCAGTGTCTGTGGAACTGTACCCCAGTGAGAGTCAGTGTCTGTGGAACTGTTCCCCAGTGAGAGTCAGTGTCTGTGGAACTGTACCCCAGTGAGAGTCAGTGTCTGTGGAACTGTACCCCAGTGAGAGTCAGTGTCTGTGGAACTGTACCCCAGTGAGAGTCAGTGTCTGTGGAACTGTACCCCAGTGAGAGTCAGTGTCTGTGGAACTGTACCCCAGTGAGAGTCAGTGTTTGTGGAACTCTACCCCAGTGAGAATCAGTGTCTGTGGAACTGTACCCCAGTGAGAGACAGTGTCTGTGGAACTGTACCCCAGTGAGAGTCAGTGTCTGTGGAACTGTACCCAAGTGAGACTTAGTGTCTGTGGAACTGTACCCCAGTGAGAGTTAGTGTCTCTGGAACTGTACCCCGTGAGAGTCAGTGTCTGTGGAACTGTACCCCAGTGAGAGTCAGTGTCTGTGGAACTGTACCCCAGTGAGAGTCAGTGTCTGTGGAACTGTACCCCAGTGAGAGTCAGTGTCTGTGGAACTGTACCCCAGGGACAGTCAGTGTGTGAGGAACTGTACCCCAGTGAGAGTCACTGTGTGAGGAACTGTACCCCAGTGAGAGTCAGTGTGTGTGGAACTGTACCCTAGTGAGAGTCAGTGTGTGTGGAACTGTTCCCCAGTGAGAGTCAATGTCTGTGGAACTGTACCCCAGTGAGAGTCAGTGCCTATGGAACTGTACCCCAGTGAGAGTCAGTGCCTGTGGAACTGTACCCCAGTGAGTGTCAGTGCCTGTGGAACTGTACCCCAGTGAGAGTCAGTGTCTGTGGAACTGTACCCCAGTGAGAGTCAGTGTCTGTGGAACTGTACCCCAGTGAGAGTCAGTGTCTGTGGAACTGTACCCCAGTGAGAGTCAGTGTCTGTGGAACTGTACCCCAGTGAGAGTCAGTGTCTGTGGAACTGTACCCCAGTGAGAGTCAGTGTCTGTGGAACTGTACCCCAGTGAGAGTCAGTGTCTGTGGAACTGTACCCCAGTGAGAGTCAGTGTCTGTGGAACTGTACCCCAGTGAGAGTCCGTGCCTGTGGAACTGTACCCCAGTGAGAGTCAGTGTCTGTGGAACTGTACCCCAGTGAGAGTCAGTGTGTGAGGATATCGAGGTCACTCACCGGGTGACACCCAGACAGAGTCGAGATGTTAAATTTCCAGCTGGCGATTGAGGTCAGTGCCATGGTGGAGATGCTGGCGCCATGGTAACCTCCGCTGGGGAGAAACCACACAGGCACTGAGAGTCAGGCAGCTCACCCACCCCGCCCCGTCTCCCCGCCCACCCCATCTCCCCGTCTCCCTACTCACCCCGTCTCCCTGCCCACTCCGTCTCCCCGTCTCCCCGCTCACCCCCGTCTCCCCGTCCCGTCTCCCCGCTCCCCCCCGTCTCCCTGCCCACTCCGTCTCCCCACTCACTCCGTCTCCCCATCTCACCACCCACTCCGTCTCCCCGCTCACCCCGTCTCCCCACTCACCCCGTCTCCCCGCTCACCCCGTCTCCCCGCTCACCCCGTCTCCCCTACCCGTCTCCCAATCCGCCTGCGCACCCACTCTGTCCTAACTCCATTCCATATCCCTCAGTTCTCTCACCCAACAACAATCTCTCGATCTCAAGTCCTGAAAGCTCCCATTGACCCCAGCATCCACAGCTTTCTGGGGGAGAGTTCCAGATTTCCATTAACCCTTTGTGTGATTCCTGACATCACCCCTGAACGGCCTGGCTCTGATTTTCAGGTTCGGCCCCCTTGTTCTGGACTCCCCCCACCAGAGGAAACAGTTTCTCTCTCTACACCCTCTCAACTCCTTTAATCTTAAACACCTCGATCAGGAGGAATTTAGAACATAAGAGATTGGTGCAGGAGTCGGCCATTCGGCCCTTCGAGCCTGGATAATTGGAGCTTCGAGTAATTGGAGCTTCGAGTAATTGGATAAATACTTAAAGGGGAAAAATTTGCAGGGCTCTGGGGAAAGAGCAGGGAGTGAGAGTAATTGGAGAGAATCGTTCAAAGAGCCGGCACAGGCACGATGGGCCGAAAGGCCTCCTTCTGTGGCGCATAAAAAAAATCACCCTCAGCCCTCGAAACTGGAGGTAAGACGTCCATCGGAGAGGTGGGAAATTCAAACTTGCTTGCTCGCTGCCAGGGGTAAGGCTGGTAGTTACTGGGCAAGCGGGTGGGCGAAGGGGGGTGCAGGTCGGGATGGTGGGGCGGGCTGGGGGTCAGGGTCGGGCTGGGGGTCAGGGTCGGGCTGGGGGTCGGGGTCGGGCTGGGGGTCGGGGGGCGGGCCGGGGGTCGGGGGGCGGGCTGGGGGTCAGGGTCAGGCCGGGGGTCGGGTGGGGAGGTTTACCCACTGCTCCCCTGCCCCCGATCTGCCCTCCTGCAGGTTCACACTCAGGGCCCTGAGCCACAGGCTCCTCTTTCATCTTCAGCTCAGGAGTCGATGGCCTCAGCCAGGCCTGATCTGCAAATTCAAACCCAGGCCTGAGCCCTGAGGCCGGAGCCAGGGAGAGGTGCTGGTCTCCCCGCTGGATCCAGGACCAGGAGGGGCCTTGATACCCAGAATATTTAATTCTTCAGTTTCCTCATGGGCCACCAGAATCAGGAGAACTGGGCCGGGCCCCAGGGGGAAAACACTGGGCCATCCAGCCCGGCCCTCAGCTCCAGCTTCCCCTCCCCCCCTCCCCTACACCTGCCTCCCCCACACACCCCTCCCCTCCCCCACACCCTCCTCCCCTCCCCTCCTCCCTCCTCCCCTCCCCTCCACCCTCTCCTCCCCTCCACCCCCCTCCCCCACATACCTCTCCCCATCTCCTCTCTCTCGCCCCGTCCCTTCCTCCTCCTCTCCTCCCCTCCCCCCCCCCTCCCTCTAAATCCCCTCTCCCCCTCCCGCTTCTCCCCGAGTCGCTCTGGCATCGTCGTGGTGACACGAGGGATCACCTGAGGGTGATGAGGTTGTGGTTGCGAGTGTGAACTCGTGCGAGGAGCATGGCGAGGTCGTTGGCCTCAGAACCGCTGTTCAACAGGAAAACAATCTGAGAAAACAGAACACAGGCTGCTTAACAACACCCCCAGGGGTCAGAACTCTCCCCACCCCCCAGGGGACAGAACTCTCCCCACCCCCCAGGGGACAGAACTCTCCCCACCCCCCAGGGGACAGAACTCTCCCCACCCCCCAGGAGACAGAACTCTCCCCACTGGGACCCGAGAGATTCTAAGGATGTCACCAGATGTGGATCCGGCCAAAGGTCGAGGGAGCTGGAACACTGGGGGCAGCACAGCACCACCATGTGTTGTGGACCTGTCACTACAGCGTGACACAAAGGTGTTTACATTGCAAGTGTGTATCAGACATCGAACCTAATAATATAAAATCTGCTCCATAAATGAGATGATTTTGGCGGGCATGACCTCGACCGCTCCTGAATATAAATCTGGTCCATGAGGCACCTACTCCTGAACAAGCTTGGCACCAAAAGGGGAACGGTAGCAGAGTGGTCATGTTACTGGGTTAGTAATTCAGAAGCCTGGACTAATGATCCAGTTAGACGTGAGTTCCAATCCCACCACGGCAGCTGGGGAATTTAAATTCAGTTAATTAAATAAATCTGGATTAAAGACCATGAAACTACCGGATTGTCGTAAAAACCCATCTGGTTCACTGACGTCTTTTTAGGGAAGGAAATCTGCTGTCCTTACCTGGTCTGGCCGATATGTGACTCCAGACCCACAGCAATGTGCTTGACTCTTAACTGCCCTCTGCGGCTCACCACCACCTTCTCGAGAGCAATTAGGGATGGGCAATAAATGCTGGCCTTAACCAGCGATGCCCACATTCCGGGAATGAACAATTGACAGTGGACATTAGAGAGTTTCCTCTGCGGGCGGGGGTGCAGGTGGTAAAGAATGGGGCTGATAGAAAGTGGGGCAGGAATGGGATGGTTGGGGGAGGAAGGAGGGGGTAAACGACAGGCCGGTGGAGTCACAGAGGGGGAGGTGTCTGTGGGAGGAGGGGGTTCGACAGGATCCCTCCAATCTGTCCCTTGTGAAGGTGGGTGGTGTGGTGACCGCTCGGTCGCTGGGCCGCCTCCTGCACGGTTCCTTACCTTCAGTGGCTCTGGGAACATTGAGCTGAGCCGCTCGATGTACTGGTTGATGTGGGGGTGCATGTAGATGTTGGTCGTGTGCCACAGACGCCCCAGCTGTTCCCGAGCCACAGCCGTTACCTTCCTGTGAGCAAGAGAACAAACATATCCATCAGCAACCATCCCATCCCATCACAGTGTCCATCCCATCCTCCCCATCACAGTGTCCATCCCATCCTCCCCATCACAGTGTCCATCCCATCCATCCATCCCATCCTCCACACAAGCCCACCTACGCAGTGTCCAGTTTTGTCCCTTCTCTGGGTCTGGGAATATTCGCTCTGTGAAGTGACAATTTATTTAGCTGCAAATTGCCCCCCCCCTCCTCCTCCCCCACCCCCCAACCCCACCTCCACCCCCACCCTCAAGAAGTAGAATCAGTTTGGGTGGAGCTAAGAAACAGCAAGGGGCAGAAAACACTGGTGGGAGTTGTTTATAGGACCCCAAACAGTAGTTGTAATGTAGATCACAGTATAAATCAAGAAATTAGAGGCGCATGTAACAAGGGTAATACAGTAATCATGGGGGACTTTAATCTACATATAGACTGGGCAAACCAAATTTGCAGTAATAGTGTAGAGAACAAATTCATGGAATGTATACAAGATAGTTTTCTAGATCAGTATGTTGAGGGACCAACTAGGGAACAGGCTATTTTAGATCTAGTATTGTGTAATGAGAAAGGGTTAATTAATAACCTTGTAGTAAAGGGGCCTTTAGGGAAGAGTGATCATAATATGTTAAACTCTGAGACTGATTTAGTTAAGTCCGAAATTAGGGTCTTAAATCTAAACAAAGCAAACTACGTAGGTATGAGGGGCGAGTTGGATAAGGTAGATTGGGAAACTACATTAAAAGATATGACTGTAGTGTTGATACGCGAAACTCAGTTAATTCGGCTTCTGAAAAGAGTTCACGTTTTACTCATTCAGTAGAGAGCAAAAAAAAAGTAATTGACATCATTGAAGAGAGAGAGTTACAGATCCCCCTAGCAACAGTCAGTGTATCGAACTGACTGAAATATTGCAGTCCTGCCAATATAATGGTCACAACAAGGATGCTGCTTATTACGTGATGGGCAGAAAGTTATGTCTGAAGCTCACTAGGGAAGGATCTTTTGAAGAGGGTAACAGTGACCCTTACAGAGACCTTACAATGAAGTGCGATAATCAAAATGTAAATGAAAAAATTAAGAAAGCAAGAAAGGCCAATTGCATCATGGCAATGGTGCAAATAATAACTAGTGTGAACGAGAAATACACTAAACTGAGTCGCCAGGTTCAGAGTCTTCAGGCAGAAAGAGAGCTTGAAAAAGGACTTGGTGCTGTACAGGCAGAATGTAGATCAACCGCCAACCAAGAAATAACACAATTATCCCCACGCTGCAGAGTTCTTCAGAAGCAATAGTTAAGACGCAGGAAAAATTAGATGATACCAAAATAGCTTATCGAGAACTATGGAATTTATTGCAGGAAAACAAGGATAGAGGGGGTGGTAAGGCGATGGAGAGAGGAGAGACGGGGAAGAGCAGAGGACAAGAAAAAATTAAAGAACTAAAAGTTAGAGTGGTGGTCTTGTCCTTCGGCACTGGCGAGGAGGAATCCAGTGAGGATGACGAGGCTGATCCAGTGAGGATGACGAGGATGATCCAGTGAGGATGACGAGGATGATCCAGTGAGGATGACGAGGATAATACAGTGAGGATGACGAGGAGGAATCCAGTGAGGATGACGAGGAGGAATCCAGTGAGGATGACGAGGATAATCCAGTGAGGATGACGAGGATGATCCAGTGAGGATGACGAGGATGATCCAGTGAGGATAACGAGGATGATCCAGTGAGGATGACAAGGAGGAATCCAGTGAGGATGATGAGGATGATCCAGTGAGGATGACGAGGATAATCCAGTGAGGATGACGAGGAGGAATCCAGTGAGGATGACGAGGAGGAGTTGATACACTATCAATTCCTCATAAAAGACAGAGAGTTAATTAATAGGCTTTTATTAGCAAAGAACAGAGCATGCCTCTCGTGGTAGCCTGGTATCCAAAAGGGCAGGGGACTGCAGAGCAGTCACCTTTATACCCGGGCATGTGGGCGGAGTCAGCTGAGGCATGCAAAGACACAACAGTGTGCAACAAGAGCAACTACAACAACAACAATAACAACAGTGGTTTACCACAGGAATCCAGTGAGGATGACGAGGAGGAATCCAGTGAGGATGATGAGGAGGAATCCAGTGAGGATGACGAGGATGATCCAGTGAGGATGACGAGGATGATCCAGTGAGGATGACGAGGATGATCCAGTGAGGATAACGAGGATGATCCAGTGAGGATGACGAGGATGATCCAGTGAGGATGACGAGGATGATCCAGTGAGGATGACGAGGATGATCCAGTGAGGATGACGAGGATGATCCAGTGAGGATGACGAGGATGATCCAGTGAGGATGACGAGGATGATCCAGTCCTCCCGACAGCGCCCCCACAGTTTGAAGGACCACTGAAGGTGGCGGTCTCTGATGTCGAGCAGGGAGAAAGTGATACTTCTAGTATCAGTGGTAATCCAGGGAGTTTTGCCGATTATACCCAGTCTAAAACAGGAGATAGTACGGGGGGTACACAGGTCTGGTAAGATGGTCCCAATAGTTACCAAACACCTGCACACAGCAGGGGCAGCAAACAGGGAAAGTCGAGTAGTGTATGAATACAAAGATAAAGAAGCAAGTCGGGATCTGACCCGTTCAGAATTGTGCCAACTCAGTGGCTGATTGCCCAAATATGAGGGAATAGGAAAAACCCAACTCAGTTTCCGAGTAAAGTTCGATTGCTACAGACACAGACGCCTCGACAGACGAGAGGGCCACAGGCCGCCTTACCTCGAGATGTGACATTGCCTGGTGTAAATAGCAGCTAATAAAAACCCTGGGTTGAACACTTGACGTGGAACAAAAGGGGTTAGGAAAAGGAGAAAGAAGTTAAAAAGCCCACAGCCAAAGTTAAAGAAATAGGTGACGATAATCGGGGCTTGGCAAACAGTGAGGATGATACCAATCGACTGCAACAGGACATAGAAAGGCTAGCAGAATGGGCAGACAAGTGGCAGATGGAATTTAATACAGAGAAGTGTGAGGTGATGCATTTTGGAAGGAGGAACAGGGAGAGGCAATATACACTTAATGGCACAGTTTTAAAGAGTGTACAGTGACAGAGGGACCTGGGAGTTAATGTGCATAGGTCCCTGAAGGTGGCGGGACATATTGAGAGAGTGGTTAACAAAGCATATGGGATCTCGGGCTTCATAAATAGAGGTATTGAGTACAAAAGTAGAGAAGTTATGCTGAACCTTTATAAAGCGCTGGTTAGGCCACAACTGGAGTATTGCGTCCAGTTCTGGTCACCATACTTTAGGAAGGATGTGAAGGCCCTTGAAGGGGTGCAGAGGAGATTTACCAGAATGGTTCCGGGGATGGGGGATCTTAGCTACAAGGACAGGTTGGAGAAGCTGGATTTGTTTTCATTGGAGCAAAGGAGGTTGAGGGGTGATTTGATAGAGGTGTACAAGATTATGACGGGTTTGGATAGGCTAGACGGGGAAAGGCTGTTCCCACTAGTTGATGGTACAAGGACTAGGGGACACAGATTTAAAGTTTTGGGCAAGAGATACAGGGGGGGATGTGAGGGAAAACTTTTTTACGCAGCGAGTGGTGATGACCTGGAATTCACTGCTGACGGAAGTGGTGGAAGCGGAGACACTCAATGTTTTCAAGGGGAGACTGGATAGGCACTTGAGGGAAATAAACTTGCAGGGCTACGGGGATAGAGCGGGGGAATGGGACTGACTGGATTGCTCTACAGAGAGCTGGCACGGACTCGATGGGCCGAATGGCCTCCTTCTGTGCCGTTATGATTCTATGACAGTCTTCAACATGTTCTGTTTTCATTTTTTAAAAAAGGAAACATTTCCAAGAGTGTGTGTGAATGTTTCTTGGGCTCGCGGCCAGAGAATATCACATAGATTTTGGCACTTTCATCATAACCCATTGCAGGGATCAATATTTCTAAGTTGCACGAAAGAGTGAATCTGTTGAGTATGTTCATTTCAATTTAAGATTGTGCACCCAGAATTTGGAGAAATTTTGAATTACATTTTAAGTTGAAGATGCTGGTGTGGATTTATTTGGACAATGATTCACATATAAATGTGAAAAGCAGAGAAGAATTTGTTTTACAAAAGATAAGCTTCAGTTACGGTTGCCATGGTGCCTGGTCGAAAATGAATTTGAACGCTTTAAAACACTGTTTTAATTGGACTAGAGTTAAAAAAAACGCTATTGCTTTATGCAGTTTAAATGAAAGATGCGTGGTCTTATTTTAAATCAATTTCAATGTTAACAAGATGCTGTCACTGGATGTCTGCCAATGACACAAAGAATGGTGACACTGTAGATACAAGCTCACAATTACAAAGAGACATTCATAGATTAAGTGAATGGGCAAAACTGTGGCAAATGGATTTCAATGTCCACTTTGGACCTAAAAAGGATCGAACAGGGTACTTTCTAAATGGTGAAAAGCTAAAGACAGTGGATGTCCAAAGAGACTTGTGGGGTCCAGGTACAAAGATCATTAAAGTGTCATGAACAGGTACAGTAAATAATCAAAAAGGCGAACGGAATGCTGTCCTTTCTATCTCGAGGACTGGAGTACAAGGGGGTAGAAGTTATGCTGCAGCTGTACAAACCCTGGTTAGACCACACCTGGAGCACTGGGAGCAGTTCTGGGCACCACACCTTAGGAAGGATATATTGGCCTTGGAGGGAGTGCAGCGCAGGTTTACCAGAGCGATACCTGGATTCCAAGGGTTAACTCACGCAAACTAGGGTTGTATTCCCTGGAATTTAAATAAAAGGGGTGATTGGATTAAAGTTTTACAAAAGTTTTGTTTCACCGTTTAGTTTCACACTTTAAAATTCTAACAGGACTGGACAGACTAGATTCAGGAAGGATATTCCCGATGGTCGGGGGGTTCAGAACCAGGGGTCACAGTCTAAGGATAAGGGGTAAGCCATTTCGGACAGAGATGAGGAGGAATTTCTTCACCCAGAGAGTGGTGAACCTGTGGAATTCTCTGCCACAGAAGGCAGTTGAGGCTAATTCATTAAATATATTCAAGAAGGAGTTAGATATATTTCTTAGGGCTAAAGGGATCAAGGGATATGGGGAGAAGGCAGGGACAGGGTACTGAGTTTGGATGATCAGCCATGATCTCATTGAATGGTGGAGCAGGCTCAAGGGGCCGAATGGCCGACTCCTGCTCCTATCTTCTATGTCTCTATGTTTCTAGCCTTTTCATCACTTATATTACAGCCATCTGGAGAGAGTCCTGAAGGGAGAAAACGAAAGATGTCATTTACTGTAAGCACGTGCTGTTTTGTTTTATTTGATCTGTTCGGTATTGTGTTTAGTCAATAAAATATTGGTCTGAATTAAATTGGAACTATTGAGGTTTAACTAACCCATCAAATGGTGAAAACCCGACTTTCATTGTGGCCACAGTGAAATTCTGGTCATTTTAAATGGTTGGGGGGTCTCTAGATCCAGACATGGGGCTTTCATACTGACAAGGGGAGACACCTTACACTGGAGCAGAATTGGTTCACAGGATGTTTAACATTAATACTGATGTTGGTAACGATTTCTGCTGGTTTTAACCGATTTTTAATTCCTTGGGATGGATAAAAATTTGGTAAAGTTTTTGTGCCTTCGTGGCTCACGTTTTAAAATTTGGAACTGAAGGAGAAACTGAAATTTATTGCATCAGGAAATTGTCTGCAAGTTTTAAAAGGTACAAAGACTGAAAAAAAGTAAGATGTGTTTGGTTCTTTGGGAAAGTTTTCTTAAATTTCTGTGAAGTGAGGCAATAGCGTCTGATGGTTCGCTCCGCCGTCTTATAAACCCGCAAAGGAGTTAACCCTTTCACTGACAGTGGTGTCCTCAATGATCCAGCAACCACTTTTGTATTGCTGGATGTAAATTTATATGGGGCATTATTCAATTTAAGTTTCCTAATTTAAGTGGATATTTCCCCATGGTGACAGAAGGAAATTATGAATTGACAAATTAACCCCTTGTACTCTTAAGCAGAGCCACAATGGATTCTCTGCTTCTTTTTTGTTATAAACAGGGGACCATGGTTTCCCAGACCGTAAGGAGGTTGATGGCATAGCCAGAGATCCAGCAGTTTGAAGAATTTATCGGCAGACATTGTCAGACATCAAATGTCACAGCATGGTGACAATTTGGACTTAATGCTTTAACCCAGTCAGGGTCATTTGTATCTTCTGGGACAGATAGACTCTGGAACAGTTCCCATGGATTGGAGGGTAGCTAATGTTACCCCACTATTCAAAAAAGGTGGTAGAGAGAAAACGGGGAATTACAGACCGGTAAGCCTGACATCGGTAGTGGGGAAAATGCTGGAGTCCATTTTAAGAGATGTATTAGCAAAGCACTTGGAAAGCAGTGACAGGATCGGACATAGTCAACATGGATTTACAAAAGGTAAATTGTGCTTGACTAATCTACTGGAATTTTTTGAGGATGTAACTGGTAAAATAGATAAGGGAGAACCAGTGGATGTGGTGCATTTGGACTTTCAGAAGGCTTTCGATAAGGTCCTGCATAAGAGATTAGTGTAACGTTCGTGTTTAATTGAGACACGGACTGCAGAAGTTGGTTATAACAGGTGTTTACTGAATGGAGATAAAACTGGAACTACTATACAAAGTTACTTCACAGGCTTATATACAGGGTGGTCACTACTGGTACTGCAGTATACAGGGGCTGCAGAATATAGTTCCTTCTTCAAGGTACATACACTACAATTCCTCCCCTTTTAGCTAAACAGTACATAACATTCGATTAATAATTAAATAACATATTTACAATTACAGTTGCTATATACATTAGCTGAAGTTAATCAATTATAAATTCAGTCTTTGAGGAGGCCTCCTGATTCTGTCCGGATAACGCCTCTTTGGGGTATCAGGTTCTTCTGGCAAAGTTGATTCGGGATCAACGTCGTTGTTTGGTTCGTCTGCTTCCAATATCACCGATTCTGAGGTAGATACAATTGGTACTTCGGTTTCATCACCAGGTGTATAGGATCGTGGTGTAGATTTGACGTTTTCCAGTGACTCTAGAATCTGGTCAGCATGGCGTCTTACAATGCTCTCTCCAACGCCCACGGTATACATTAGAGGTCCTTGCCGTGTGCAGATCGTTCCTGGCTGCCATTTCTCTGTGCGGTAGTCCCGGGTCAAAACTGGTTGACCTATCTTAAAACTCCTGGTTGGCCTTTCATTCATATTCTGAAACTGCCTGTTCTCCACATCTCTTCTGATGTTTGGCTTAACCAAATCCAAGCGGCATCTTAGTCTTCGATTGAAGAACATCATGGCTGGAGTTTGGTTGGTAACCGCATGTGTTGCATTCCGGTAGGCAAACAAGAAGTTATCCACCTTGTGTTGTAGGGGTATGTCTTCATTACACATTGCCTTGATAGCCTTCTTGAATGTTTGAACGAACCTCTCAGCCAATCCATTGGTGGCTGGATGATATGGGACGGATGTGTAATGCTTAACACCATTGTTCTTTAAGAACCTCCGGAACTCTTCAGACACAAACTGTGGTCCATTGTCGGAGCAAATCTGTTCAGGCAGCCCATTTCTGGCGAATATGGTTCGTAAGACTGTGATAGTTTTTTCTGTGGTGGTTGAGGACATTTTTATTACCTCTGGCCACTTTGAATGTGCATCCACCACAATTAAAAACATCGAGTCCATAAATGGACCAGCAAAATCAATGTGCACCCTTTGCCATGGAGATGAGGGCCACTCCCATGGATGTAGAGGGGCTTGTGGTGGGGCGTTTTGGACCTTCTGGCATCCTGTACAGCTCTTGGTCATCTCTTCGATTTCTCTATCGATTCCCGGCCACCACACAAACGCTCTGGCTAAGTTCTTCATTTTTACCCCTCCCAGATGACCCTCATGAAGCTCATTGAGCACTCTATCCTTCAATTTGGGTGGAATTACTACTCTGGATCCACACATCAAGATTCCTCGGCACACTGACAGCTGTTCTCTTCTCGGCGAGAATGCTGGCAACAGTGGTTCACCATGTGCTGGCCATCCCTTCACCGTTAAATCATAGACCCTGGAGAGTGTCGGGTCATTTTGTGTTTCCTTTTCTATGTTTGCATTCATCACAGGTAGACATTCGACTATGGTCGAGTGGAATATCTCCACAGGATCCACTGCAGGTGCTTCTTCCACCATCGGCAACGGTAGGCGCGACAATCCATCAGCATTCCCATGCTGTTTAGTTCCTTTGTACTCGATGTCATATTGGTGTGCCCCTAGGAAAAGGGACCACCTCTGTAGCCGTTGTGCTGTCATTATCGGGATGCCCTTCTTAGGGTTGAAAATGGAGACAAGAGGTTGATGATCAGTTAGTAGAGTAAATTTCTGTCCGTGCAGGTAGTGATTGAACTTCTTCACCCCCCACACCAGGCTGAGGGCCTCTCTGTCAATCTGGGCGTAGTTACGCTCGGCTGCAGTTAACGAGCGTGACGCAAAAGCTATCGGCCCCTCTGAACCATCAAGGGATTTATGTGACAGTACCGCTCCAACGCCGTAGGGAGACGCATCACACGCCAGTCTTATCGGTAGTGATGGGTTGTAGCGAGCCAATACTTCTCTTGAAGTGATCAGGCCTTTACACTTCTGAAAGGCCCGCTTACATTCATCGCTCCATTTCCATGCTACTCCAGTTTGTAGCAGGGCGTTCAGTGGGTGCAGAATTGTGGACAAATTCGGCAAAAACTTATGGTAGTAATTCACCAATCCGAGGAATGACCTCAGTTGCGACACATTTTCAGGCGCTGGAGCCTTAACTACCGCTTCAATTTTGTCAGGGGACTTATGTAACCCCTCTTCATCAATCACGTGGCCACAATACGATATCTGTTTCTTAAAAAACTCACACTTGGGGCGATTGGCTCGTAGCCCATGTTCTCTTAGTCTAGTGAGCACCTGCTCTAGGTTGGCAAGGTGTTCACTGTCATTTTCACCCGTCACTAGGATGTCATCCAAGTAACACTGAGTCCCCGGAATCCCTTGCAGGACTTGTTCCATCGCTCTTTGCCATATAGCCGGAGCTGATGCAACTCCGAATACCAGTCGATTATACTGGTAAAGACCTTTGTGAGTGTTTATCGTGAGATATTTCCTAGAGGATTCTTCAACCTCCATCTGCAAATATGCTTGTGCTAGGTCAATTTTTGTAAAACGTTTCCCTCCAGATAGTGAGGCGAAAATATCTTCTATCCTCGGAAGAGGATACTGTACTGTGTGAAGGACTGGGTTCACAGTCACCTTGAAGTCCCCACAGATGCGAACCTTCCTTGGCTCCTCAGACTTATTGTTTAACGTTTTCTTCATGACAGGAACGATGGGTGTTGCTCACTCGCTCCAGTCTACCTTAGTTAACACGCCTGCATTCTCCAGATTCTCCAGCTCTGCCTTGACGGCTGGGTGAATTGCATATGGTACCGGTCTTGCTTTGAAAAACTTGGGAATTGCATTCTCTTCTATTTATATCGAGGCGGTACGCCTTTAAGAGTTCCCAGTTCTTGTTGAAATACCTCTTTAGCGTTAGCCAAGATTTTTGACAATCGTCCAGGTGTGACGTCGTCATCCTTTTTACCAGCCACCGTCAGTGCCTGAATGGAGTGCCAGTCTAAACTTATCTTTCTGATCCATTCACATCCCAATAACGGTGGTCCACCATCTTGCAGTATGTACAGATACAATTTCTGTATTTCCTTGCTGTTGTATTCGACAGGCACCCTTATTTTCCCTCTAGGATATACTTTCTGCCCCGTATATGTCTTCAAGACAATGGATGTGTCTTTCAAGCGTATGTGTGAGAATAGCCGCTCGTAGTCTCGTCGATTCATGACGGTCAGGGCTGATCCTGTATCCAATTCCATTTTGACTTGGGACCCTGCTATCGTGAGGGTGACCCAAATGGTTCGGTGATCCTCTTTTGTGATTACGTTGTGTAGTTTGAGACAGCTTAGTCTCTTGTTCCCGGATTCACTATCGCTCTTCTGGTCTTCGGAACTACTGTCCGTCATCTTTTGTACTTTCCTGTACTGTTCCTTAGTAGTCTTTTTGTTGTCGTTAGTCTTCTTCCCGGACCTGCAAACTCGTGCAATGTGTCCCATCTTTCCACATTGCCTGCATGTTTTGTCCTTGGGCCAGCAGTCCTTCTGGTCATGGGTTGTTCTGCCGCAGCGATAACATTTTTCAAATCCCCGTGTCATTTCATGGGTGCCGTATTCCTGTGGCTTTTGCTGTATTTCCGCAGCTCCCCTTGCTGCTGCTTCGTACGATACTGCCACGCTGAAAGCCTTATCTAGCGTCAGCTCTTTCTCTGAGAGTAACCTCTTCTGGGTTCCTTCACTCAGGAGTCCACAGACAAATTTGTCCCATAGGGTATCTGCCAGTCCTGCTCCGAACTGGCAGTGCTTTGATAGCTTGCGTAGTTCCGTAAGGTAATCAGCATTGCTCTCATCTTTATGCTGATTTCTCTTGTGGAATTTAAATCTTTCTGCTATCAGCAGCAGTGTAGGATTTAGGTGTTCCTGTAGGATATCAACAATTTCATTAAAACTCTTCGCCATCGGTTTGACTGGAGTGATCAGGTTCCGCAATAGGCCGTACGTTCTTGCGCCCATTAAGTTTAGTAGTACCGATGCCTTTTTCTCATCGGCTACTTCATTTGCATTGCAATATACTTCGACTCTTTCCACATATGTGGTCCAGTCTTCTATTGCATTATCGAAGGCAGTGATATTGCCAGTCGTCGGCATCTTGGAGATCTAAAATGGCGCCTCCCGCGCTTTGCCTTCTTCCCCGATTGAACAAAATGGCGCCTCCCGCGCTTTGCCTTCTTCCCCGCTGGATTAAGATGGCGCCTCCCGCGCTTTCTGTCTTTTCCGCTGCTGCTAGCACTGTTGCTGGCGTTTTTATGCCTTGATGGCGACGCCCTATGGTCTTCATGCACTTCCCCCCCGCGCTGCTGCCAACGCCGCTCTCCGCGGTCCCCGTGGCAAAATGCAGCTCCTCGCGGCTTTCTGCGCTTCTAATTTCTTTTATTTTAATTACTGTTCCCGTCGTCAGAGCAGACCCTATGGGACACTTTCCTCCCTCTTCTCGGGTCTGTATGCTGCCCGGCTTCGTAGCACTGGCCGCGCCCTGTGTGATCCACCCTCTCTCTCTCTCTCCTCTTCCCAACAACGCTGCTCGGCCCCGTTGAAAAGCCACCCAATCGAGCTCTAGCCCGCCACAGCCCAGGAAGGATCAGTGTACTACCTGCCACCAACCCGATTAGCTGGAACACCATAGACTGGATAACCAAGCCCAGCTCTCGACAGCCTCTCCTGCAAATCTTCGAATTCAATGAATCAGAGGGCGGTTGCCCACGGTCGACGCCCGTTTCTTCTGTTTGTTTTTTTTTCTTTTTTTTTCTTTTTGGATTTCTTCCTTCTGGCCTCGACCTCTAACAACTTCGCTTCAGGGATTGATCCCCGTGAGGTGGTGCAGAACTGTAGGTAAGTTCGGATCTGTTCGTCGCCAGTGTAACGTCCGTGTGTAATTGAGACACGGACTGCAGAAGTTGGTTATAACAGGCGTTTACTGAATGGAGACAAAACTGGAACTACTATACAAAGTTACTACACAGGCTTATATACAGGGGTGGTCACTACTGGTACTGCAGTATACAGGGGCTGCAGAATATAGTTCCTTCTTCAAGGTACATACACTACAATTAGCATGTAAAGTTAAGGCACATGGGATTGGGGGCAAGGTATTAACTTGGATAGAGAACTGGTTGGCAGACAGAAAGCAAAGAGTTGGAATAAACGGGTCTTTTCCCGAGTGGCAGGCAGTGACTAGTGGGGTACCGCAGGGTACCTGGGACCCCAGCTATTCACAATATATATTAATGATCTAGACAAGGGAACTAGATGTAATATCTCCAAGTTTGCAGACGACACAAAGCTGGGTGGGCGTGTGTGCTGTGAGGAAGATGCCGAGAAACTCCAGGATGATTTGGACAGGTTAGGTGATTGGGCAGAAGCATGGCAGATGCAATATAACGTGGATAAATGTGAGGTTATCCACTTTGGTGGCAAAAACAGGAAGGCAGATTATTATCTGAATGGCAATAGATTGGGAGAAGGGGAAGTGCAACGAGACCTGGGTGTCCTTGTGCACCAGTCGCTGAAGGTAAGCATGCAGGTGCAGCAGGCGGTTAAGAAGGCAAATGGTATGTTGGCCTTCGTAGCAAGAGGGTTTGAGTACAGGAACAAGGATGTCTTGCTCCAGTTGTACAGGACCTTGGTGAGACCACATCTTGAGTATTGTGTGCAGTTTTGGTCGCCTTATCTGAGGAAGGATGTTCTTGCCATGGAAGGAGTTCAGCGAAGATTCACCAGACTGATACCTGGGATGGCAGGAATGACGTATGAGGAGAGATTGGGTCGATTGGGCTTGTACTCGCTGGAGTTTAGAAGAATGAGAGGGGATCTCATTGAAACTTATAAAATTCTGACAGGACTGGACAGACTAGATGCAGGAAGGATGTTCCCGATGGTCGGGGAGTCCAGAACCAGGGGTCACAGTCTAAGGATAAGGGGTCGGCCATTTAGGACAGAAATTAGGAGGAATTTCTTCACCTAGAGAGTGGTGAACTTGTGGAATTCTCTGCCACAGAAGGCAGTAGAGGCCAATTCATTAAATATGTTCAAGAAGGAGTTGGATATATTTCTTAAGGCTAAAGGGATCAAGGGATATGGGGAGAAAGCAGGGACAGGGTACTGAGTTTGGATGATCAGCCATGATCTCATTGAATGGCGGAGCAGACTTGAGGGGCCGAATGGCCGACTCCTGCTCCTATCTTCTATGTTTCTATGTTTCTATTTAAGGGGAGGCTAGATAAGAGGGAGAAGGGAATAGAGGGTTATGCTAATAGATTTAGATGAGGAAAGACGGGAGGAGGCTCGAGTGGAGCATAAACACCCATGGACTGGTTGGGCCGAATGGCCTGTTTCTGTGCCGTATATCCGATGTAATCCGATGTAATCCTATGAGGAACAGAGGAGCTCAAACAGGTTAGATTTGGGCACCTAACCCCACCACTATCATTCAGCCTCGAATCAGTGATAAACCGAGGTATAGCTTCTCGAAAGCATCATTTCGGTGGTATTAGGGAACGATCTCTAAGGCGGGCTCCCTGGAAGATTTATGCGGGAGTCCAGGAAGACTCCCCTGAACCAGGTGGGACGGGACACACCCCGACCCCAAACACTAAATTGGTCACGAAATTAATAGGATTCAGTTAAAGAGTTATTATCACACTAGGACAAAAAAAATAATTCAAGCACATTGTAAAAGACTTCAATACAAACTTAAGGGTAATGACAGCAGGTTATTTTGAAGTAAGAAATGTCTTATGTTGATAAGTAATATTAACTATTGGTTTGCCAAGTACAAACGCTGATGGCGATTGTCGTAAACACGGAAACATGTGTTTAGCTGCACTGAGGTAATAATACTGCTGCATAATATCATATAACTTTGGAAAAGTATTAAAAACTAAAGTACTTAATTCAAAATGATACTAAAAAGGAATTTCATAATATATATAAGATCTGTCCAGTCCAAAATAAATCAAAATGTTAACGGACTAGAAGTAATTAAATCAGGAAACGTATTACGTATTGAGGCCAAAATCAGATCAGCCATGATCTCATTGAATGGCGGAGCAGGCTCGAGGGGCCGAATGGCCGACTCCTGCTCCTACATCGTATGTTCTTATTACAAAACGATGTGCGTTTTGAAATTGTCCAGTCGTGTTAAACATGAGCTTGAATCTGTCAACTGGACTATGTGAAGGATGTGATTCACAATTAATAGACAAAATGGTCGGAGAATGAGTAAAGGACGTGTTAGTAAAGAATAGAAAGCAGGAACTGTTAAGTCTGTGTGTTATAGTGAGAATTACTACACAGACCCCAAGAGTAAATCTTAACAGGTCTTTACTAGTCGAAGGTCAGGGCGGAACTGCCCAATAAATCATTACACAGCACTTATATACCGGTGTGGTCACCACCGGTATTACAGTATACAGCAGCCAAGATAAAGTAGTGCAACTCTTAAAATAGTTCTCTTGAAGGTGGAACGGTTACATACACCACAATCCTCCCTTTTTAGCTTAACAGTATATATTCCCCATTAACATAACATAACAACATATATACACAACTTCATGTAAAAATAGTTCACAGATTCAGTCTCTCTGGAGGCTTCCTGACTCGGTCCGGATAACGCCTCGGTTGTGTAGTAGTTTTCGGTGGTGTAGTAGGTTCTTTTGGCAAGGTCGATTCGGCTTGAATGCCAGTGCCGGGTTCATCTGATTCCAGTATCACCGGATCGGAGGTAGATACTATGGGTCTCTCTGCTTCATCATTAGGCGTATAGAGTTGTGGAGTAGGTTGTCCCTTTTCGGATGACTCTATGATCTGGTCAACATGGCGCCTTATTATGCATTCACCAATGTCCACGGTATACATCAGCGGTTCTAGTCGTGTGCAAATAGTTCCAGGCTGCCATTTCTCGGTACGGTAGTCCCGGGCCAAAACTTGTTGACCTATCTGGAAGGTTCTAGTTGGCCTTTCATTCATGCCTTGAAATTGCCGGTTCTCTACGTCCCTTCTGATGTTTGGCTTGATCAAATCCAGCCGGCATCTTAGTCTTCTATTGAAAAACATCATGGCGGGAGTTTGGTTTGTAACCACATGTGTTGCATTCCTGTACGCCAACAAGAAGTTATCTACCTTATCTTGTAGATTTATGTCTTCATTACCCATGGCCTTTATGGCCTTCTTGAAGGTCTGGACAAACCTTTCAGCTAATCCATTGGTGGCGGGATGGTATGGGGCGGACGTGTAGTGCTTAACCCCATTGTCTTTTAAGAACTTCCTGAATTCTTCGGACACAAATTGCGGTTCATTATCAGAACAGATCTGTTCCGGCAGCCCATTCCTGGCAAATATGGTCCTTAATACTGTGATGGTTTTTTCCGTGGTGGTGGAGGACATCTTTATTACCTCCGGCCACTTGGAGTGTGCATCCACCGCGATTAAGAACATTGAGTCCATAAATGGACCAGCAAAGTCGATATGTACCCTTTGCCATGGAGATGAGGGCCACTCCCATGGATGTAGAGGGGCTTGTGGTGGGGCGTTTTGGACCTTCTGGCATCCTAGACAGCTCTTGGTCATTTCTTCGATGTCTCCATCGATACCTGGCCACCACACAAACGCTCTGGCTAGGTTCTTCATTTTCACTCCACCCAGATGCCCCTCGTGAAGCTCCTTTAGCACTTTATGCTGGAGTTTGGGTGGAATCACCACTCTGGATCCACACATCAAAGTTCCTCGGCACACTGACAGCTGCTCTCTTCTTTGCGAGAATGCTGGCAACAGTGGTTCGCCATGTGCTGGCCATCCCTTCACCGTTAAATCGTAGACTCGTGAGAGAGTCGGGTCATTTCGCGTTTCCTTTTCGATGGTAGAATTTGTTACTGGTAGACATTCCACTATGGTTGAGTGGAACATCTCCACTGGGTCCACTGTAGGCGCCTCTTCTACCGTTGGCAACGGTAGGCGCGATAAACCGTCAGCATTCCCATGCTGTTTTGATCCTTTGTATTCTATGTCATATTGGTGTGCCCCTAGGAAAAGGGACCACCTCTGTAGCCTTTGCGCTGTCATAATGGAAACGCCCTTTTTAGGGTTGAATATGGATACCAACGGCTGGTGGTCTGTCAGCAGTGTAAACTTCTGGCCCTGCAGGTAATGATTAAACTTCTTTACTCCCCACACCAGGCTGAGAGCCTCCCTATCTATCTGAGCATAGTTGCGCTCAGCGGAGGTCAATGA
The DNA here is from genome assembly GCF_052327205.1 of Somniosus microcephalus. Taxonomy (NCBI): domain Eukaryota; kingdom Metazoa; phylum Chordata; class Chondrichthyes; order Squaliformes; family Somniosidae; genus Somniosus; species Somniosus microcephalus. The sequence goes on along the minus strand of NC_140987.1, from coordinate 4,587,215 downwards.
TCTGGATGCAAATGCGACTGGCCTTTCCAAGCCATTTGGCAACTTGTGTGAGAGTACTGCTCCAATACCATAAGGAGAAGCATCACAAGCTAAACGAATAGGTAGCGTTGGGTTGAAATGAGCCAACACTTCCTCTGAGGTGATCAATGCCTTGCTTTTGCGAAAGGCCTTCTTACAGTCCTCGCTCCACTTCCATGGTACTTCTTTCTGCAAAAGAGCATTCAGCGGGTGCAGCACCGTGGATAGGTTTGGCAGAAGCTTATGGTAATAGTTAATCAACCCTAGGAACGACCTCAACTGGGATACATTTTCCGGAGCGGGAGCCTTCACAACAGCTTCGATCTTGTCAGGTGACTTGTGCAGCCCCTCCTGGTCAATGACATGACCACAGTACGAGATCCGTTTCTGAAAGAACTCACATTTCTGGCGATTAACTCGAAGTCCATATTCCTTCAACCTGGTGAGCACCAGTTTCAAATTTGCAAGGTGTTCCTCATCGTCATCTCCTGTAATCAGGATATCGTCCAAGTAACATTGAGTGTTTGGAATTCCCTGTAATACCTGCTCCATGGCCCTCTGCCAAATTGCTGGAGCCGAAGCCACTCCAAAAACCAGTCTATTATATCGATACAAGCCTCTGTGCGTGTTGATTGTGAGATACTGGCGCGACTCTTCCTCAACTTCCATCTGTAAGTACGCTTGCGCCAGGTCTATCTTGGTGAAGTGTTTCCCGCCAGACAATGAAGCAAAGATATCCTCAATCCGCGGAAGCGGATATTGCACCGTGTGAAGCACCGGATTAACTGTGATCTTGAAGTCTCCACAGATGCGGACCTTCCCCGGTTCCCCTGGCTTGTTACTCGATGAACGCTTCATGACGGGAACAATGGGCGTGGCCCACTCACTCCAGTCCACCTTAGACAGTACTCCTGAACGTTCTAGCCCTTCCAACTCAGCTTCCACAGCAGGTCGTATCGCATAAGGTACCGGTCTGGCTTTGAAAAATTTTGGGTTTGCATGTTCTGCAATCTTGATTTTTGCCTTAATTCCTCTTAGTGTTCCCAGTCCCTGTTGGAACACCTCTTTAGCCTCATCCAATATTCTGGACAATCGTTCAGGTTTGACATTTTTTTTTCCGGAATCTACCGTCATTGCTTTTAGGGAGTGCCAGTCCATATTTATTTTCCTGATCCACTCCCGTCCCAGAAGTGGTGGACCTCCCTCAGGTAGTACATATAAGTCCATTCCTTGGTGTTCTTTGCCCTTGTGTATCACCTTGACTTTTATCTTTCTGATGGGGTATACTCTTTGCCCCGTGTATGTCTGCAATACTATCTCCGTATCCCGTAGGGGAATATGTGTGAATAACCTTTTGTAATCTTGCTTATTCATGACCGTCAACGCCGATCCGGTGTCCAATTCCATCTTCACTTGGACTCCTGCTATCTGCAGTGTGACCCAGATAGTTTGTAGGTCAGCTTCCTTACCCACATTGTGAATTCTCAGACTACCCAGTTCCTTGCTGTTGGAGTCTGAATCCGAATTCTGTTCATCCGAACTCTTCTCAGCCACCTTATGTACCTTTCTGCACTTTTCCTGCGGTGACTTTTTGTTGCTGGTCTTCTTTCCTGACCGGCATACTTTAGCTATGTCACCAAGCTTGCCACATTTTCTACATTCCTGGTTTTTAAACCAGCATTGGTTCTGATCGTGTGTTGTCTTTCCACAACGATAACATTTCGTTGTACCCAAAGCCATTTGATCTACGCTGAGTACCGCTGCCTTCAGCTGCATTTCCGCAGTGCCTCTCGCTGCGGCTTCGTGCGATGCTGCAATAGTGACAGCCTTATCAAGTGTAAGATCATTCTCTTCAAGCAGCCGCTTTTGTGTTCCTTCTTTCGACAATCCACACACGAATTTGTCTCTTAGTGCCTCTGTCAGACTTTCCCCAAACTGACAGTATTTCGCTAGCTTACGCAGTTCAATTAAATACTCCGCGTTGCTTTCCTCTTTCAGTTGCGTTCTCACATAAAATTTAAATCGTTCCGCTAACATCAGCGGTGTGGGGTTCAAATGATTTTTCAGGACAGCAACAATTTTAGCGAAAGTCTGATCCGTCGGTTTAGCTGGTGATAGAAGATGCTTCAATAGCCCGTATGTCTTCGCACCCATTGAGTTTAGTAAGGTTAGTGCTTTATCTTCATCTGATATTTTATTTGCCTTACAGTATATCTCTATGCGTTCTACATACGTGGCCCAATCTTCAACATCGGGATCGAAATCGTTGATGTTACCACGCTTAGGCATCCTCGCAATCTTCTTGAGAAACAAAAAGAAATTTTTCTTTTCTTTTTTTTTCAAAATGGCGGTTTCCCGCGCTTGTCTTCTTCCCCCGCCTATGAAAATGGCGGCTTCCCGCGTTTGCCTTTCTCCCCCGCTGGCTGTAATGGTGATTGCCGTATTGCTGCGTTCGCCCTCCCCAGCGGTTTTCAAATCGTGCCTCCCAGCCCCTCTTGCAGTCCGGTCCTTTCCCCCGGCTGCGGCTGAGTTCTCCGCGTTTTTTTTAAATTTTCTCCCGCGCCTTACGCTGACCCGGTCGCTGCGCCTCGTGGCCTCGGTAGCTGCCCAGCCTTTTTCACCGGTCGCGGTCGAGCTCTCTCTCGACGCTGTTGCGTCTCCCAGCCCGCTTGCAGCCCGGTCTTTTACACCGGCTCCCGTGCCTTACGCTGCCCCAGTCTCAGCGCCTCTGGCCCCGACTTCTGTACGGCTCTTTTCCCCGGCCGTGGTCGAGTTCTCCGCCCTTATATCCTCCGTTTTTCCCTCCCCTACTTCACAGTCAACGTGGCTGACTTGCTGCTCGTCGCTGATCGGCTTACCCACCACTGTGATAGAAGGGATGATCACTGCCTGTTGCTGATGGAAGACTTCGTGTCAGGATTCTTCCTTTGCTCTTCAGACCTGCGTCTTTTCTCAGCAGGATGATGAGGGCGGATGCCTCCTCTCAACGCCCGTCAACTGCCTTGGATGTATCTCTGCCGCAGGGTAAGATCGTACTCGTCGCCGCTGTTAAGTCTGTGTGTTATAGTGAGAATTACTACACAGACCCCAAGAGTAAATCTTAACAGGTCTTTACTAGTCGAAGGTCAGGGCGGAACTGCCCAATAAATCATTACACAGCACTTATATACCGGTGTGGTCACCACCGGTATTACAGTATACAGCAGCCAAGATAAAGTAGTGCAACCCTTAAAATAGTTCTCTTAAAGGTGGAACGGTTACATACACCACAGGAACCAAGGGCTGGGGGAGATCCGGGGAAAGATAAATGAGTTGATACAGGCAAACAATGAGGCTAACCAGATTCAAGACCTCACTCGAGGGATCGGGTGTCACCTCGATGCAACATTTCTGATGAATGTGGTACAGAAAGGACTGGACAACACAGAGGACAATCAAATCCCTTTGTTTATTCATGAAGAACAACGGAGAGAATGGTTGAAAGGAACCACGGATACAGGCTAGAATATGATGCGCCAGATGGGAAGGGCATTGCTGGCCCTTTCTGAAATGAGGGTGGGGACGAGGAAATCCTGTCCATGGTACTGGCAGTGCGCTTGTTAGCAAAGAATGGGAGTCAACCTTGGAAGGTGTCTATGGAAGTGACTGAAGACTCTGGCATAGGCCCGATACATAAACAATATGAAGAATACCCGCGTCATCTGATAAAGAACAGCGGAACTTGGATAGCGGCGGACATAGAGTGCTGCCCCCTAGTAGGTGCGATGTGGTACTGCAACATGCAACTCCAGCCTGCGGCTTCATAACTGTTGAGGAGCCCGCTAATTGTAAGATGGGTCTAAGGGGGAAACATTGGGTGGCGCCCATTCAGCGCCCTCTGCCGTAATTCAGCGCCCCAAGCAGCAGGCGGGGTGTTACTGGAAAGCGCTCCACCTCCTGCTTGGGGCTCTACTGGTGAATTTCGCGGTGCTCCATGCAGCAGCGCCGCGTCATTACAGGTCTCCGCCCCTGATTAAAGAGGAGGGGCCTAGCGCTGCGCACACCGGGGCCCTGCTGGATCACCGGGGAGCGGGGTGCCGTGGAAACAGCCGGCACTCGAGGAGTGATCGCGGCCGGCACCCCGCATCAAAAGGGGGCAGGTGCTGGCAGTCAGCCAAAATTAATATGGCCGCCCGACACCTGCCCGTAAGTAGCGCTGCCGCAGAAACAACCCCTGGTCCTGTCGGACATATCGTCCGGCGAGAGGTCAGGGGGCGCAAGGGAAGTTTGCGGCCGGGGTGCGAGTGAGATGCTGATGAGAGGCGCAAATCAACTCAGTTTGTCCCCCTAAGATTCTGGGAAGAGGGACGGACTAATATAGCCGACAAAGGCAAGGAAAGATCCCGTCAAGTCACCACAGCTGCTTCTATGGCTGTTGGATTAAGAAGATGGCCCAGACCGGAACACTGACTCTGCGTCTCCAGCTGGGAGAAACAAACCGGTGATAAAACACCGGTGCCGGCAAAGCAGCAGAGTGTGAGCCGCCGGCCAGTGAAGGGCCTTTGGAGAATGAGACAGTTCGAACCCTCAGCTTACAATCCATAATCCACACAACATTTTACAAATGGTGTGAGATTGGGAAATGTTGGTGTTCAGAGGGACCTGGGTGTCCTTGTACACGAATCACTGAAAGTTAACATGCAGGTACAGCAAGCAATTAGGAAAGCAATTGGTATGTTGGCCTTTATTGCAAGAGGATTTGAGTATAAGAGTAAAGACGTCTTACTGGAGTATTGTGTACAGTTTTGATCTCCTTACCAAAGGAAGGATATACTTGCCATATGCAACAAAGGTTCACCAGACTGGTTCCTGGGATGGGGGGATTGTCCTATGAGGAGAGATTGAGTAGACTAGGCCTATATTCCTATTAAATCCGTGAATCTTAAGGTATGGTGTTCTTCAATAAATAGACGGAGACTGCAGATCAACAATCAACAGGTGTTTACTGGATGAGGGTAGTCTAATAACTAACAGTACAGATGCCTGCTCAAGGCTTATATACAGGTGTGGTCACTGCCGGTACTACAGTATACAGGAGCTGTAAAAGTAGTTCTCTCTTTAAGGTACACACACTACAATTCCTCCCCTTTTAGATTAACAGTACCATAACATTCAAATAACAGTTAACACTTTTAACATGCACATTAACTGAAATAGTCCATTTATAGATTCAGTCTTTGGGGCGGCTTCCTGATCCTTTCTGGCTAGCGCCTTTCCTGAGTGTCTTGTTCTTGGTGCGGAGGCGACTCTGGCCCCCTGTCTTCGGTTAGTTCATCAGTTTCCGATGCTACTGTTTCTGGGGTAGATGCTACCGGTATGTCGGGTTCATCCCCAGGTACGCGAGACATGGGGTTGACTCGTTCCTGTGACGCTAGGATCTGGTCGACATGGCGTCTCACAATGTTCTCCCCGACATCCACTGTGTACATTAGTGGCCCCTGCCGTGTGCATATCGTTCCGGGTTGCCATTTCTCTGTTCGGTAGTCACGGGCCAAGACTGGTTGTCCTACACTGAAGCTCCTTGTCGGCTTTTCATTGATGTGCTGGAATTGCTTATTCTCAACATTTCTTCGCACATTTGGTCTGAGCAAATCCAGACGAGATCTCAACCTTCGGTTAAAGAACATCATGGCCGGGGTCTGGTTGGTAACTGCATGTGTTGCATTTCTGTAGGTTAACAGGAAATTGTCCACCTTATGCTGCAGTGGAATGTCGTCATCGCACATGGCCCTTACTGCCTTTTTAAAGGTTTGTACGAACCTCTCAGCCAATCCATTAGTGGCTGGATGATACGGGGCGGATGTGTAATGCCTTACCCCATTCCTTCTCATAAATTTCCGAAACTCTTCGGACACAAACTGTGGTCCGTTATCAGAGCAAATCTGCTCTGGCAAGCCGTTCCTGGCAAATATGGTCCGTAGGACTGCAATCGTTTTCTCCGTAGTGGTTGAGGACATTTTGATCACCTCAGGCCATTTCGAGTGCGCATCCACTGCTATTAAGAACATTGAGTCCATGAATGGACCAGCAAAATCAATATGCACCCGTTGCCATGGAGAGGAGGGCCACTCCCATGGGTGTAGAGGGGCATGTGGTGATGCATTTTGGACCTTCTGGCATCCTGAGCAGCTCTTTGTTAGGTCCTCGATTTGTTGATCGATTCCCGGCCACCACACATAAGCCCGAGCAAGGCTTTTCATTTTCACCCCTCCCAGATGGCCGTCGTGAAGCTCATTGAGCACTCTCTCCCTTAACTTGGGTGGAATTACCACTCGGGATCCACACATCACTGTCCCCTGGCATACTGACAGCTGTTCTCTTCTGGATGAGAATGCTGGCAACAGTGAGTCGCCATGTGTTGGCCATCCCTTCACCGTCAAATCATATACCCGAGACAGTGTCGGATCATTTCGGGTCTCCTTCTCTATATTTGCGTTAGTTACTGGCAAGCGTTCAATTATCGACGAATAAAATATTTCGACAGGGTCCACTGCTGGTGCTTCCTCCACAGTAGGCAGTGGCAGGCGTGATAGCCCATCAGCGTTTCCATGCTGTTTCGTGCCCTTATATATTTCATATTGGTTCGCCCCTAGAAAAAGGGACCATCTTTGTAGCCGTTGCGCAGTCATCACCGGAACGCCCTTCTTTGGATTAAAGATGGAGACAAGTGGTTGGTGGTCAGTCAGCAAGGTGAACTTCTGCCTGTACAGATAGTGGTTGAACTTTTTTACTCCCCACACTAGGCTGAGGGCCTCCCTGTCAATCTGGACGTAGTTGCGCTCGGCTGAGGTTAGTGACCGAGACGCAAAGGCTACTGGCCTCTCCAACCCGTCTGGGAATTTGTGCGACAGCACCGCTCCAATACCATAGGGTGATGCATCACACTCCAACCGAATTGGTAGTGCTGGGTTGAAATGAGCCAACACCTCTTTTGATGTGATCAATTCTTTGCACTTCTGGAAAGCTCGTTTACATTCGTCATTCCACTTCCATGGTACCCCCGTCTGCAGCAGGGTGTTCAGTGGGTGTAATACTGTAGACAAATTTGGTAAGAACTTATGGTAGTAGTTCACCAGCCCGAGGAACGACCTCAGTTGTGACACATTTTCCGGTGCTGGAGCCTTGACTACTGCCTCAATCTTTTCAGGGGACTTATGTAACCCCTCTTCATCAATAACGTGGCCACAATACGAGATCTGCTTCTGGAAAAACTCGCATTTGTGGCGATTAGCTCGTAGCCCATATCCCTTCAATCTAGTGAGCACCTGCTGCAGGTTGGCGAGGTGATCACTGTCATTTTCGCCCGTGACCAGGATGTCGTCCAAATAACACTGGGTCCCTGGAATCCCTTGCAGGACTTGATCCATTGCCCTTTGCCAAATAGCCGGAGCCGATGCTACCCCGAACACCAGCCGGTTGTATTGGTAGAGACCTTTGTGCGTGTTGATCGTGAGGTATTGTTTCGAGGCTTCTTCTACCTCCATTTGTAAATACGCCTGGGCCAGATCAATCTTAGTGAAGCGTTTTCCTCCAGATAGCGAGGCGAAAATATCTTCAATCCGCAGAAGCGGATATTGTACCGTGTGAAGGACTGGGTTCACTGTCACCTTAAAGTCCCCACAGATGCGAACCTTCTTCGGTTCCCCAGGCATATTACTCAACGACCTCTTCATTACAGGAACGATGGGTGTCACCCACTCGCTCCAATCCACTTTTGACAGTACTCCTGAACGTTCCAAACCTTCCAGCTCTGCTTCGACGGCTGGGCGGATCGCATAAGGCACCGGTCTGGCCTTAAAAAACTTTGGGCTTGCATTTTCCTCTATTTTAATCGTCGCTGTTATGCCTTTTAGTGCTCCGAGTCCCTCCTGGAACACTTCTTGTGCGTCAGTTAGCATTTTTGACAGTCGTCCAGGTGTGACGTCGTCATCCTTTTTGGCCTCTACCGTCAGTGCCTGTATGGAATGCCAATCTAATTGTATCTTCCGGATCCATTCACGTCCTAGTAGTGGTGGTCCTCCATCTGGCAATACATATAGGTCCATTTTTGGTATTTCCTGGCCGTTGTATATCACGTTCACCCTTATTTTTCCTTTGGGGTAGACTTTTTGCCCCGTGTACGTCTTCAAGACAATCCCTGTAGCTCTCAAGGGTATATGTGAGAATAGCCGCTTGTAGTCCCTTCGGTTTATGACTGTTAGGGCTGATCCTGTGTCCAATTCCATTTTCACTTGGACTCTGTCTATCTTGAGCGTGACCCAGATAGTCTGGTGATCCTCCATTTTGATTACATTATGTAGTTTCAGACAACCCAGCTCCTTGCTTCCGGAGTCTGTATCACTTTTCTGTTCGTCTGAACTACTGTCCATCACCTTATGTACCTTTTTGTACTTCTCTTGTGGAGATTTCTTGCTGCTGGTTTTCTTCCCCGACCTGCAGACTCTTGCTATGTGTCCTGCTTTTCCACACTGTCTGCACACTTGGTCCTTGGACCAACAATCCTTCTGGTCGTGTGTTGTTCTGCCGCAGCGCTAACACTTCCCTGTTCCATATGACATTTCATTGGTGCCATATTCTTGCGGTCTCCATTGTATCTCTGCAGCGCCCCGTGCGACTGCTTCGTGTGATACTGCCATGCCGAAAGCCTTGTCCAGCGTAAGATCCTTTTCTGATAGAAGCCGTTTCTGGGTTCCTTCACTTTGAAGCCCACACACAAACTTGTCCCTTAACGTATCTGCTAGTCCCATTCCAAACTGGCAGTGTTTCGATAGCTTGCGCAGTTCCGTTAAATACTCAGCATTACTTTCGTCTTCATGCTGGTTCCTTTTGTGAAACTTAAATCTTTCTGCTATCAGCAGTGGTGTGGGGTTTAAGTGGTCCTGTAGGATTTCCACTATGTTTTTGAAATCCTTATCCACTGGCTTCTCTGGGGTTATTAGGTTTCGCAGTAAGCCATACATTTTTGCACCCATGGAATTCAACAAAACCAGTGCTTTCCTGGCATCTGGCATTTAATTCGCCTTGCAGTACACCTCAATGCGTTCCACATATGTCGCCCAATCTTCGACTTCATTGTCGAACGCTGTGATACTGCCACTCTTCGGCATCCCTGGGTGTGGTTAGACTGGCTAAAATGGCATCTCCTGCGCTTCCCTTTCTTCCCGCGCTTGCCCTTCTTCTCCGCTGCGGCTTCAAAAATGGCGTCTCCCGCGCTCTCCCTTCTTCTCCGCAGCTTCAAAAATGGCGTCTCCCGCGCTCTCCCTTCTTCTCCGCGGCTCAAATGGCGTCTCCCGCGCTTCCTTTCTTCCCCCGCGGATGCTGCTCAGCCCTTGAGCCCTGGCTGCGCTCTGCGCGTTTTCCTGTGCGCCTCTCTCGTTGCCGGCGCTCGGTCCTGAACCCCGGCTGTGCTTTACCCTCTCTCTCTTTTTGTTTTCCGTCGACGCCGCTCGGTCTTCAACCCCCGGCTGCGCCCTGTGCGCTTTACCCTCTCTCTTACCCCGTCGACGCTGCTCGGCCTTTTCTGTGCCGTCGGTCAGCTTCAGCCACTGCTGTCCGGGAAGGGTCTGCGCTGTACCTGTTGCCAGCCTGTTGCTGGATCGTCGTGGCTGGAGAACCAAGCCCAGCTCTCAACAGCCTCCCCTGCGATGCTCACTCTCTGCCGGATGACTGGGCGGTTGCTCGTGGTCAACGCCCGTGCTTCTGGCCTCGACTTTCTTCCACTGTCCTCCAGGAGCGAATCCTTGGGAGGAAATGCAGAGTAGCAGGTAGGTTCGAATCGACCTCGTCGCCACTATTAAATCCGTGAATCTTAAGGTATGGTGTTCTTCAATAAATAGACGGAGACTGCAGATCAACAATCAACAGGTGTTTACTGGATGAGGGTAGTCTAATAACTAACAGTACAGATGCCTGCGCAGGACTTATATACAGGTGTGGTCACTGCCGGTACTACATACAGTATACAGGAGCTGTAAAAGTAGTTCTCTCTTAAAGGTACATACACTACAATTCCCTAGAGTTTTGAAATGAGAGGCGATCTCATTGAAACTTATAAAATTCTTACAGAGCTTGACAGGGTAGATGCAGGGAGGATGTTTCCCCTGGCTGGGGAGTCTAGTACCAGGGGTCACAGTCTCAGAATAAGGGGTCGGCAATTTAGGACTGAGATGAGGAGAAATTTCTTCACTCAGAGGGTGGTGAATCTTTGGAATTCTCTGCCCCAGAGGGCTGTGGAGGCTCAGTCGTTGAGTATATTCAAAACAGAGATCAATAGATTTCTGAATATTAAGGGAATCAAGGGATATATGGGGATAGTGCAGGAAAGTGGAGATGAGGTCGATGATCAGCCACGATCTTATTGAATGGCGGAGCAGGCTCGAGGGGCCGAATGGCCTACTCCTGCTCCTATTTCTTATGTTCTCTCCCACCCCCTCACCCTCACACCCTGACCCCTACCCCCCACTCCCACCCCTCACCCTCACACCCTGACCCTTACCCCCCACTCCCACCCCCTCACCCTCACACCCTGACCCCTACCCCCCACTCCCACCCCCTCACCCTCACACCCTGACCCCTACCCCCCACTCCCACCCCTCACCCTCACACCCTGACCCCTACCCCCCACTCCCACCCCTCACCCTCACACCCTGACCCCTACCCCCCACTCCCACCCCTCACCCTCACACCCTGACCCTTACCCCCCACTCCCACCCCCTCACCCTCACACCCTGACCCCTACCCCCCACTCCCACCCCCTCACCCTCACACCCTGACCCCTACCCCCCACTCCCACCTCTCACCCTCACACCCTGACCCCTACCCCCCACTCCCACCCCCTCACCCTCACACCCTGACCCCTACCCCCCACTCCCACCCCTCACCCTCACACCCTGACCCCTACCCCCCACTCCCACCCCCCCAGCCTCACACTCCCCCCAACCACTGTGATGTTTCGGGGTTCCCTGCAAGTGACGAGGGATTAATCACGGAGCGGTTGGCTACTCACGGGTGGCAGTGCCCGACGCTGATGGTGACGATGCCCCCGAAGAAGTCGAGGTACCTGCGCCCCTCCGAGTCCCACAGCCACTGCATGTGGCCCTGGTGGATCAGCAGGGGCCTGCTGTAGTAGGTCAGTGTGTAGGGAGAGAGGTGCTGGCGACGGATCGCTAACATCGCATCGTAAGGCAGAGCCTGGAGAAAGAGCACAAACTGGGTCAGCAAACACACCGCAACCCCGCAGACTGTTCCCCGTCCCCTTCCCGCCCCCTCACTCACCCCCCCTCCCCCTCACCCCTCCCTCTCCCCTTCCCTCCCCCCTCACTCACCCCCCTCTGCCCCCTCCCCCCTCACTCTCCCCCTCCCTCCCCTTCACTCACCCCCTCACCCCCACCCCTCCCTCTCCATCTCACTCACTCCCCCTCACTCACCCCCTCTCCCCCCCTCCCCCTCCCTCTCCCCCTCCCTCCCCCCTCCCTCCCTCCCCCTCACTCACCCCCTCTCTCCCTCCCTCCCTCTCTCTCCCTCCCTCTCACTCCCTCCCCCTCCCTACCCCTCACTCACTCCCCCTCCCTGCCCCACTCACCCCCTCACTCACTCCCTCCCTCTTCCCCTCCCTCTCTCTCCCTCCCTCTCTCCTTCCCTCTCTCTCCCTCCCCCCTCCCTCTCCCCTCTCTCTCACTCATTCCCTCTCCCCCTCACTCCCTCCCTCCTCCCTCTCCCCTCCCTCTCTCTCCCTCCCTCTCATTCCCTCCCCTCCTCACTCCCTCCCTCCTCCCTCCCCCTCCCTCACCCCTCACTCAACAACTCCCTCTCACTCCCTCAACCCTCCCCATCACTCACTCCTTCCCTCCCCTCACTCAATTTTTTTTCAATTCAATTCAAATCGCTTTATTGGCATGATGACAAGGTACATCTTATGTTGCCAAAGCATCGAAAAACATTCATGGTTGTACACAAAAATACAGATCTATCCATACAGTGTATAAACAGATATATCCCTGAGTGTATAAATATACATTCATATAATTTGTATATACTCTTTTCTTATATTTAGTGGTTGTCCCTCTGTTTATGGCAAGCTGTAACATAGTGTGCCGCTAAGGTTACACAATTTCTCTCTTCCCCTAGTAGGTATGGGAGTTTTTGGTCGTCATTCAAATTTCTGAATTCCAGGCATATTTTTGTGAATTTTTGGTAGAAATTCTCCCTTATGCCCTGATATTTTCTACAAGCTGTGAGGAAGTGCTTCTCTGTCTCCACCACTCCCTGACTGCAGTGAGAGCATATCCTGTCCTCTCTTGGTAGCCAGGTCTGCCTGTGTCTACCTTTTTCGATCGCCAGGCTATGTTCACTAAGTCTGTACATTGTCAAGGTTTTTCTCAGTTTGCTATCCTTTACCATGGTCAGGTAATCAGCCATGTTGTATTGTCTGTTTAGGGCCAAGTAGCAATTGAGTTTGCTTTGGGTTTTTGTTGTTTCTGTCCAATATGACAGATATTTTTCCTTTTGCTTAGCGACGATTGTGTTGGGTCGATTTCTTTGTGTTATGCTGTCACTGTCCTGGGGCTGGTTATTGTTAGTAGTTACTTCACTGAGTCCCAGGACTAGTTGACTGAGGGTATTCTTCTTTATGGTCCTCTCTTGGCATTTCAGGGCTTCGTAATGATAGCATTGGGGGTTGCTCATTTCTAGGTGTTTCCAAAATTTGGTGGCTCTTTTTTGGATAGTGATTATTAATGGATATTGGCCTAGTTCTGCCCTGCATGCATTGTTTACGGTTTTCCTTTGAGTCCGGAGGATACTTTTACAGAATTCTGCATGTGGGATCTCAATTGGGTGTTTGTCCCATTTTGCAAATTCTTGTTGTGTTCGCGGTCCCCACACCTCACTGCCATAGAGTGCAATTGGTTCAATTACTGGTTTAAAAAATTTTGAGCCAAATGCTAATTGGGATTTCTATTTGGATTGATTCTTTAATGGCATAGAAAGCCCTTCTTGCTTTCTCTTTCAGTTCATTCACAGCCAGATGAAAATTTCCCGTAGAACTGATTTTTAAGCCCAAGTATGTGTAGTTAGTGGTTTGTTCAATTTTGGTTGTTCCTAGTGTGAAATTTATTTTGGGTCCCTGATGTCTGGCTCTTTGCTGGAACACAAGGACTTTGGTTTTTTGGGGATTTATTGTCAGGGCCCAGGTCTGGCAGAACGACTCCAGCAGATCCAGGTTCTGCTGTAGACCCTCCTTAGTTGGTGACAGCAGAACTAGGTCATCTGCATAGAGGAGGAATTTAACCTTGGATTCATATAGGGTGAGGCCGGGTGCTGTAGATTGTTCAAGTAGTTTTGCCAATTCATTTATGTAAATATTAAAGAGTGTCGGTAAGATGGGCGAGCCCTGTGTCACCCCCCGCCCCTGTGGGAAGTATTTTGTTTGTTTGTCTCCAATTTTAACTGCACATTTGTTGTTTGTATACATTGATTTAATTACATCATATGTTTTCCCCCCTACCCCGCTTTCGATAAGTTTCAGGAATAAACCGTCGTGCCAGATGGAATCGAAAGCCTTCTGGAAATCTATAAAGCATGCGTAGATTTTGCTTTTGTTTTGATGAACGTGTTTGTCAATTAGGGTCTGTGGGGTGAAGATATGACCTGATGTTCTATAGTTTGGCAGGAATCCAATTTGGCTTTTACTCAAGACATTGTGCTCCTCAAGGAAGTTTATAAGTCTCTTGTTTATGATGCTACAGAATACCTTCCCCAGGTTACTGTTTACACAGATGCCTCGATAGTTATTTGGGTCGACTTTGTCCCCACTTTTGTATATGGGCGTTATGAGTCCTTTGTTCCAGATATCAGGGAAGTAGCCGACACTCAGAACCAAGTTGAAGAGTTTTAGGATAGCCAGTTTCATTTTATCGTCTGTGTGTTTAATCATCTCGCTTAGTATGCCGTCTGCACCGCAAGCTTTTCCTGGTCGCAGGTCCTTGAGTTTTTCAACTAGTTCTTTTTCTGTTATTATGGAGTCTAGCGGGTTTTGGTTATCTTTTATGGTCATTTCGAGCTTTTCCAGTTTTTTGCATATTTGGTGTTGCTCTGGCCTTAGTGTGTTTTTCTGCTATAATTTTTCAAAGTGGTTTTCCCATGTGTCTCCATTTTGAATGGCCAATTCGTCGTGTTGTTTTTTGTGCAATGTATTCCAGTTGTTCCAGAAACAATTGGAATCAATGGATTCCTCAATGGAGCTGAGTGTATTCTTAATATACTGCTCTTTTTTGGTTCTGAGTGTGTTTCTGTATTGTGTTAGTGTCTGACAATAAGTAAGGCGTAATTCCTCGTTTTCTGGCTGTCTGTGTTTTTGGTTTGATATTTTTCTAAGTTTTTTCCTCATGTTATGGCAATCTGGGTCAAACCATTTTTCATAGTTTTTTGTTTTGGGTTTGTTCTTGCGAGCTTTCAAGTTTGACCTTGTTGCCAAATTATCAAAAATATTGTTTAGGTTATTCACTGCCCGGTTTACGCCTTCTTTATTGTAAGTGTATATGTTATCCAGAAAGGTGTCCAATAGAGCTTGAGTTGATTCATTGCTAATTGCTTTCTGGTATTTTTCCGTGCTGTTTTTGGCCCATCTGTATGATTTTTTGGTGTTGTACAGCTTGCTGGGTTGTGTTTCTGTGTTGGTTGTTTCTGTCTTTTTAAAATACATAGGCCTAGAAATTCAGTATAGCTACTTTTGGGGCGGTAAAGTCGGGCGGCTGCTAAAGTTTGCGTCCGGCGCAAAGTCGAGCCCCCTTCGCCGATATTCAGTTGCATTGCACTAAGAGGTTGCTGCTGCGCTAAAACAGGCGATGCACGACTATCATTAGGCGCTAAGCCGGCAGGCCGGGGCGCTAACACCGGAAGTTGGGCGCAGGGCAGGTGCGGCGAGCTGCTGATTGCCGGCAGACACGAGCTCTTAAAGGGGGAGGGTGGATTTGTTTTTTTGACAGGCCGAGACTAGTGTATTTGTGTTTCTGGGGAGGGCTTCTCTCCATCACTTTGCCCTCCTCCTCCTCCTCCTCCTCCTCCTCCAGAAGGAGTGTTGCAAAACGGCTGCCTTTTCTACTGCAGGAGTGCCCTTTAATTTGCGCTCCCCGCGGCCTGCCTCGGCTGTGTACTGTTCCACTTCACAGTCGTTCGGGCCGCCTGGCGCACAATGGGGCGGCGCGAGTGAAGTTCCGGTTCCGGGCGCACAAAGGGCGTTGCACGACGAAATGACGTCATGATCTGCGCGCGCAGATGAGCGCGCGCAATGACTTTGCGCCGGCGCTAAATGTCTACTGAAGTTGGGGCGAGGCGCAGATCGCGCTGCGCCTGGGCGCTAAGCGCCTAGCGCTCGAGATCTACTTCTCCTAAGGCGCTAACGGCTGGCGCAGCCAACTGAATTTCTAGGCCATAGTAATTTGACTGTGGTCTGACAGTGTTGTTTGTGGTTTGACTGTGAATGCTCTGAAAGAGGATGGGTCCAAATCCGTAATCATATAGTCTATGGTGCTACAGCCAAGAGGTGAGCAATAGGTCGATCTTCCTAGGAGGTCTCCCATGAACCTACCATTGACAATGTACAGACCCAGGCTTCAACAGAGCTGCAGGAGCTGTTTTCCGTTGGTATTTGTCTGCTTGTCGCAGTTATTCCTGTATGGAAGGGAAGGGATATCGAAGTGGTTATTCCCGAATATGTAATTGTTTCCCTGATTATTGGTGAAGTCTGGTTCTTCGCCAGTTCTTGAATTGAGGTCACCACAGATCAACACTTTCCCCTGGGCCTGGAATTGGATAATCTCCCTCTCCATGTTGGAGAAGGTGTCCTCTTTAAAGTACAGGGATTCCATTGGGGGGATATAGAGTGCGCAAATGAAAACATCTTGGGGGTTAGAGATAATCCCCCTCTCAATTTTGAGCCACATGTGGTTTTCGCCCTTTTTTATAAATTTGATGCAATTCTTAAGCTCTGTTTTAAACCAAATCAGTATGCCTCCGGAGTCTCTGCCTTGGGTTACTCCTGGCAATTTATTGGAGGGGACCACCAGCTCTGTGTACCCTTGGGGACGGCCAGTGTGTCCTTCTCCTCTATACCAAGTTTCCTGTAAAATGATGATATCCAGATCTTTAGTTTCATCTATGAACTCTGGGGTCCTAATCTTCACGTCGAGCACCGAAGAGCGTAGACCTTGGATATTCCAGGTCGAAATATATAAGGATTTCATGTTAAGTTTGATCTTTTACTATGATAGGTTAAAGAATGATATGTGTTTGTCGTGTCTAAATGGGGGGAAAAATGATCATCTCAATTGTCTATAAATGCTAATACTACTTGGTTACAATTCATTCTAGTAATTAGTCCTTGATTTTTTTTTTTTCTTTTCATTTTCTGATCCATAAGGCGGAAGTAGATGCTGCTGCACGTCTGCTTAGTGTCTCTTAATGGATTGTCTCTGCCTGAGGTATTGCGTACACCCTGTGCATCTCTCCCTCTGTCTGGCTGGGGGCGGTCCTGTTCCCCTGTAGGACAGGAGTGGTGCAGGTCTGATATTGTTGTTGTGCATGGGGATCCTCTCTGGTCCCGGTTGGTGTGGTGGTGGTCTCTGTAGTAGTCCTGGTATGTACCCCGCTGATCTCTGGTGGTCGGGGGGGGGTCCTCCTGGAGTCTGGGTATGGACCCGGTTAAAAACGACGTCCTTCAGGGCTTTAGCAAAGATCGATATTCGTTTCCTGTGGATGTGGACGCGGTCGTGAAGACATTCCACATCGAGAGTGGGGTGTTGGGCCAGGTGCACGTTGTATTTTAATTCGCAGTCTCTTGCTATGCTGGCATTTATCTCATGAATTGTTTTGCTGTTAAAGTCTGTTCTTGGCAATATTGGGGAAACAGTGATTCTAGTGTTTGGGAATGTATTGCTTGCCTTCTCAATCACTGCTCTGAGCGATGTTGCTACCCCTTTCTGCTGGGCCTTTAGGTCATTTGTGCCAGTGTGTATTATTATGTGTTGGGGGGAGCCTAATCGGGTTTTGGTCAGCCATTCCAGGGCTCTGTCTGTTGTTGGGCACCGGATCTTTTTTACTATATGTCTAGGGAAGAGCTTTTTCTCCCATAGAAATTTCCCATTTGAGTCTATGAGTATTACGATGTCAGCCTTGTTGGTGTTTACTGTCTGGTGGCTTTCGCCTGAACTCATAGGGTGTGTGTTGGGCTGGGGTGGTCGTGTCTGGTGTGTGCGCTCCTCTTGTGAGCGGCTCGCTTGTGGTCCCACAGTGGTGGGGGAAGACTGAGCTTCAGTATGCTGGTCGGTCTGTGTGGCACCCCTTGTATTGTGTGTCTGCTGCTGTTGTTCAGTGTGGGAGTGCAGCTGTTCAGTCGGGCTCTGTATTGTCTTATCTCTAGCCTCTGGCTGCTGGTCTAATGGTGCTATCTCTCCTCTATGGCTCTCTTTGTTTTCCTGCTGCTCTTTCACCTGATTCCCAAGTAGATTCAGCTCTCTGCTGTATCTCTCCCTCTCTTGCTTTTGTTCATGTTTCAGTTTAAGGACCTCCTCTCTAAGTTTAACCAGCTCTGTCTCCAACTGATTAAATTTATCCTTTAGTTGTATCTGGCTGTGTGATCCCGGGGTGTGTGTCCGGTCGGCGCTGGAGGGCTCACTCACTTCCTGGCTAGGCTGCTCTTCTCTTGGTGAGCTGGAAGTGGTAGGGGGAGTATGTGTGGCTTCCTCCCTGGTAATTACGCTGGGGTTAGTCAGCTGTACTATGTGGCTGTGGGGCCCCGGGGTGAGTGTCTGGTTAGAACTGTATGGCTCGTTCACCTCCTGACCAGGCTGATTTACTCCTGCTGAGTTGTCAATGGTGGGGGGAGTGCGATTCGCTTTTCCCCTGTTAGCCACACTGGGGCTGTTCCTTCCCCTCTCAGTTATTTCTTTCAGTGTCTCGAAGGCCGTTTCAAAGTCGTCGAGGTTGCCTTGCACCATTATTGTTCCGTTATCGTACATGTTGACAGTCGTGGTTGCACTGTCCGGGTCCCCTGGTTTCTTAAGTTTCAGTTTGGACCCATTAGCGGTTTTTTCCTGCTTAACCCTGGCATAGTGTGATTTTATTGCTGTGATCCAAGCCGCTGACTGGTCTGAGTAAAAAATGAGATTACTCTTTTTCCCAGTGCTGTACCAGTCAGCAAAAAGAGTTTCTGGTTTTTCTCTCAGCTGCTTCTGCTTGATCGATTTTACAGCATTTTTTTTGGTGTTGGGGGGAATCTGGAAGAGGTTGCTCTCAGTGTGCCTCGGGAGCTGCTGTGGCTCCTCTGATTCGCTCATTTTTAGTATTTTTGAGGTAGAAATTATTGTTGACTTTAGAATAAGCTTTTCTGGGGCCCCGGGTTTGGTGTTTCCCTCTCCCTGCTCGCGACCTTTCCCAGTCCCCAGGCTCGCTCACTCTCCAGGCCCTCCCCAGGCCCCGTACTCACTGTCCTGGTCTGTGTCTGGGATTTGCTGATTCCCGGTGTCTCCCGGCTGCTCCCCTCCCCCTCAGAGGTCTCTGGGCCTCTGTCTTGGCCCGGCTCCTCGGGCCTTTCCCTGGCTTCAGGCTCCCTCCACAGGACCCGTACTCACTGTCTGCGTCTGGGAACCGCTGCCCCACGGTGCCCCCGGGCTGCTCCCCTCTCCCTCAGAGGTCTCCAGGCCTCTGTCTCGGCTTGGCTCCTCGGGCCTTTCCCGGGCTTCTGACTTAGTGTTGCGGCCGCCGCTCCGGCTGTGTCCCGGCCGCCGCTCGGGCTCTGTGTCCCGGCCGCCGCTCGGGCTCTGTGTCCCGGCCGCCGCTCTGGCTGTGCCCTGGCCGCCGCTCGGGCTCTGTGTCCCGGCCGCCGCTCGGGCTCTGTGTCCCGGCCGCCGCTCGGGCTCTGTGTCCCGGCCGCCGCTCGGGCTCTGTGTCCCGGCCGCCGCTCGGGCTCTGTGTCCCGGCCGCCGCTCGGGCTCTGATTCCCGGCCACCGCTCTGGCTGTGTCCTGGCCGCCGCTCGGGCTCTGTGTCCCGGCCGCCACTCGGGCTCTGTGTCCCGGCCGCCGCTTGGGCTCTGTTTCCCGGCCGCCGCTCTGGCTGTGTCCTGGCCGCTGCTCGGGCTCTGTGTCCCGGCCGCCGCTCGGGCTCTGTGTCCCGGCCGCCGCTCTGGCTGTGTCCCGGCCGCCGCTCTGGCTGTGTCCTGGCCGCCGCTCTGGCTGTGTCCTGGCCGCCGCTCGGGCTCTGTGTCCCGGCCACCGCTCGGGCTCTGTGTCCCAGCCGCCGCTCTGGCTGTGTCCTGGCCGCCGCTCGGGCTCTGTGTCCCGGCCGCCGCTCTGGCTGTGTCCCGGCCGCCGCTCGGGCTCTGTGTCCCGGCCACCGCTCGGGCTTTGTGTCCCGGCCACCGCTCTGGCTGTGTCCCGGCCGCCGCTCGGGCTCTGTGTCCCGGCCGCCGCTCGGGCTCTGTGTCCCGGCCACCGCTCGGGCTCTGTGTCCCGGCCACCGCTCTGGCTGTGTCCTGGCCGCCGCTCTGGCTGTGTCCCGGCCGCCGCTCGGGCTCTGTGTCCCGGCCACCGCTCTGGCTGTGTCCCGGCCGCCGCTCGGGCTCTGTGTCCCGGCCGCCGCTCGGGCTCTGTGTCCCGGCCACCACTCTGGCTGTGTCCCGGCCGCCGCTCGGGCTCTGTGTCCCGGCCGCCGCTCGGGCTCTGTGTCCCGGCCGCCGCTCGGGCTCTGTGTCCCGGCCACCGCTCCGGCTGTGTCCCGGCCGCCGCTCGGGCTCTGTGTCCCGGCCACCGCTCGGGCTCTGTGTCCCGGCCGCCGCTCCGGCTGTGTCCCGGCCGCCGCTCGGGCTCTGTGTCCCGGCCGCCGCTCCGGCTCCTCCTTGGTGCCTCGTTCTCCCGGTTTTTCCCCGGGTTTATTCCTTTCCTTCTTCTGTCCCTTTGCTTTGTTTCTTTTTGCTATTTTCCTCGGGTTTTTTTTCTCTGTCGGCTCTTGTCTTTGGCGGTCTTTTCCTTCCTTTCTTAATCTAAACTAACCTAAACTTAAACTTAAACTAAACTAACTTAACTAAAATTAAATTTAACTTTTAAACCTTTTAAAACTTGAAATGAAACTTTTTTCCCCACTTTAAACACTAAAAACACTAAAATTTCAGCAACCCATCTTCAGCGTGCTTGTATCTCCCCTCCCCCACTCACCCTCTATTCTATATATAATGCTCCAATTCCAAAGGGACAGGTTCTCGTTACCTGGAAACTGATTGAATATTTTTTTTAAATTCATTCTCGGATGTGGGCGTTGCTGTCAAGACCAGCAGTGTGTCTGGAGTCACTGTCGGCCCAGACCGGGTAAGGACGGCACGTTTCCTTCCCTAAAGGACATTAGTGAAGCAGATGGGTTTTTACGACAATCCGGTAGTTTCATGGTCACATTACTGTTTTTATTCCAGATTTATTTAATTGAATTTAAATTCCACAGCTGCCGTGGTGGGATTTGAACTTGCGTCTCCGGATCATTAGTCCAGGCCTCTGGACCCATGGATTTATTTTAATTATTCATTAACGTGATGTGAGCGTCACTGGCAAGGCCAACATTTATTGCCCATCCCTAATTGCCCTTGAGAAGGTGGTGGTGAGCCGCCCTCTTGAACCACTGCAGTCCGTGTGGTGAAGGTACTCCCACAGTGCTGTTAGGGAGGGAGTTCCAGGATTTTGCCCCAGCGACGATGAAGGAACGGCCCGATATATTTCCAAGTCAGGATGGTGTGTGACTTGGAGGGGAACTTGGAGATGGTGTTGTTCCCATGCGCCTGCTGCCCTTGTCCTTCTAGGTGGAAGAGGTCGCGGGTTTGGGAGGTGCTGTCGAAGAAGCCTTGGCGAGTTGCTGCAGTTCATCTTGCAGATGGTACACAATGAATGTTTAAGGTGGTGGATGGGGTGCCAATCAAGCGGGCTGCTTTGTCCTGGATGGTGTCGAGCTTCTTGAGTGTTGTTGGTGTTAGATCCGTGATTCGGAGAGTATGATGTTTTTCAATAACCACACGGATGCTGTAACTTAACAATCAACAGGTGTTTACTAGAGTAGGGTAGTCTCAAGACTGGGGGTACAGAAGCATGCTCAAGGCTTATATACAGGTGTGGTCACTGCCGGTACTACAGTATACAGGAGCTGTAAAAGTAGTTCTCTCTTAAAGGTACATACACTACAATTCCTCCCCTTTTAGATTAGCAGTACCCATAATATTCAAATAACAATTAACACTTTAACATGCACATTAAACAACAATAGTCCATTTATAGATTCAGTCTTTGGGGTGGCTTCCTGATCCTTTTGGGATAGCGCCTTTCCTGAGGTTCTTGTTCTTGGTGCGGAGGCGATTCTGGCCCCTTTTCGTCGGTTAGTTCATCAGTTTCCACTGCTACTGGTTCTGAGGTAGATGCTACCGGTATGTTGGGTTCATCCCCAGGTACGCGAGACATGGGGTTGACTCGTTCCTGTGACGCTAAGATCTGATCGACGTGGCGTCTCACAATGTTCTCCCCGACATCCACTGTGTACATTAATGGCCCCTGCCTTGTGCATATCGTCCCGGGTTGCCATTTCTCTGTTCGGTAGTCACGGGCCAAGACTGGTTGTCCTACATTGAAGCTCCTTGTCGGCTTCTCATTGATGTGCTGGAACTGTTTATCCTCAACATTTCTTCGCACATTGGGTCTGAGCAAATCCAGACGAGATCTCAACCTTCGGTTAAAGAACATCATGGCCGGGGTCTGGTTGGTAACTGCATGTGTCGCATTTCTGTAGGCTAATAGGAAATTGTCCACCTTATGCTGTAGTGGAATTTCATCATCGCACATGGCCTTTATCGCCTTTTTAAAGGTTTGTACAAACCTCTCAGCCAATCCATTTATGGCTGGATGATACGGGGTGGATGTGTAATGCCGTACCCCATTCCTTCTCGTAAATTTCCAAAACTCTTCGGACACAAACTGTGGTCCATTATCAGAGCAAATCTGCTCTGGCAAGCCGTTCCTGGCAAATATGGTCCGTAGGACTGCAATCGTTTTCTCTGTAGTGGTTGAGGACATTTTTATCACCTCAGGCCATTTCGAGTGAGCATCCACTGCTATTGAGAACATTGAGTCCATGAATGGACCAGCAAAATCAATATGCACCCGTTGCCATGGAGAGGAGGGCCACTCCCATGGGTGTAGAGGGGCATGTGGTGATGCATTTTGGACCTTCTGGCATCCTGAGTAGCTCTTGGTTAGGTCCTCGATTTGTTGATTGATCCCCGGCCACCACACATAAGCCCTAGCAAGGCTTTTCATTTAAACCCCTCCCAGATGACCTTCATGAAGCTCATTTAGCACTCTCTCCCTTAACTTGGGTGGAATCACCACTCGGGATCCACACATCACTGTCCCCTGGCATACTGACAGCTGTTCTCTTCTGGATGAGAATGCTGGCAACAGTGAGTCGCCATGTGTTGGCCATCCCTTCACCGTCAAATCATATACCCGAGACAGTGTCAGGTCATTTCGGGTCTCCTTCTCTATATTTGCGTTAGTTACTGGCAAGCGTTCAATTATCGACGAATAAAATATTTCGACAGGGTCCACTGCTGGTGCTTCCTCCACAGTAGGCAGTGGCAGGCGTGATAGCCCATCAGCGTTTCCATGCTGTTTCGTGCCCTTATATATTTCATATTGGTTCGCCCCTAGAAAAAGGGACCATCTTTGTAGCCGTTGCGCAGTCATCACCGGAATGTCCTTCTTTGGATTAAAGCTGGAGACAAGTGGTTGGTGGTCAGTCAGCAAGGTGAACTTCTGCCCGTACAGATAGTGGTTGAACTTTTTTACTCCCCACACTAGGCTGAGGGCCTCCCTGTCAATCTGGACGTAGTTGCGCTCGGCTGAGGTTAGTGACCGAGACGCAAAGGCTACTGGCCTCTCCAACCCGTCTGGGAATTTGTGCGACAGCACCGCTCCAATACCATAGGGTGATGCATCACACTCCAACCGAATTGGTAGTGCTGGGTTGAAATGGGCCAACACCTCTTTTGATGTGATCAATTCTTTGCACTTCTGGAAAGCTCGTTTACATTCGTCATTCCACTTCCATGGTACCCCCGTCTGCAGCAGGGTGTTCAGTGGGTGTAATACTGTAGACAAATTTGGTAAGAACTTATGGTAGTAGTTCACCAGCCCGAGGAACGACCTCAGTTGTGACACATTTTCCGGTGCTGGAGCCTTGACTACTGCCTCAATCTTTTCAGGGGACTTATGTAACCCCTCTTCATCAATAACGTGGCCACAATACGAGATCTGCTTCTGAAAAAACTCGCATTTGTGGCGATTAGCTCGTAGCCCATATCCCTTCAATCTAGTGAGCACCTGCTGCAGGTTGGCGAGGTGATCACTGTCATTTTCGCCCGTGACCAGGATGTCGTCCAAATAACACTGGGTCCCTGGAATCCCTTGCAGGACTTGATCCATTGCCCTTTGCCAAATAGCCGGAGCCGATGCTACCCCGAACACCAGCCGGTTGTATTGGTAGAGACCTTTGTGCGTGTTGATCGTGAGGTATTGTTTCGAGGCTTCTTCCACCTCCATTTGCAGATACGCCTGGGCCAGATCAATCTTAGTGAAGCGTTTTCCTCCAGATAGCGAGGCGAAAATATCTTCAATCCGCAGAAGCGGATATTGTACCGTGTGAAGGACTGGGTTCACTGTCACCTTAAAGTCCCCACAGATGCGAACCTTCTTTGGTTCCCCAGGCATATTACTCAATGACCTCTTCATTACAGGAACGATGGGTGTCACCCACTCGCTCCAATCCACTTTTGACAGTACTCCTGAACGTTCCAAACCTTCCAGCTCTGCTTCGACGGCTGGGCGGATCGCATAAGGCACCGGTCTGGCCTTAAAAAACTTTGGGCTTGCATTTTCCTCTATTTTAATCGTCGCTGTTATGCCTTTTAGTGCTCCGAGTCCCTCCTGGAACACTTCTTGTGCGTCAGTTAGCATTTTTGACAGTCGTCCAGGTGTGACGTCGTCATCCTTTTTGGCCTCTACCGTCAGTGCCTGTATGGAATGCCAATCTAATTGTATCTTCCGGATCCATTCACGTCCTAGTAGTGGTGGTCCTCCATCTGGCAATACATATAGGTCCATTTTTGGTATTTCCTGGCCGTTGTATATCACGTTCACCCTTATTTTTCCTTTGGGGTAGACTTTTTGCCCCGTGTACGTCTTCAAGACAATCCCTGTAGCTCTCAAGGGTATATGTGAGAATAGCCGCTTGTAGTCCCTTCGGTTTATGACTGTTAGGGCTGATCCTGTGTCCAATTCCATTTTCACTTGGACTCCGTCTATCTTGAGCGTGACCCAGATAGTCTGGTGATCCTCCATTTTGATTACATTATGTAGTTTCAGACAACCCAGCTCCTTGCTTCCGGAGTCTGTATCACTTTTCTGTTCGTCTGAACTACTGTCCATCACCTTATGTACCTTTTTGTACTTCTCTTGTGGAGATTTCTTGCTGCTGGTTTTCTTCCCCGACCTGCAGACTCTTGCTATGTGTCCTGCTTTTCCACACTGTCTGCACACTTGGTCCTTGGACCAACAATCCTTCTGGTCGTGTGTTGTTCTGCCGCAGCGCTAACACTTCCCTGTTCCATATGACATTTCATTGGTGCCATATTCTTGCGGTCTCCATTGTATCTCTGCAGCGCCCCGTGCGACTGCTTCGTGTGATACTGCCATGCTGAAAGCCTTGTCCAGCGTAAGATCCTTTTCTGATAGAAGCCGTTTCTGGGTTCCTTCACTTTGAAGCCCACACACAAACTTGTCCCTTAACGTATCTGCTAGTCCCATTTCAAACTGGCAGTGTTTCGATAGCTTGCGCAGTTCCGTTAAATACTCAGCATTACTTTCGTCTTTATGCTGGTTCCTTTTGTGAAACTTAAATCTTTCTGCTATCAGCAGTGGTGTGGGGTTTAAGTGGTCCTGTAGGATTTCCACTATGTTTTTGAAATCCTTATCCACTGGCTTCTCTGGGGTTATTAGGTTTCGCAGTAAGCCATACGTTTTTGCACCCATGGAATTCAACAAAACCAGTGCTTTCCTGGCATCTGGCACTTAATTCGCCTTGCAGTACACCTCAATGCGTTCCACATATGTCGCCCAATCTTCGACTTCATTGTCGAACGCTGTGATACTGCCACTCTTCGGCATCCCTGGGTGTGGTTAGACTGGCTAAAATGGCATCTCCTGCGCTTCCCTTTCTTCCCGCGCTCGCCCTTCTTCTCCGCTGCGGCTTCAAAAATGGCGTCTCCCGCGCTCTCCCTTCTTCTCCGCAGCTTCAAAAATGGCGTCTCCCGCGCTCTCCCTTCTTCTCCGCGGCTCAAATGGCGTCTCCCGCGCTTCCTTTCTTCCCCCGCGGATGCTGCTCAGCCCTTGAGCCCTGGCTGCGCTCTGCGCGTTTTCCTGTGCGCCTCTCTCGTTGCCGGCGCTCGGTCCTGAACCCCGGCTGTGCTTTACCCTCTCTCTCTTTTTGTTTTCCGTCGACGCCGCTCGGTCTTCAACCCCCGGCTGCGTCCTGTGCGCTTTACCCTCTCTCTTACCCCGTCGACGCTGCTCGGCCTTTTCTGTGCCGTCGGTCAGCTTACTGGCAATCGTTCAATTATTGACGAATAAAATATCTCGATAGGGTCCACTGCTGGTGCTTCCTCCACCGTAGGCAGTGGCAGGCGTGATAGCCCATCAGCATTTCCATGCTGTTTCGTGCCTTTATATTCTATTTCATATTGGTTCGCCCCTAGAAAAAGGGACCATCTTTGTAACCGTTGTGCAGTCATCACCGGAACGCCCTTCTTTGGATTAAAGATGGAGACAAGTGGTTGGTGGTCAGTCAGCAAGGTGAACTTCTGCCCATGCAGATAGTGGTTGAATTTTTTTACTCCCCATACTAGGCTGAGGGCCTCCCTGTCAATCTGGGCGTAGTTGCGCTCGGCTGAGGTTAGTGACCGAGACGCAAAGGCTACTGGCCTCTCCAACCCGTCTGGGAATTTGTGCGACAGCACCGCTCCAATACCATAGGGTGATGCATCACATGCCAAATGAATTGGTAGTGCTGGGTTGAAATGGGCCAACACCTCTTTTGATGTGGTCAAGTCTTTGCACTTCTGGAAAGCTCGTTTACGTTCGTCATTCCACTTCCATGGTACCCCTGTTTGCAGTAGGGTGTTCAGTGGGTGTAATACTGTAGACAAATTTGGTAAGAACTTATGGTAGTAGTTCACCAGTCCGAGGAACGACCTCAGTTGTGACACATTTTCTGGTGCTGGAGCCTTGACTACTGCCTCAATCTTTTCAGGGGACTTATGTAACCCCTCTTCATCGATAACGTGGCCACAATACGAGATCTGCTTCTGGAAAAACTCGCACTTGTGGCGATTAGCTCGTAGCCCATATTCCTTTAATCTAGTGAGCACCTTCTCCAAGTTGGCGAGGTGATCACTGTCATTTTCGCCCGTGACCAGGATGTCATCCAAATAACACTGGGTCCCTGGAATCCCTTGCAGGACTTGATCCATCGCCCTTTGCCAAATAGCTGGAGCCGATGCTACCCCGAACACCAGCTGGTTGTATTGGTAGAGACCTTTATGAGTGTTGATCGTGAGGTATTGTTTCGAGGCTTCTTCTACCTCCATTTGCAAGTACGCCTGGGCTAGATCAATTTTGGTGAAGCGTTTACCTCCAGATAGCAAGGCGAAAATATCCTCAACTCGTGGAAGCTGATATTGTACCCTGTGAAGGACTGGGTTCACTGTCACCTTAAAATCCCCACAGATGCGGACCTTCTTTGGTTCCCCAGGCGTATTACTCAACGACCTCTTCATTACAGGAACGATGGGTGTAGCCCACTCGCTCCAGTCTACTTTGGACAGTACTCCTGAATGTTCCAACCCTTCCAGCTCTGCTTTGACGGCTGGTCGGATCGCATAAGGCACTGGTCTGGCCTTAAGAAACTTTGGGCTTGCATTTTCCTCTATTTTAATCATCGCTGTTATGCCTTTTAGTGTTCCGAGTCCCTCCTGGAACACTTCTTTTGCGTCAGTTAGCATTTTTGACAGTCGTCCAGGTGTGACGTCGTCATCCTTTTTGGCCTCAACCTTCAGTGCCTGTATGGAATGCCAATCTAATTGTATCTTCCGGATCCATTCACGTCCTAGTAGTGGTGGTCCTCCATCTGGCAATACATATAGGTCCATTTTAGGTATTTCCTGGCCTTTGTATATCACTTTCACCCTTATTTTTCCTTTGGGGTAGACTTTTTGCCCCGTGTACGTCTTCAGGACAATCTCTGTAGCTTTCAAGGGTATATGTGAGAATAGCCGCTTGTAGTCCCTTCGGTTTATGACTGTTAGGGCTGATCCTGTGTCCAATTCCATTTTCACTTGGACTCCGTCTATCTTGAGTGTAACCCAGATAGTCTGGTGATCCTCCATTTTGGTTACCTTATGTAGTTTCAGACAACCCAGCTCCTTGCTTCCGGAGTCTGTATCACTTTTCTGTTTGTCTGAACTACTGTCCATCACCTTGTGTACCTTTTTGTACTTCTCCTGTGGAGATTTCTTGCTGTTGGTTTTCTTCCCAGACCTGCAGACTCTTGCTATGTGTCCTGCTTTTCCACACTGTCTGCACACTTGGTCCTTGAACCAACAATCCTTCTGGTCGTGTGTTGTTCTGCCGCAGCGATAACACTTCCCTGTTCCATATGACATTTCATTGGTGCCATATTCTTGCGGTCTCCGTTGTATCTCTGCAGCGCCCCTTGCAGCTGCTTTGTGTGATACTGCCATGCTGAAAGCCTTGTCCAGCGTAAGATCCTTTTCTGATGAAAGCCGTCTCTGGGTTCCTTCACTTTGAAGCCCACACACAAACTTGTCCCTTGACGTATCTGCTAGTCCCACTCCAAACTGGCAGTGCTTCGGTAGCTTGCGCAGCTCCGTTAAGTACTCAGCATTACTTTTGTCTTTATGGTGGTTCCTTTTATGGAACTTAAATCTTTCTGCTATCAGCAGCGGTGTGGGGTTTAAGTGGTCCTGTAGAATTTCTACTATGCTTTTGAAATTCTTATTCACAGGCTTCTCTGGGGTTATTAGGTTTCGCAGTAAGCCATAAGTTTTTGCACCCATGGAATTTAACAAAACCAGTGCTTTCCTAGAATCTGGCACTTCATTCGCCCTGCAGTACACGTCAATACGTTCCAGATATGTCGCCCAATCTTCGACTTCATTGTCGAACGCAGTGATACTGCCACTCTTCGGCATCCCTGGCTGTGATTAAACTGTCTAAAATGGCGTCTCCCGCTCTCTCCCTTCTGCTCTGCTGGCACAAAATGGCGTCTCTCGCGCTTTCCTTTCTTCCCGCGCTCGCCCTTCTTCTCCGCTGCGGCGTCTAAAAATGGCGTCTCCCGCGCTCTTCCTTCTTCTCCGCGGCTCAATGGCGTCTCCTGCGCTCTCCCATCTTCTCCCCGTGGTCACTGTTCAACCCTTGAGCCCTGGCTGTGCTCTGCACGTTTTTTTTCTGTGCGCCTTTCCCGTTTCCGCCGCTCGGTCCTGAACCCGGCTGCTGCTTTACCCTCTCTCTCTCTGTTTTGTTTTTCCTCGACGCCGCTCGGTTTTCAACCCCTGGCTGCGCCCTGTGCGCTTCACCCTCTTTCTTACCCCGTCGACGCTGCTCGGCTTTTTCTCTGCCGTCGGTCGGCTCCAGCCGCCGCTGTCCGGGAAGGGTCTGCGCTGTACCTGTCGTCAGTCTGTTGCTGATCGTCGTGGCTGGGGAACCAAGCCCGGCTCTCCACAGCCTCCCCTGTGATGTTCACTCTCTGCCGGACGACTGGGCGGTTGCTCGTGGTCGACGCCCGTGCTTCTGGCCTCGACTTTCTTCCACCGCCCTCCCAGAGCGAATCCTCGAAGGGAAATGCAGAGTTGCAGGTAGATTCGAATCGACACTCGTCGCCACTGTTAGATCCGTGATTCTGAGAGTATGATGTTTCCCAATAACCACACGGATGCTGTAAGTTAACAATCAACAGGTGTTTACTGGAGTAGGGTAGTCTCAAGACTGGGGGTACAGAGGCATGCTCAAGGCTTATATACACGTGTGGTCACTGCCGGTACTACAGCATACAGGAGCTGTAAAAGTAGTTCTGTCTTAAAGGTACATACACTACAGTTGGAGCTGCACTCATCCAGGCAAGTGGAGAGTATTCCATCACACTCCTGACTTGTGCCTTGTAGATGGTGGAAAGGCTTTGGGGAGTCAGGAGGTGAGACACTTGCCACAGAATACCCAGCCTCTGACCTGCTCTTGTTGCCACAGTATTAATGTGACTGGTCCAGTTAAGTTTCTGGTCAATGGTGACCCCCCAGGATGTTGATGGTGGGGATTCGGCGATGGTAATGCCGTTGAATGTCAAGGGGCGGTGGTTATAATCTCGCTTGTTGGAGATAGTCATTGCTTGGCACTTGTGTGGCGCTAATGTTACCTGCCACTTATCAGCCCAAGCCCGAATGTTGTAAAGGGATCCGGGTAGCAGAAAGGTAGGAGAGGTTAAGAAGGAGGTCCCACAGACGCTGGTCCTGTCCAACAGGTACGATGTACTCGGTACCTGTGAGGACAAGGAGAAAGACTGCAGGGAGGACAACCACAATGCAGACCAAGGCACCGTGGCTCAGAAGGCTGTCCAAGGGAGTTGGGGGGTGGGGGGGGTGGGAAGAGCAGAATAGAAATGTGGTAGTGATAGGGGATTCTATGTTTTGGGGGATAGATAGCGTCCTCTGCAGCCATGAGCCAGAGTCCCAAAGGATGTGTTGCCTACCCGGTGCCAGTGTAAGGGATATCTCGAAGCAGCTGGAGAGGAATTTGGAAAGGGAGGGTGAAAATCCAGCTGTCATGGTCCATGTCGGAACAAAGAACATAGGTGTGGTAAACCACGTTCACTATCGTATCACTGTTAGTAGTTAGCACTGTTCACCACTGTTCGTTATAACTGTATCACTGACCACTATTGTATCACGGTACGAGGTCGCCTCTTGCCACACTGCTATACCTGGGATGACCACCGCCGACTCCGCCTTGGCTCCACCCACCAGGCCAGGTATAAAGGTGAGCGACTGACTGGTATTCCTCCTGCTTGGATCGGATCACCCACGAGAGTGGGCTCTGTTATTTAGTCAATAAAAACCTTTAGTCACCTTCGTAACTCTTCGCCTTTTATTGGAGGAATTGATAGGTATATCAATTTTATTGACTAAATTTAATGATGTCCGACAACGAGTCACAACCGGCGGAGGAGCCACCAGCGCAGCTCCCAGGAGCACAGCCACACCAGCCAGCTTGGCTGCGAGCCCTCAGACCGCCGTACCTGGACCTGAACCCACGAGCAGCAAACTCAGCCGCAGACTTTAAACACTGGCTGGTCTGCTTCGAATCATACCTGAGAGAATCCAGCGTCCCTCAGGCATCCAAACTAAGTGTCCTGCAGGCGCAACTGAGCCCGAGAGTATACACTCTCATCGAGGACATGACTACCTACGAGACCGCCATCAACCTGCTGAAACAGAAGTACCGGACCCCGGTAAACTACATGTACGCTAGGCACCTCCTAAGATCACGGCCGCAACAGCCAGGAGAATCAGTAGCCGAATTCTCACAGGCGCTATACGCACTCGCCAGGAACTGTGACTTTAAATCGGTGTCGGCAGCCGAAAATACTGAAGATAATATCCGCGACGCATTCCTGAAAGGCCTACGGTCCGAGTACTCACGGCAAAGACTGCTGGAAGCTAAAGACCTCAGCATGGAAAAAGCTGAAGCCCTCGCTATCTCCCTGGAAGTGGCCCACCAAGATCAGGAAGCATTCACCAGGTACTGCTCGCGACCCTGGGACTCGGGCCCGACCCCTACCACAGCACCCTTCCCAGCGCCGCCCCCGGGACCTACCTCTGCGTCGGCGTCCCGGACCCGACCGGCCCCGCCACCCCCGGCACCGGCCCCGACATCGGGCATCCGCGATCGGGCCGCCGGCTGTTTTTTTTGTGGCCAGGAGAAGCACCCGAGGTCGCGCTGCCCAGCCAAGAACTCCACATGCAGAACCTGCCTGAAGAAAGGCCACTTCTCCAAGGCCTGCAGGAGCGGATCCTCAGAGGCCAGCAGTGCCGCATGCGAACTATGGGGGCGGCCATCTTCGTTTAGGGCAACTGAGGCCAGCATCCCCACACATGAGTCATGGGGGCGGCCATCTTTGTTTAGGGCAACTGAGGCCAGCATCCCCACACATGAGTCATGGGGGCGGCCATCTTTGATTAAGGCAACCGACCCCAATAGTGCCTCATGTGAGCTACGGGGGCAGCCATCTTCTCCGTCATTTTGCCCTACCTCGTGGGAGACGCCATTTTACTCACCACGCCCGACCGCCTCGCCCGCAGATGACAACGACTCGCTCAGCTACACACTAGCTTCCGTCACCCTGGACCAAGCCCGCCCGCACCATCTGTCCAAGTCAATGATGGACATCAAAGTGAACGGCCACGCCACGACCTGCCTGTTCGACAGCGGAAGCACGGAGAGCTTCATCCACCCAGACACGGTGAGCCACTACTCCCTCTCTGTCCTACCAACGCGCAGCCGAATCTCGATGGCATCGAGGTCCCACGCCACGGACATCAGCGGCTACTGTGTCGTGACCCTGTCGGTTAAGGGCATGGAGTATAAAAACTTTAAACTCCTCGTCCTCCCCCATCTCTGCGCTGCCGTCCTACTAGGGCTGGACTTCCAATCCCACCTCCAAAGCGTAACCCTAGCATACGGTGGACCCCTCCCCCCACTCACAGTCAACAACCAGCAAACGTTAAACCGCCCACCGCGTAACACCTGCAGCCTCTCCACCCTCAAGGTCCCGCCACCCTCTCTGTTTGCTAACCTTACCCCTGACTGCAAACCCGTCGCTACCAAGAGCAGGCGGTATAGCGCCGGGGACAGAGCCTTCATTAGCTCTGAGGTGCGGCGCCTCCTGAAAGAGGGCATTATCGAGGGGAGCAGCAGCCCCTGGCGTGCCCAGGTCGTAGTCGTAAAGACCGGCGATAAAAACCGCCTGGTCATCGACTACAGCCAGACCATAAACAGATATACCCAGCTGGACGCATACCCCCTCCCCCGCATATCTGACATGGTCAATCAGATTGCACAGTATAAAGTATTCTCGACCATCGACCTGAAGTCGGCCTACCACCAACTCCCTATCCACCCTGAGGACCGCCAGTATACCGCCTTCGAGGCGAATGGGCGCCTATACCACTTCCTTAGGGTCCCCTTCGGTGTCACTAATGGGGTCTCGGTCTTCCAAAGGGAGATGGACCAGATGGTTGACCAGAACGAACTGCAGGCTACATTCCCCTACCTAGATAACGTCACTATCTGCGGCCGCGACCGGCAGGAACATGACGCGAATCTGGAGAAATTCCTCCGTACGGCCCAACGGCTGAACCTCACCTACAATAAGGAGAAATGCGTGTTTAACACCACCCGCCTTGCCATCCTCGGCTGCGTAGTGGAGAACGGAATCATCGGCCCCGACCCAGAAAGAATGCGCCCCCTCATGGAGCTACCCCTCCCCCACTGCCCTAAAGCACTTAGGAGAACCCTGGGGCTTTTCGCCTACTATGCCCAATGGGTACCCAATTACGCGGACAAAGCCAGACCCCTCCTGAAAGCCACTTCCTTCCCCCTCACGGAGGAGGCGTGCGCGGCCTTCTCCCTCATTAAGGGAGACATAGCCAAGGCCACGATGCACGCAGTGGACGAGTCCATCCCCTTCCAGGTGGAGAGCGACGCATCCGACTTCGCCTTAGCCGCCACCCTAAACCAGGAGGGGAGGCCAGTGGCCTTCTTCTCAAGGACCCTACAGGGCCCCGAGATCCGACATTCGTCGGTCGAGAAAGAGGCCCAGGCGATCGTGGAGGCAGTACGGCGCTGGAGGCACTACCTGGCAGGCAAACGATTTACCCTCCTCACCGACCAGCGTTCGGTGGCTTTCATGTTTAATAACAAGCTGAAGGGCAAAATCAAGAATGACAAGATTTTGAGATGGAGAATCGAGCTCTCCACCTACGATTATGAGATCTTGTACCGGCCAGGCAAGCTGAACGAATCCCCTGATGCCCTTTCACGAATGACATGCGCCAGCGCGCATATCGATAGGCTTCAGACCCTCCACGACCAGCTCTGCCACCCCGGAGTCACCAGACTCTACCATTTCATTAAGGCCCGCAACCTGACCTACTCCATCGAGGAGGTCAGGACCATGACCAGGAACTGCCAGACCTGTGCGGAGTGCAAACCGCACTTCTATAGGCCGGACCGAGCAAGCCTGATCAAGGCCACCCGCCCCTTCGAGCGCCTGAGCATCGACTTTAAGGGGCCCCTCCCGTCCTCTGACCGTAATGTGTACTTCCTCAACATCGTTGATGAGTACTCCCGTTTCCCCTTTGCCTTCCCCTGCCCCGACATGACCAGTAGCACGGTCATCAAGTGCCTGAATGCCCTCTTCGCCTTGTTCGGGTTCCCGAACTATATACACAGCGACCGGGGCTCCTCCTTCATGAGCGAGGAACTCCGGCAATTCCTCCTAGAGAGAGGTATTGCAGCAAGCAGGACCACCAGCTACAACCCCAGAGGTAACGGTCAGGTGGAAAGAGAGAACGCGACGGTATGGAAGGCCGTCCTCTTAGCCTTAAAGTCTAAGGGCCTCCCAACCTCCCGCTGGCAAGAAGTCCTCCCGACAGCGCTGCACTCCATCCGGTCATTACTTTGCACGGCCACTAACACCACCCCCCATGAACGAATGTTCGTTTTCCCCAGGAAGTCGACTACGGGAACCACTCTACCAACCTGGCTGACCGCCCCGGGGCCGGTCTGGCTGCGGAAACACGTGAGGGCCCATAAAACGGACCCCCTGGTCGAGAGGGTGAACCTCCTGCACGCCAACCCCCAGTACGCCTACGTGGCGTACCCAGACGGGCGGGAGGACACTGTCTCCCTACGAGACCTCGCACCCTCAGCCGATCCGGAAACACCGCCACCACCCCCCCCAACCCCAGCCCAGGTAGACGGCATGCCGGAACCCCACGAGCCCTCGCCGACCACGCAAACACCAGCATCAACACCGGATAAGGCACCAGCACCGGATAAGGCAACACCACCGCTGCGGCGATCGGAGAGGCTTACGAAGCCTCCGGACAGACTGACCTACCAGAATTGGTAGTACACTTCACCCCGCCGGACTTAATTCTAAACAAGGGGTGAATGTGGTAAACCACGTTCACTATCGTATCACTGTTAGTAGTTAGCACTGTTCACCACTGTTCGTTATAACTGTATCACTGACCACTATTGTATCACGGTACGAGGTCGCCTCTTGCCACACTGCTATACCTGGGATGACCACCGCCGACTCCGCCTTGGCTCCACCCACCAGGCCAGGTATAAAGGTGAGCGACTGACTGGTATTCCTCCTGCTTGGATCGGATCACCCACGAGAGTGGGCTCTGTTATTTAGTCAATAAAAACCTTTAGTCACCTTCGTAACTCTTCGCCTTTTATTGGAGGAATTGATAGGTATATCAATAGGTAGGAACAGGGAGGAGGTCCTGCTGAGGGAGTATCAGGAGGTAGAAGCTAAATTAAAAAGCAGGACCTCGAGGGTAATAATCTCTGTGTTATTGCCCGAGCCACATGCAAATTGGCATCGAAACAGTCAGATCAGGAGACTTAACACGTGGCTAAAGGGCTGGTGTGGGAAAGAGGGGTTCCTTTTCATGGGACACTGGCATCAGTACTGGGACAGGAAGGAGCTGTACTGATGGGACGGGCTCCACCTGAACCGGGATGGGACCTGTGTCCTCGCAGAAAGGGTAAATAGGGAGGAGGCAATGGCCGTAAACTAGTGAGATGGAGGGAGGGATCTACAAGAAATGTAAGCAGTCTCATTATGAACAAAACAGAAAAGGAAAGCATGGGACAGATTAAACTAAGGGAGGACATTGATGGCCAGGGAATAAATAGAGTTACAGTACAGGAGTTTAAAAAGGTGATTAAAAATAAAGTGAGAGAAAATCCTATTAAAAATGAGTTAAACTGTCAGCAATGCACACAGTGTCCGTAATAAAACAGCGGAGCTGGAGGCAATCATGCATTGCGAGGAACCAGACATAGTAGGGATTACTGAGACATGGCTAAAGAGAAATCAGGACTGGGAATTAAACATTGCAGGGTACAGCATATTTAGAAAAGAGAGAGAGGGAAAAAGGGGAGGTGGAGTAGCTGTACTTATTGGGTTAACATAATGGCAGTAGAAAAAAGTGACGCAGCTATCAGCAAGGCAGAAATAGAATCCATGCGGATAGAGATAAAAGATAATAAAAGATCAATCACACTAATAGGCGTAGTCTACAGACCACCTAGTAGTGGAAGGGAGGTGGAGGAAGAAATATGCAGACACATTAGGGAAATTAGTAAAAAACATAGAATAATAATCATGGGGGATTTCAACTACCCGATATTAATTAGACAGAAGGGGTAGGTAAAGGGGATAAGGGAATGAAGTTCCTACAATGTGTACAGGATTCCTTTCTAACCCAATATGTAAAAAGCCCAACAAGGGAGGATTCGCTGTTGGATCTAGTAATGGGGAATGAACCAGAGCAGATAAGAGAAGTAAAAGTAGGGGAACATCTAGGCAATAGTAACCATAATATAATATGCTTTAAGATAATATTTAAGAAGGACATAAGTATGATAAAGACCAGGGTAATAGATTGGAGAAAGCTGATTTTGAGGGGATGAGAATAGAACTTAGAATCATAGAATGGTTACAGCACAGAAGGAGGCCATTCGGCCTGTCGAGCCCATGCTGGCTCTCTGCAAGAGCACCTCAGCTAGTCCCACTCCCCCGCCCTTTCCCCGTAGCCCTGCATTTTTTTTCCTTCAGGTACTTATCTAATTCCCTTTTGAAAGCTGCGATTGAATCTGCCTCCACCACCCTTTCAGGCAGTGCATTCCAGATCATAACCACTCGCTGCGTAAAAAGGTTTTCCCTCATGTTGCATTTGGATCTTCTGCAAATCACCTTAAATCTGTGTCCTCAGGTCTCACTGTTCCTGCACTCCCTTTAGAATTGTACCTTTTAGTTTATTTTACCTCTCATGGCAATGGGAACTTGGGAAAATAAAATGGACAACAATATTGGCAAACAATGATGTAGAACAGCAATGGGAAACATTTAAAACGGTGTTCAACGGAGTGCAGGAACAATATATTCCACCATAAAACAAGAACAAGCTAAACACTAATGAGACACCATGGATGAAAAATTGAGGTTAAGGAAAGAGGCATACATTAAGTACATGGACAGCTGGGGAGTGCATGATAAGGAAGAATATGAAAAGATTAGGAGAGAAGTCAAAAAACAATTAGGAAGGCAAAGAGGATCTATGAAATTAAATTATCAAGGAACATAAAAGAAAATAGTAAAATATTTTACAGGCACATAAATAAAAAAAGGAAAGTTGGGATGGGAATGGGGCTACTAAGGGATGGACAGGATAATATCACAGTCAGTGATAGAGAGATGGCAGAAATATTAAATAATTACTTTGCTTCAGTATTTACCAGGGAAACATATCAGGTGGACATGACATCAGATGATGAGATTAGTAATGAGATAACTGCATTTAAAATAAGAGGAGAAATATTAAATAAACTAATCAAACTCAAAGAGGATAAAACCCCTGGTCCGGACAGATTACATCCGCGCATTGTAAAATAATCTAGGGAAGAAATAGCAGAGGCATTATTACACATATTTAATAATTTGTTAGAAAAAGGTATAATGCCAGGCGGATGGCTAACATAATACCTATATTTAAGAAAGGAGATAGAACATATCCAGGGAATTATAGGCCAGTCAGCTTAACATCTGTGGTAGGAAAAACATCTATAAACCAAAAATATAATACTGAATAGTCAACATAGATTTCAAAAGGGAAAGTCTTGCTTGACCCACCTCATTGAATTTTTTGAAGATGTAACAGAGAGCATAGACAAGGGTAATGTAGTAGATGTAATTTATCTAGATTTTCAAAAGGCCTTCGATAAGGTACCCCATAATAGACTGATGAACAAGGTCAGAGAATGCGGAGTCAGGGGACAAGTAGCAGAATGGATTGCTGGCTGGCTTCAGGACAGAAAGCAGAGAGGGGGAGTAAAGGGTAGCTATTCACAGTGGCAGAAGGTGGGTAGTGATGTTCCACAAGGATCAGTGCTGGGACCACTGTTGTTCACAATTTATATTAACGAT
The DNA here is from genome assembly GCF_052327205.1 of Somniosus microcephalus. Lineage (NCBI taxonomy): Eukaryota > Metazoa > Chordata > Chondrichthyes > Squaliformes > Somniosidae > Somniosus > Somniosus microcephalus. Next base: position 4,549,725 of record NC_140987.1, on the reverse strand, counting down.
TTAGACTTTGGAATCAAAAACACAATTTCTAAATTTGCGGATGACACCAAATTGGGGGGGATAGTCAACACTGAGGAGGACTGCAACAAATTACAGGAGGACATTAATAAACTTGCAGAATGGGCATATAATTGGCAAATTAAGTTCAACACAGGTAAGCGGGCAGGGAAGTGGCTTTGAGCCCGAGACCAGCCATGATCTTATTAAATGGCGGAGCAGGCTCGAGGGGCCAAGTGGCCTATTTCTGCTCCTATTTCTTATGTTCTTATGTTCTAAGTGTGAGGTAGTACAAATAAATAAATCACTAAAAGTATCGACACAGGTTAACAAGGCCATAACAAAAGCAAACCAAGCACTAGGGTTTATTTCTAGAGGTATAGAATTGAAAAGTAGAGAAGTTATGCTAAATTTGCATCAACTTTGGTTAGACCACACTAGAGTATTGCGTACAGTTCTGGTCGCCATATTATAAAAAGGATAGAGAGGCACTGGAGAAGGTGCAAAAAAGATTTACAAGGATAATACCAGAAATGTGAGAGTATACATAGCAGGAAAGGTTGAGCAGGCTGGGGCTCCTTTCTCTTGAAGGCTAAGGGGTGACCTAATAGACAGCTTTAAAATTCTGAAAGGTTTTGATAGAGTGGATAAAGAGAGAGTGTTTCCACTTGTGGGGAAGAGCAAAACTAGAGGCCATCAATGTAAGATAGTCACCAAGAAATCAATGAGGGAGAAGGGAATCGAGGGTTATGCTGATAGAGTTAGATGAGGAAAGACGGGAGGAGGCTCGAGTGGAGCATAAACGCCGGCATGGACTGGTTGGGCCGAATGGCCTGTTTCTGGGCTGTGAATCCGATGTAATCCTACATAAGCCATTTTATAAGTACGGATGGAGTCTCTAGTGAGATACCTATGCTTTTGAGTAAACCTTCCATGAAAAAGGCACAAATGAAACTTGCCATGGAACACAATAAGGCAATTATTTGGGGGAAATTGGTTGATCTGCAGTTTACCCAGTCAAGACATTATTGTATCCCCTTAGCAAACCCTGACGCAAGTATTAATGGCATCAGGCGAGAAGGATAAGTGAGAAAAAAAACACATTGTCTTAAAGTTACGTTGAGATTTTGCCCATCCTACTTGTCAACATTTAAAAATCCCGCTAAAAGTTGCAGGTGTAGTTGATGAGGAGCATATGAGGGTAAAGTAGAGATTAGTGAGAACGGTGCAATTTGCAAGAAGTATAGGAGGACGGCCCCAGGTCCTACTGTATGTCTTCCATTGGCACGTGACTTTAACGAGGTAGTTGCCATGGATCTAAAGGTATGGGACAAAGACAGAAATGTTTCCATCTTACATTTTATGGACCTGGCTATGATATTTAGTATTTCTACACTAATATATAGTAAGGGGAAGGGGGTTATTATAGATAAAATTATAGAAAAATTGAAACAAATCCTTGAGAGAAAGGAAATCTCAAAAATTAAATGGGTGGATACAAGCCATCAACTGTCGGATTGTTTTACCGGGACCGAAGTCCTTGGGGGAGTGTTTGCTAGTGCTGTGGGGGAGGGTTTAAATTAAATGGCAGGGGGTTGGGAACCTGTGCAGGGAGACAGAGGAAAGGGAAACAAGGATCGAAGCAAAAGACAGGAAGGAGAAAAGCAAAAGTGGCAGTCAGAGAAATCAAGGGTTTAAATCAAACATGGCCACAGTAAATAATAATTCTAAAAGGTCTAAGAGTGTTAAAAAAACAAGCCTGAAGGCTTTGTGTCTTAATGCGAGGAGCATTCGTAATAAGGTGGATGAATTAGTTGCGCAAATAGATGTAAACGGATATGATATAATTGGGATTACAGAGACATGGCTCCAGGGTGACCAAGACTGGGAATTCGACATCCAGGGGTATTCAATATTCAGGAAGGACAGGAAAAAAGGAAAAGGAGGTGGGGTAGCATTGCTGGTTAAAGAGGAGATTAACACAATAGTAAGGAAGGATATTAGTTCTGATGATGTGGAATCTGTATGGGCAGAGCTGAGAAATACCAAGGGCAGAAAACGTTAGTGGGAATTGTATACAGACCCCAAACAGTAATGCTAAGGTTGGGGATGGCATTAAATGGGAAATTAGAGAAGCGTGCAATAAGGGCACAGCAGTTATCATGGGTGACTTTAATCGACATATAGATTAGGCTAACCAAATTAATAACAATACTGTGGAGGAGGAATTCCTAGATTGTATACGGGATGGTTTCCTGCACCAATATGTCGAGGAACCAACTAGAGACCAGGCCATCTTAGACTGGGTATTATGTAATGAGAAAGGATTAATTAGCAATCTTGTTGTGCGAGGCCCCTTGGGGAGGAGTGATCATAATATGATAGAATTCTTCATTAAAATGGAGAGTGAAGTAGTTGACTCAGAGACTAGGGTCCTGAATTTAAATAAAGGAAACTATGATGGTATGAGGCATGAGTTGGCTAGGATGGATTGGGGAATGTTACTTAAAGGGTTGACGGTGGATAGGCAATGGCAAACATTTAAAGATTGCATGGATGAACTACAGAATTTGTTCATCCCTGTTTGGCATAAAAATAAAACAAAAAAGGTGACTCAACCGTGGCTAACAAAGGAAATTAGGGATAGCATAAGATCCAAGGAGAGGACATATAATTTGGCCAGAAAAGCAGCAAACCTGAGGATTGGGAGCAGTTTAGGATTCAGCAAAGGAGGACAAAGGGATTAATTAAGAGGGGAAAAATAGATTGAGAGTAAGCTAGCAGGGAACATAAAAACTGACTGTAAAAGCTTCTATAGATATGTGAAGAGAAAAAGATTGGTGAAGTCAAGCGTAGGTCCCTTGCAGTCAGAATCAGGGGAATTTATAATGGGGAACAAAGAAATGGCAGACCAATTAAATAAATACTTTGGTTCTGTCTTCACAAAGGAGGACACAAATAACCTCCCAGAGATGTCAGGGAACATAGGTTCCAATGAGAGGGAGGAATTGAATGAAATCAGTATTTGTAGGGAAATGGTGTAAGGGAAATTGACGGGATTGAAGGCCGATAAATCCCCAGGGCCTGATAATCTACATCCTAGGGTACTTAAGGAAGTGGCCCTAGAAATAGTAGATGCATTGCTGGTCATCTTCCAAAATTCTATAGACTCTGGAACAGTTCCCATGGATTGGAGGGTAGCTAATGTAACCCCACTATTCAAAAAGGGTGGTAGAGAGAAAATGGGGAATTATAGACCGGTAAGCCTGACATCGGTAGTGGGGAAAATGCTAGAGTCCATTATAAAAGATGTAATAGCAGAGCACTTGGAAAACAGTGATAGGATCGGAAAAAGTCAACATGGATTTACAAAAGGTAAATCATGCTTGACTAATCTACTGGAATTTTTTGAGGATGTAACTGGTAGAATAGATAAGGGAGAACCAGTGGATGTGGTGTATTTGGACTTTCAGAAGGCTTTCGATAAGGTCCCGCATAAGAGATTAGCGTGTAAAGTTAAAGCACATGGGATTGGAGGTAAGGTACTGTCTTGGATAGAGAACTGGTTGGCAGATAGGAAGCAAAGAGTTGGAAAAAACGGGTCTTTTTCCAAATGGCAGGCAGTGACTAGTGGGGTACCGCAGGGATCGGTGCGAGGACCCCAGCTATTCACAATATATATTAATGATCTAGACGAGGGAACTAGATGTAATATCTCCAAGTTTGCAGACGACACAAAGCTGGGTGGGCGTGTGTGCTGTGAGGAGGATGCAGAGAAACTCCAGTACGATTTGGGCAGGTTGGGTGGTTGGGCAGATGTATGGCAGATGCAGTATAATGTGGATAAATGCGAGGTTGTCCACTTCGGTGGCAAAAACAGGAAAAGAGATTATAACTGAATGGCAATAGATTGGGAGAAGGGGAAGTGCAACGAGACCTGGGTATCCTTGTGCACCAGTCGCTGAAGGTAAGCATGCAGGTGCAGCAGGCGGTTAAGAAGGCAAATGGTATGTTGGCCTTCATAGCGAGAGTATTTGAGTACAGGAGCAAGGATGTCTTGCTGCAGTTGTACAGGGCCTTGGTGAGACCACACCTTGAGTATTGTGTGCAGTTTTGGTCACCTTATCTGAGGAAGGATGTTCTTGCCATGGAGGGAGTGCAGCGAAGATTCACCAGACTGATACCTGGGATGGCAGGAATGACGTATGAGGAGAGATTGGGTCAATTGGGCTTATATTCGCTAGAGTTTAGAAGAATGAGAGGGGATCTCATTGAAACTTATAAAATTCTAACAGGACTAGACAGACTAGATGCAGGAAGGATGTTCCCGATGGTCGGGGAGTCCAGAACCAGGGGTCACAGTCTAAGGATAAGGGGTAAGCCATTTAGGACAGAGATGAGGAGGAATTTCTTCACCCAGAGAGTGGTGAACCTGTGGAATTCTCTGCCACACAGGGCAGTTGAGGCCAGTTCATTAAATATATTCAAGAAGGAGTTGGGTATATTTCTTAAGGCTAAAGGGATCAAGGGATATGGAGAGAAGGCAGGGACAGAGTACTGAATTTGGATGATCAGCCGTGATCTCATTGAATGGCGGAACAGTCTCGAGGGGCCGAATGGCCTACTCCTGCTCCTACCTTCTATGTTTCTATGTTGAGGAAAAAGTGTTTGCCACCAATAAGGAATTATATAGAAATTACAACCAGAAACAAGCAATTCAACCCAACCAGTCTGTGACGTTCATCCTTCACACAAGAAACAGTCCTCATACATGTGCTCAGCCTGTTCCCATATCCCTTTATGATCCTTTCCTTCAACTGCCTATCTAACACAGTCTTAAATGTTGACATGGTCTCTACCACTAACTCAGCTAGTGCATTCCGTACCCTCACAACGCTCTGTGTAAAAAGGTTTCTCTTGCTCTGCCCTATATCTCTTACAGGTAACCTTGTATCTATCTGCCTTCATTCTAGACCCCTTGACCACTGGAAGCAGTCAGTTTCTATCTACTCTGTTTCATGGCTTCATAATTTTATCAACACCTCTATCAATCACCCCTTAACGTTCTCTGGTCTAATGAAAAGAGCCCCAATTTATGAATGTCAAAATTCCACAAGGAGACAGCTTCAGTAAAGGAAATGCAGGAGTTTAATTCCACAAATTCCGATGAATTAATTTTCCGAAGTTCTGGTTTGTAGGCAAACATGGCAGTCCCATAAACACCGACTAAGATAAATGACCAATCAATCTGTCTGTGTTTGAGAATTCTGACCAAGATACAAAGAGACCAAGTCACCAGGAAATCCAATAGGGAATTCAGGAGAAACTCCTTTACCCAAAGAATGGTGAGAATGTGGAACTCGCTACCACAGGGAGTGGTTGAAGCGAATAGTATAGATGCATTGAAGGGGAGGCTGGACAAGCATATGAGGGAGAAGGAAATGTAAGTTGTGAGGAGGATGCAAGGAGGCTTCAGAATCAGGAGAATTTATAATGGGGAACAAAGAAATGGCTGACCAATTAAATACATACTTTGATTCTGTCTTCACAAAGGAGGACACAAATAACCTCCCAGAGATGTCGGGGAACATAGTGTCTAATGAGAGGGAGGAATTGAATGAAATCAGTATTTGTAGGGAAATGGTGTTAGGGAAATTGATGGGATTGAAGGCGGATAAATCCCCAGGGCCTGATAATCTACATCCTAGGGTACTTAAGGAAGTGGCCCTAGAAATAGTAGATGCACTGCTGATCATCTTCCAAAATTCTTTCGACTCTGGAACAGTTCCCATGGATTGGAGGGTAACTAATGTTACCCCACTATTCAAAAAAGGTGGTAGAGAGAAAACGGGGAATTATAGACCGGTAAGCCTGACATCGATAGTGGGGAAAATGCTAGAGTCCATTATAAAAGATGTAATAGCAGAGCACTTGGAAAACAGTGACAGGATCGGACAAAGTCAACATGGATTTACAAAAGGTAAATCGTGCTTGACTAATCTACTGGAATTTTTTGAGGATGTAACTGGTAAAATAGATAAGGGAGAACCAATGGATGTGGTGTATTTGGACTTTCAGAAGGCTTTCGATAAGGTCCCGCAGAAGAGATTAGCGTGTAAAGTTAAAGCACATGGGATTGGGGGCAAGGTATTGACTTGGATAGAGAACTAGCTGGCAGACAGGAAGCAAACAGTTGGAATAAACGGGTCTTTTTCCGAGTGGCAGGCAGTGACTAGTGGGGTACCGCAGGGATCGGTGCTAGGACCCCAGCGATTCACAATATATATTAATGATCTAGACGAGGGAACTAGATGTAATATTTCCAAGTTTGTAGACGAAACAAAGCTGGGTGGGCGTGTGTGCTGTGAGGAGGATGCCGAGAAACTCCAGTATGATTTGGACAGGTTGGGTGATTGGGCAGATGTATGGCAGATGCAGTATAATGTGAATAAATGTGAGGTTATCCACTTTGGTGGCAAAAACAGGAAGGCAGATTATTATCTGAATGGCAATAGATTGGGAGAAGGGGAAGTGCAACGAGACCTGGGTGTCCTTGTGCACCAGTCGCTGAAGGTAAGCATGCAGGTGCAGCAGGCGGTTAAGAAGGCAAATGGTATGTTGGCCTTCGTAGCGAGAGGATTTGAGTACAGGAACAAGGATGTCTTGCTACAGTTGTACAGGGCCTTGGTGAGACCACACCTTGAGTATTGTGTGCAGTTTTGGTTGCCTTATCTGAGGAAGGATATTCTTGCCATGGAGGGAGTGCTGTGAAGATTCAGCAGACTGATACCTGGGATGGCAGGAATGACGTATGAGGAGAGATTGGGTCGATTAGGCTTATATTCGCTAGAGTTTAGAAGAATGAGAGGGGATCTCATTGAAACTTACAAAATTCTAACAGGGCTAGACAGACTAGATGCAGGAAGGATGTTCCTGATGGCGGGGGAGTCCAGAACAATGGGTCACAGTCTAAAGATAAGGGGTAAGCCATTTAGGACAGAGATGAGGAGGAATTTCTTCACCCAGAGAGTGGTGAACCTGTGGTATTCTCTACCACAGAAGGCAGTAGAGGCCAATTCATTAAATATATTCAAGAAGGAGTTAGATATATTTCTTAAGGCTAAAGGGATCAAGGGATATGGGGAGAAGGCAGGGACAGGGTACTGAGTTTGGATGACCAGCCATGATCTCATTGAATGGCGGAGCAGGCTCGAGGGGCCGAATGGCCTACTCCTGCTCCTATCTTCTATGTTTCTATGTTTCAAGGGGATATAGACAGGCTAAGTGAGTGGGCAAGAACATGGCAAACGGAATATAACGTGGAGAAATGTGAAGTTATCCACTTTGGTAGGAAAAACAGAAAAGCAGAGTATTTTTTAAATGGTGAGAGATTGGGAAATGTTGGTGTTCAGAGGGACCTGGGTGTCCTTGTACACGAATCACTGAAAGTTAACATGCAGGTACAGCAAGCAATTAGGAAAGCAAATGGTATGTTGGCCTTTATTACAAGAGGATTTGAGTATAAGAGTAAAGGCGTCTTACTGCAATTATATACGGCCCTGGTGAGACCACACCTGGAGTATTGTGGACAGTTTAGGTCTCTTTACCTAAGGAAGGATATAGAAACATAGAAGATAGGAGCAGGAGTAGGCCATTCGGCCCCTCGAGCCTGCTCCGCCATTCAATGAGATCATGGCTGATCATCCAAATTCAGTACCTGTCCCTGCCTTCTCCCCATATCCCTTGATCCCTTTAACCTTAAGAAATATATCCAACTCCTTCTTGAATATATTTAATGAATTGGCCTCTACTGCCTTCTGTGGTAGAGAATTCCACAGGTTCACCACTCTCTGGGTGAAGAAATTCCTCCTCATCTCTGTCCTAAATGGCTTACCCCTTATCCTTAGACTGTGACTCCTGGTTCTGGACTCCCTGACCATCAGAAACATCCTTCTTGCATCTAGTCTGTCCAGTCCTGTTAGAATTTTATAAGTTTCAATGAGATCCCCTCTCATTCTTCTAAACTCCAGCGAGTATAAGCCCAATCGACCCAATCTCTCCTCATACGTCATTCCTGCCATCCCAGGTATCAGCCTGGTGAATCTTCGCTGCACTCCCTCCATGGCAAGAACATCCTTCCTCAGATAAGGCGACCAAAACTGCACACAATACTCAAGATGTGGTCTCACCAAGGCCCTGTACAACTGCAGCAAGACATCCTTGTTCCTGTACTCGAATCCTCTCGCTACGAAGGCCAACATACCATTTGCCTTCTTAACCGCCTGCTGCACCTGCATGCTTACCTTCAGCGACTGGTGCACAAGGACACCCAGGTCTCGTTGCACTTCCCCTTCTCCCAATCTATTGCCATTCAGATAATAATCTGTCTTCCTGTTTTTGCCACCAAAGTGGATAACCTCACATGTCTGCAAATTTGGAGATATTATATCTATATCCGATATACTTGCCACAGAGGGAGTTCAACGAAGGTTCACCAGACTGATTCCTGGGATTGAGGGATTGTCCTATGAGAAGAGGTTGAGTAGACTAGGCCGATATTCTCTAGAGTTTAGAAGAATGAGAGTGTGACAGGAAGGGACAGAACATATAAAAATAAGAGTGCAGCAGAAAGTAGGGTCAAAGCACTGAAAAATAGTAAAAAGACAAAATTAAAGGCTCTTTATCTGAATGTACGCAGCATTCGTACCAAGATAGATGAGCTGACGGCACAAATGGATATAAATGGGTATGATCTGATCGCCATTACAGAGACGTGGTTGCAAGGTGACCAAGGCTGGAAACTGAATATTCAGGGGTATTTGACATTTCGGAAGGATAGACAGAAAGGAAAAGGAGGTGGGGTAGCTCTGTTAATGAAGGATGAGATCAGTGCAGTGGTGAGGAATGATCTTGGCTTGGAAGATCAAGATGTAGAATCAGTTTGGGTGGAGATAAAAAATAATAAGGGGAAGAAGTCACTGGTGGGCGTAGTATATAGGCCCCCTAACAGTAGCTATACTGTTGGACAGAGAATAAATCAAGAAATAATAGAGGCTTGTAAGAAAGGTACAGCAATAATCATGGGCGATTTTAATCTTCATACTGATTGGACAAATCAAATTGGCCATGGTAGCCTCGAGGAAGAGTTCATAGAGAGTATCCGGGATGGTTTCCTAGAATAATACATTGTGGAACCAACCCGGGAGCAGGCTATCTTAAATCTGGTACTGTGTAATGAGACAGGATTAATAAATGATCTCATAGTAAAGGATCCTCTAGGAAAGAGTGACCATAGCATGGTTCAATTGGAGGGTGAGAAAGTTGGGTCTCAAACCAGTGTCCTGATCTTAAATAAAGGCAATTACAAAGATATGAAGGCAGAGTTGGTTAATGTGGACTGGGAAAATAGATTAAAGGGTAAGACAGTTGATAAGCAATGGCGGACATTTAAGGAGATATTTCATAACTCTCAACAAAAATATATTCCAGTGAGAAGGAAAGACTTTAAGAGAAGGGAGCACCATCCGTGGCTAACTAAGGAAGTAAAGGATGGTATCAAATTGAAAACAAAGGCACACAATGTTGCCAAGATTAGTGGGAGGTCAGGGAATTGGGAAATTTTTAAAAACCAGCAAAGGACGACTTAAAAAATAATAAAGAGAGAAGATGGATTATGGGAGTAAATTAGCAAGAAATATTAAAACAGACAGTAAGAGCTTCTACAGGTATATAAAAAGGAAGAGAGTAGCTAAAGTAAACATTGGTCCCCTAGAGGATGAGACTGGGGAATTAATAATGGGGAACAGGGAAATGGCAGAGACTTTGAACAAATATTTTGTATCAGTGTTCACGGTAGAAGCATCCCAATAATGGATAATCAAGGGGCTATTGGGGTGGGGAGGGGAGGAAACTTAAAACAATCACTATCACTAAAGGAAAAGTACTGGGCAAACTAATGGGGCTAAAGGTGGACAAGTCCCCTGGACCCGATGGCCTGCATCTTAGGATCTTAAAAGAGGTGGCTGCAGAGATAGTGGATGCATTGGTTGTAATCTACCAAAATTCCCTGGGTTCTGGAGAGGTCCCAGCGGATTGGAAAACTGCAAATGTAACGCCCCTATTTAAGAAAGGAGGGAGACAGAAAGCAGGAAACTATAGGCCAGCTAGCCTAACATCTGTCGTTGGGAAAATGCTGGAGTCCATTATTAAGGAAGCGGTAGCAGGACATTTAGAAAATCATAATACAGTCAAGCAGAGTCAGCATGGTTTTATGAAAGGGAAATCATGTTTGACAAATTTGCTGGAGTTCTTTGAGGAGGTAATGAGCAGGGTGGATAAAGGGGAACCAGTGGATGTGGTGTATTTGGATTTCTAGAAGGCATTCGATAAGGTGCCACTTAAAAGGTTACTGCATAAGATAAGAGCTCACGGAATTGGGGGCAATATATTAGCATGGAGAGAGGATTGGCTAACTAACAGAAAACAGAGAGTCGGGATAAATGGGTCATTTTCCGGTTGGCAAACGGTAACTAGTGGGGTGCCACAGGGATCGGTGCTCGGGCCTCAACTATTTACAATCTATATTAATGACTTGGATGAAGGGACCGAGTGTAATGTAGCCAAATTTGCAGATGATACAAAGATAGGTGGGAAAGCAAGTTGTGAGGAGGATACAAAGAATCTGCAAAGGGATATAGAGAGGCTAAGTGAGTGGGCAAACATTGGGCAGATGGAGTATAATGTGGGAAAGTGTGAGGTTACCCACTTTGGTAAGAAAAATAAAAAAGCAAATTATTATTTAAATGGAGAGATTACAAAATGCGACAGTTCAGAGGGACCTGGGGGTCCTTGTGCACGAAACACAAAACGTTAGCATGCAGGTACAGCAAGTAATCGAAAAGACAAATGGAATGTTGGCCTTTATTTCAAGGGGGTTGGAGTATAAAAGCAGGGAAGTCCTGCTACAACTGTACAGGGTATTGGTGAGACCACACCTGGAGTACTGCGTACAGTTTTGGTCTCCTTATTTAAGGAAGGATATACTTGCATTGGAGGCAGTTCAGAGACGATTCACGAGGTTAATTCCAGAGATGAAGGGGTTGTCTTATGAAGAAAGGTTGAGCAGGCTGGGCCTATACTCATTGGAGTTTAGAAGAATGAGAGGTGATCTTATTGAAACATATAATATACTGAGGGGGCGCGACAAGGTAGATACAGAAAGGATGTTTCCCCTCGTGGGGAAATCTAGAACTCGGGGGCATAGTTTCAGAATAAAGGGTCGCCCTTTTAGAACTGAGATGAGGAGGAATTTCTTCTCTCAGAGGGTCGTAAATCTGTGGAATTCTCTGCCCCAGAGAGCTGTGGAGGCTGGGTCATTAAATATATTTAACATAGAAACATAGAAGATAGGAGCAGGAGTCGGCCATTCGGCCCCTCGAGCCTGCTCCACCATTCAAAGCGATCATGGCTGATCATCCAAACTCAGTACCCTGTCCCTGCCTTCTCCCCATATTCCTTGATCCCTTTAGCATTAAGAAATATATCCAACTCCTTGAATATATTTAATGAATTGGCCTCCACTGCCTTTTGTGGTAGAGAATTCCACAGGTTCACCACTCTCTGGGTGAAGAAATTCCTCCTCATATCTGTCCTAAAAGGCTTACCCCTTAGACTGTGACCCCTGGTTCTGGACTCCCCCGCCATCGGGAACATCATTCCTGCATCTAGTCTGTCCAGCCCTGTTAGAATTTTATAAGTTTCGATGAGATCCCCTCTCATTCTTCTAAACTCCAGTGAGTATAAGCCCAATCGACCCAATCTCTCCTCATACATCATTCCTGCCATCCCAGGTATCAGCCTGGTGAATCTTCACCGCACTCCCTCCATGTCAAGAACGTCCATCCTCAGATAAGGCGACCAAAACTGCACACAATACTCAAGGTGCAGTCTCACCAAGGCCCTGTACAACTGCAGCAAGACATCCTTGTTCCTGTACTCGAATCCTCTCGCTATGAAGGCCAACATACCATTTGCCTTCTTAACCACCTGCTGCACCTGCATGCTTACCTTTAGCGACTGGTTCACAAGGACACCCAGGTCTCGTTGCACTTCCCCTTCTCCCAATCTATTGCTGTTCAGATAATAATTTGCCTTCCTGTTTTTGCCACCTTGCATTTATCGACATTATACTGCATCTGCCATGCATCTGCTCAATCACCCAACCTGTCCAAATCATACTGGATTTTCTCAGCATCCTCCTCACAGCACACACGCCCACCCAGCTTTGTGTCGTCTACAAACTTGGAGATATTACATCTAGTTCCCTCGTCTAGATCATTAATATATATTGTGAATCGCTGGGGTCCTAGCACCGATCCCTGCGCTACCCCACTAGTCACTGCCTGCCTTTCGGAAAAAGATCCGTTTATTCCAACTCTTTGCTTCCTGTCTGCCCACCAGTTCTCTATCCAAGTCAGTACCTTACCCCCAATCCCATGTGCTTTAACTATACACACTAATCTCTTATGCGGGACCTTATCGAAAACCTTCTGAAAGTCCAAATACACCACATTCACTGGTTCTCCCTTATCTATTCTACCAGTAACATCCTCAAAAAACCCAGTAGATCAGTCAAGCACGATTTACCTTTTGTAAATCCATGCTGACTTTGTCTGATCCTGTCACTGTTTTCCAAGTGCTCTGCTATTACATCTTTTATAATGGACTCTAGCATTTTCCCCACTACCGATGTCAGGCTTACCAGTCTGTAATTCCCTGCTTTTTCTCTACCACCTTTTTTGAATAGTGGGGTAACATTAGCTACCCTCCAATCCATGGGTACTGTTCCAGAGTCTATCGAATTTTGGAAGATGACCAGCAATGCATCTACTATTTCTAGGGCCACTTCCTTAAGTACCCTAGGATGTAGATTATCAGGCCCTGGGGATTTATCGGCCTTCAATCCCATCAATTTCCCTAACACCATTTCCCTACAAATACTGATTTCATTTAATTCCTCCCTTTCATTAGTCCCTATGTTCCCCGACATCTCTGGGAGGTTATTTGTGTCCTCCTTTGTGAAGACAGAACCAAAGTATGTATTTAATTGGTCAGCCATTTCTTTGTTCCCCATTATAAATTCCCCTGATTCTGACTGCAAGGGACCTACGCTTGACTTCACCAATCTTTTTCTCTTCACATATCTATAAAAGCTTTTACAGTCAGTTTTTATGTTCCCTGCAAGCTTACTCTCATACTCTATATCCCCCTCTTAATTAATCCCTTTGTCCTGGGGTGGAGCTAGACAGATTTTTCAACAATAAGGGAGTGAAGGGTTACGGGGAGTGGGCAGGGAAATGGAGCTGAGCCCAAGATCAAATCAGCCATGATCTCATTAAACACGAATAATGTTTATAAACCAACTATCAATCTATGTTCGAAAAAAAGTACAAACTCTTGATTTCGATACAAAATCTCATGATTTTTAAAAGTTTGTCTCATGTTTTATGAGACGGTGGTGTTGGCATTACTGCTCTCTCTCTCTCTCTGTCTCCCTCTCTCTCTGTCTCTGTCTCTTTGTCTTTCTCTCTCTACCTCTCTCTCTGTCTCTCCCACTCTCCCTCTATATCTCTCTCACTCTCTCTGTCTCTCTCTGTCTCTCTCTCTCTCTGGCTCTCTCTCTCTGACTCTCTCTGGCTCTCTCTCTCTCTGGCTCTCTCTCTCTGTCTCTCTCTCTATCTCACTCTCTCTGTCTGTCTGTCTCTCTCTCTGTCTCTCTCTCTATCTCACTCTCTCTGTCTGTCTGTCTCTCTCTCTGTCTATCTGTCTCTCTCTCTCTGTCTAATTCTCTCTGTCTCTCTCTCTGTCTCTCTCTCCCTCTCTCTCTCCCTCTCCCTCTCTCTCCCTCTCTCTCTCCCTCTCTCTCCCTCTCTCTCTCGCTCTCTCTCTGTCTCTCTGTCTGTCTCTCTCAATCTGTCTCTCTTTCTCTCACTCTCTCTATCTCTCTCACTATCTCTGTCTCTCTGTATCTCTCTCTCTCTGTCTGTCTCTCTCTCTCTGTCTCTCTCTCTGTCTGTCTCTCTCTCTGTCTGTCTCTCTCTCTCTCTCTGTCAAATTCAAATTCAAATTCAAATCGCTTTATTGGCATGATAAGGTACATCTTATGTTGCCAAAGCATCAAAATACATTTATGGTTGAACACATAAACGCAGTTCTATTCATACAGTGTATAAACAGGTATATCCCTGAGTGTATAAATATACATTCGCATTGTTTATATATACTCTTTTCTTAGTTTACTGGTTGTCCCTCTGTTCATGGCAAGCTGTAACATAGTGTGCCGCCAGTGTTACACAGCTTCTCTCCTCCCCCAGTAGGAATGGGAGTTTTTGGTTGTCATTCAGATTTCTGAATTCAGGGCATATTTGTGAGAATTTTTGGTAGAAATTCTCCCTGATGCCCTGATATTTTCCACAGGCTGTGAGGAAGTGCATCTCTGTCTCTACTACTCCCTGACTGCAGTGAGCGCATATCCTGTCCTCTCTTGGCAGCCTGGTCTGCCTGTGTCTGCCTTTTTCGATCGCTAGGCTATGTTCGCTAAGTCTGTACCTTGTCAAGGTTCTTCTCAGTTTGTTATCCTTTACCATGGTCAGGTAATCAGCTATGTTGTATTGTCTGTTTAGGGCCAAGTAGCAATTGAGTTTGCTTTGGGTTTTTGTTGTTTCTGCCCAATATGTCAGATATTTTTCCTTTTGCTTAGCGACGATTGTGTTGGGTCGAATTCTTTGTGTTACCCTGTCACTGTCCTGGGGCTGGTTATTGTTAGTATTGTTAGTAGTTACTTCACTGAGTCCCAGGACTAGTTGACTGAATGTATTCTTCTTTATGGTCAGCTCTTGGCATTTCAGGGCGTCGTAGTGATAGCATTGGGGGTTGCTCATTTGTAGGTGATTCCAAAATTTGGTGGCTCTTTTTGGATAGTGATTATTAATGGATATTGGCCTAGTTCCGCCCTGCATGCATTGTTTACTGTTTTCCTTTGAGTCCGGAGGATACTTTTACAGAATTCTGCATGTCGGATCTCAATTGGGTGTTTGTCCCATTTTGCAAATTCTTGTTGTGTTAGCGGTCCCCATACCTCACTGCCATAGAGTGCAATTGGTTCAATTACTGATTTGAAAATTTTGAGCCAAATGCTAATTGGGATTTCTATTTGGATTGATTTTTTGATGGCATAGAAAGCCCTTCTTGCTTTCTCTTTCAGTTCATTCACAGCCAGTTTGAAGTTTCCCGTAGAACTGATTTTTAAGCCCAAGTATGTGTAGTTAGTGGTTTGTTCAATTTTGGTTGTTCCTACTGTGAAATTTATTTTGGGTCCCTGATGTTTGGATCTTTGCTGGAACACAAGGACTTTGGTTTTTTGGGGATTTATTGTCAGGGCCCAAGTCTGGCAGTACGACTCCAGCAGGTCCAGGTTCTGCTGCAGACCCTCCTTAGTTGGTGACAGCAGAACCAGGTCGTCTGCATAGAGGAGGAATTTAACCTTGGATTCATATAGGGTGAGGCCGGGTGCTGTAGATTGTTCAAATAGTTTTGCCAATCCATTTATGTAAATATTAAAGAGTGTCGGTGAGATTGGCGAGCCCTGCGTCACCCCCTGCCCCTGTGGGAAGTATTTTGTTTGTTTGTCTCCAATTTTAACTGCACATTTGTTGTTTGTATACATTGATTTAATTACATCATATGTTTTCCCTCCTACCCCGCTTTCGATAAGTTTCAGGAATAAACCGTCATGCCAGACGGAGTCGAAAGCCTTCTGGAAATCTACAAAGCATGCGTAGATTTTGCTTTTGTTATGGTGAACGTGTTTGTCAATTAGGGTCTGTAGGGTGAAGATATGATCGGATGTTCTATAGTTTGGCAGGAATCCAATTTGGCTTTTACTCAAGACATTGTGCTCCTCAAGGAAGTTTATAAGTCTTTTGTTTATGATGCTACAGAATACCTTCCCCAGGTTACTGTTTACACAGATGCCTCGATAGTTGTTTGGGTCGATTTTGTCCCCACTTTTGTATATGGGCGTTATGAGTCCTTTGTTCCAGATATCAGGGAAGTAGCCGACACTCAGAACCAAGTTGAAGAGTTTTAGGATAGCCAGTTTCATTTTGTCGTCTGTGTGTTTAATCATCTCATTTAGTATGCCGTCTGTCCCGCAAGCTTTTCCTGGTCGCAGGTCCTTGAGTTTTTCAAGAAGTTCTTTTTCTGTTATTATGGCGTCTAGCGGGTTTTGGTTATCTTTTATGGCCATTTCTAGCTTTTCCAGTTTTTTGCATATTTGGTGTTGCTCTGGTCTTAGTGTGTTTTTCTGGTATAATTTTTCAAAGTGGTTTACCCATGTGTCCCCATTTTGAATGGCCAAATCGTCGTGTTGTTTTTTGTGTAGTGTATTCAAGTTGTCCCAGAAACAATTGGAATCAATGGATTCCTCCATGGAGCTGAGTGTGTTCTTAATATATTGCTCTTTTTTGGTTCTGAGTGTGTTTCTGTATTGTGTTAGTGTCTGACAATAAGTAAGGCGTAATTCCTCATTTTCTGGATGTCTGTGTTTTTGGTTTGATATTTTTCTAAGTTTTTTCCTCATGTTATGGCAATCTGGGTCAAACCATTTTTCATAGTTTTTTGTTTTGGGTTTGTTCTTGCGAGCTTTCAAGTTTGCACTTGTTGCCAAATTATCAAAAATATTGTTTAGGTTAATAACTGCCCGGTTTACGCCTTCTTTATTGTGAGTGTATATGTTATCCAGAAAGGTGTCTAAGAGAGCTTGAGTTGATGCATTGCTAATTGTTTTCTGGTATTTTTCCATGTCGTTTTTGGCCCATCTGTACGATTTTTTGGTGTTGTACAGTTTACTGGGTTGTGTTTCTATGTTGTTTGTTTCTGTCTTTTTGAGATACATAGTAATTTGACTGTGATCTGACAGTGTTGTTTGTGGTTTGACTGTGAATGCTCTGAAAGAGGATGGGTCTAAATCTGTAATCATATAGTCTACTGTGCTGCAGCCAAGAGGTGAGCAATAGGTCGATCTTCCTAGGAGGTCTCCTATGAACCTACCATTGACAATGTACAGACCCAGGTTTCGACAGAGCTGTAGTAGCTGTTTTCCGTTGGCATTTGACTGCTTGTCGCAGTTATGCCTGTATGGAAGGGAAGGGATGTCAAAGTGGTTATTCCCGAATACGTAATTGTTTCCCTGATTATTGGTGAAGTCTGGTTCTTCACCCGTTCTTGAGTTGAGGTCCCCACAGATCAACACGTTCCCCTGGGCCTGGTATTGGATAATTTCCCCCTCCATGTTGGAGAAGGTGTCCTCTTTAAAGTACGGGGAATCAATTGGAGGGATATAAAGTGCGCAAATGTAAACATCTTGGGTGTTTGAGGTAATCTCCCTCTCAAGTTTGAGCCACATGTGGTTTTCGCCCTTTTTTATAAATTTGATGTAATTCTTAAGTTCTGTTTTAAACCAGATCAGTATGCCTCCGGAGTCTCTGCCTTGGGTTACACTTGGTAATTTATTGGAGGGGACCACCAGCTCAGTGTACCCTTGGGGACAGCCAGTGTGTCCTTTTCCTTTATACCAAGTTTCCTGTAAAATGATAATATCTAGATCTTTAGTTTCATCTATGAACTCTGGGGTCCTACTCTACTAGGAAGGGATTTAAACTCCTGCGGCATTGGGCCCGATTCTGGGGAAGGTGGGACCTGTACAAGCTGGACGGGTTACACCTCGGCAGACCCGGGACCAATATCCTCGCAGGGGGGGTTTGCTAATGCTGTTGGGAAGTATTTAAACTAGTTTGTCAGGGGGCTGGGAACCTAAGTGTGGGCCCAGAATGGAGAGAAACAAAGCTGGAAGTGCAAGTTAGAAAAGTAGTCAGCAAAACTAGTAGGGAGCAGAAACAAAGCCCAACAGTAAAGAGGGTCAAAGTGCAGAAAAATATTAAACAGGCAAAGTTGAAGGCACTTTCTCTAAATGCACGTAGCATTCGCAACAAGGTGGATGAATTAATGGCACTAATAGAAGTAAATGAGTATGATGTAATTGCCATTACAGAGACATGGTTGCAGGGTAACCAAAGCTGGGAACTGAACGTTCCAGGGTCCTCAACATTTAGGAAGGACAGACAAAAAGGAAGTGACATAGCGCTGTTAATAAGGGATGAGATCGATACGGTAGAGATAAAAGGTCTTGGCTCGGCAGATCGTGATGTAGAACTGGAATCAGTTTGGGTGGAGCTAAGAAACAGCAAAGGGCGAAAACATTGGTCGGAGTTGTGTATAGGCCACCAAACATTCGTGGTAATGTACATGTACATGGACCATGTACAGCAGGTACCTCAAAGCACTGGAGAGGTACCACCAATGCTGCCTCCGCAAGATCCTGCAAATCCATTGGCAGGTTAGGCACACCAACGTCAGTGTTCTTGCTCAGGCCAACATCCCCAGCATCGAAGCTTTGACCACGCTCGATCAGCTCCGATGGACGGGTCACATTGTCCGCATGCCCGATACGAGACTCCCAAAACAAGCGCTCTACTCGGAGCTCCGGCGCGGCAAGAGAGCCCCAGGTGGGCAGAGGAAACGCTTCAAGGACACCCTCAAAGCCTCCTTGAAAAAGTGCAACATCCCCACCGACACCTAGGAATCCCTGGCCCAAGACCGCACAAAGTGGAGGAGAAGCATCCGGGAAGGCGTCGAACACCTTGAGTCTCTTCGCCGGGAGCAAGCGGAAGCCAAGCGCAGGCAGCGCAAGGAGCGCACGTCAACCCAAGCACCCCACCCACCCACCCCTTCAACCACCGTCTGCCCCACCTGTGACAGAGACCGTAGGTCCCTCATTGGACTCATCAGTCACCTGAGAACTCATTTTTAGTGTGGAAGCAAGTCATCCTCGGTTCCAAGGGACTGCCTAAGAAGAAGAAGGAGTGGTAATATAGGGCACAGTATCAATCAAGAGATTAGAAGTGCATGTAACAAGGGCAATACGTGTTGTGTATGTACCTGTAATGGCGCTTCGTAATTTCCAAACATGCAGCCACTGAGCTTTGAGGCTTTTAACAACGAGTAGACGCATGTCGAAATAAAACGTTCCAAAACGTAACTTTGTCTTTAAACTGTTTACTGTAACACCTTACAAACAGAATTACAAAGCAAAACACGTTTAAACGAACACAGTCAAAAACTGTATTGCTCCAGCCCTCAAAGCCTTTACCTTCTCTCTAGCCTCGTGGAGCTTGAACTGTAAAATGGCTGGATACCATGTGACAAGCTTAAGGACTGTACCATTGTAGCAAGAATAAAGGGGGTATCTCAGACTATACTACTGAAACAAGAAAATAGGGGGTTTCTCAATACAATAAGTCAGTCAGGTAAATTAACTGTATTATACTATTTAACCAATATTTTAAAGTATTTTCTTTCTTAAACTTTCATGACTCTTACATTCCGGCCCCTAATTGACTAGGCACATGAAGCATATCAATTACTCAAACATTCTTAAGAGTCATAAACTAATGAGTTCAACATATTTACAATATAAATGTCCACTTTTTTCGTTCAGGAACCTTTCACACTGCTTCTTGTAGCAGACAGAGCTTTGTGATCGGTCTTTCCAGGGTCGTGTAACCGTCTGCAAACTATGCATTCAGTGAGTATTTTTCTTATTACGGAATTAGCTCCTGGAATCCAGTATCTTTGTCTTAGCTTCGCAAGCACGTGGTTCCTCCCACTGTGTCCAATACTCTGGTGTATATGCTGAAGAATGAGAGTAGCAACCCGGAGGTCCTTAGAAAGGATAGCAGGATGCTTGGCCTCCTCTGGCATAGCAGATTTGTTTAGTCACCCTCCCACCCTCAGTACTCCATCTTGCAGTGTAGGGTCCAGCTTGTAGATATGACTACCTTTCTTGATTGGAGTATTTCGCTGTAAAGCTTCGATTTCTTCTGGATATCTTTGTCTTTGACTGAAGCAAACTATCTCCATCTCAGCCTTGGCCAAATCCTCCACGGTCAATGAATTCTTACCCAATGTGGTCTTGTGCTGGTGCATATATTGCTGTAGAAGCATTCTCTGCTTATCAGGGTTACTTTCAGACTGATGGATAGTGGCTCGGTACTCTTTTCTCTTACCGCTCAGGTGTAGCAGCAACTCTTTCAACCTTAGAAACCATGCAACTGCTTTCCTCAACTGGTGCCATCCTGAGAAATGGTTAACAAGCTTGTTCACTGTGTCAAAGTTCTCTTTCGTAGTTATGAGATTTGCTGTGACTGATCTCTTGACTTCGACGTCGTCTTCAGCAATCTGACTTGGCATATCTGGTCTTTCTGGCCATGATCTCTCTGTTTCCAGCAGATAACTTGGGCCTTGTATCCAAGTTTCACTCCTCATGAAGTTTTCAGCCTTCAATCCCCGTGAGGCTTGATCTGCTGGGTTTAATGAGGTGTTTGCATACCTCCATTGAGATGGTTGTGTAGCTTCTCTAATGGATGAGATTCTGTTTGCTACGAAGGTCTTGAAGTGTATCTTCTCATTCTCTATATACTTCAGCACCGTCGTGCTATCCGTCCAGAAGACAGATTCTTCTAATGGGAGCTGTAACTCTTTCCGCATCACCTGGTCAACTTTAACTGCAACAACCGCTGCTGTCAACTCCAGTCTCGGGATGGTGACCTGCTTCAGCGGAGCCACCCTGGATTTCCCCATGAGGAAGGCACAATGTTTCTGGCCCTGTTGATTTGTCAGCAAGAGGTAAGTAGCCGTGCCATAGCCGCCCTCACTGGCGTCTGAGAAATGATGTAGTTGAGCCGTCTTTGTAACACCAAAACTCACAGGCTTGATGCATCTACTGATGTTGAAGCTAGAAAGTTGTTGCAAATCTGTCAACCATCTGAGCCATCTCTGAGCTTGACCTTCTGGGATATCTTCATCCCATCCTCTCTTGTCTCTACACAGCTCTCGTAGGATCAGCTTCACTGGCAGAATGAGTGGTGCCAGGAATCCAAGAGGGTCGTAGATGGAACTGACCACGGAGAGAATCCCTCGTCTTGTGGATGGTCTTTCGTTCACCATTATTCTGAAGTTGAACGTGTCTGACTCAATGCACCATTGTACACCAAGAGCTCTCTCGATAGGAAGGACATCGTGGCTCAGGTCCAGATCTTTGGCTTCAGTGGCTCTTTCCTTTTCTGGGATAGAAGCTAGAACTGCTCTGCTGTTGCTTATCCACTTAGTCGTCAGATGGAATCCTCCATTCGAACACAGAGTTCTAAGGTCTCTTGACAGTGCAATGGCATAGTCTTCTGTTGACACGGACTTCAGACAGTCATCGACATAAAAGTTTCTGAAGATTGTCTCCACAGCCTCTGATGGTGCTTTGCCTTTGCCATCTTCTGCAGTTTTTCTGAGAGCGTAGCTTGCACAGCTGGGAGATGATGTGGCTCCGAACAAGTGTACAGCCATTCTACATTCCACCATAGCTTGACTAACGTCGCCATCTGGCCACCAAAGGAAATGCAGAAGATCAGCATCTTCATCAGGGACTCTGACTTGGTAGAACATTGATTCTATATCTGCCATCATGGCAACGAGCTCTTGTCTAAACCTCGTCAAGACGCCAATGAGGGTATTAGTAAGATCAGGACCTTGAAGCAGCTGGTCATTCAGTGAAGTGAGGCGGTGCAGTCGAACACTACACGGATCTTTTTCTTCTTTGGGTGATACACACCGTGATGAGGAATGTACCAGACCCTTCCATCGTCTCTGTTCAACTGTTCCTCGGGCACTTTTACAGCATAGCCTTTCACTATGATGTTTCTCATGAAGCCTTTGTAGTCTTCGTGAAAGTCGGGGTTCTTGTTCAGCTTTCTCTTTAGACTGATGGCGCGCTGCTCTGCTATGCAGCGATTGTTTGGCATCTTCGCGGTCTGTCTTCTCAGTGGCAAACCAATGTGATAGTGGCCATCAATGAACTGTGTAGACCTTGTCATCAAATCCATGAACTGATGGTCTTCTTGTGACATCTGTCTTTTCCTCACAGCTGCGTTCTGAAAAGTCTGCGTTGAACTGCTGTATCAACAGCTCTTCAATGCTTGCGATAGAGATACAATTAACTGTTACATTTTGTCGTTGCACCTTGTTCGACCTGTTGCCATCATCTCTCCTTACCGGTCCATTTACTACCCATCCAAGGGCTGTCCTGACTGCGTAGGGTCCGTCATCCTTGCTGTTTATCACCTGCCATGGCTCCATAGTTTTGTAGGCGTTGGTTCCAATTAATAGGCCAATTTCTGCTTCAATATATGGGAGACGCATCTTTTCCAGGTAAGGCCATCTCTCCACATCCTTCTGCAGGGCTAGGTTCCCTATTCTAACAGGAATCTCCCTCTGTGTGAAAACATTAGGCAGGTCTATGAAGTCCTTCTCTTCAAGTCCACACACTTCTAAGTCTGACAGGATATAACTTTGCATTGACTTCTCATGACCCATGGTGCGTAATAGGATTTCTGTTCTTCTGCCTCTAATGTTCAGCTGTCGCATGAGTGATTCTGTGCAGAACGTTGCTGAACTACCTGAATCCATGAAGGCGTAAGTCTCCACAAACTTCTCACTCCTCTTAGACTTGATCTTTACAGGTACGATGGCAAGAATACAATCACTGTCACCGGCCCCAGTGAATCCACAAGTCTCTGGTTCCAGCGACACCAGAGCACTTGAAACAACCTTCTCGTCGGTATTGTTTTCTTCACTCTTCTTAGAGACTTGTTCTTCTTTATGGATATGCAGCAGACTGGGATGTTTCCGAGTGCACTCTCTGCATGTTGTTCTTTGCTTACAGTTTCTACTCAGGTGCCCCTGAGAGAGACATCCAAAACATAGGCCATTGTCCTTCAGAAATTCAATTCTGTCTTTATGTGACTGTGCTTTGATGTCACTGCAGAAATCCAATGTATGATTCTTCTGGCAGAATAAACATGGCTTCCGAAAGGCATTAACAGGCGTCACTGTGCTGCACTTTTTGGGAGATGAGTTCTGAGACTTTTCTTCCCTAGCCTGAGTGACGATAGTTGCAAAGCTGCTTCCCTTGGAACCACCTTTCCTGAGAGTCCTTGATTCAGCAGGCTTGGCTTTCACTCTTCCATCAATAGTTGGGCTGACATCCTTGATGTTTCCGAACAATGGGTCCATAGCAACTTTAGCCTGTTTGTCTATGAAATTCACTAAGTCTGCAAACCTGGCTCTACTTTTCCGTCTCCATTATCTTAAAGGCTTTTCTGCTCCATTGTTCTGTAAGGGGTTTTCCTCGAGAGGTTTCCCTGAGGTTTCTCTCTCTAGAGGCCTCTCTCTCTTGCACAGTAAAACTTTGAGTGGTTCGACCCACTCACCCCTTAGATTCTATAATCTGGACTTAGGCGCAGGAACTGCAATGCAGAGAAGACTCTTGTAGACCAAGTTTGATGAATAAAAATGAAATTTTATTGCAAATGGAAAAATATCAAATCAAATGCAACAAAGACAAGAGTACGGTACATGGGAGGGAAAAACAAATACAAACAAATCATAACGACATTATACTAACTAAGGCAAATACAGGCATCTCATACTCTACAAAGATCATCATGAAATAAAGAAACACATGGAACATCGAGAGACAACAACTCATGTTAATTGTACCCTTAAATCCACCCCCTTATTAAAGGGCCAGAAACATGCTCACCAATCCCACTAGGAAGTGCAAGGCTTTGAAAACGAGGCTGCTGGGGCTGCAACGACTGTCCGATTTTAAACTGTCCTTTTTCTCCGCTCTCTTTGTGACTGTCCGAGCTTGTTGATTCAAGCTTCCTCCAACGTCTTCTCCCAAGCTGTGTCTTCCTCCTCAAGCTGCGTTCCGGGGTGCTGCGTCCTGGTCCTGTGTCTCAACTCGTCCAAGCTGTCCCTGGGGTCGTTGCCCCTGTCGAGTCGTGTCCCACTGCCGTGTCCTCCAAGCTGCTTGTTCAGCTTGCCTCGAGTGTCGCTTCCAACCCGGTGCTTCTGCTTGTCTCAACTGCTGAAAAGTCTCTTCAGTTATACCTTTCTTCCTGAGGCTTCACTTCCCGCCCAAAATCAGGTGAGTCTTTGTTTTAACTTTTGGTGGGCTTTGAGCACAGCGGGGCAGTTATTATATTTAAAATCATTTTAAGCGGCTGGTAACAGGCCCATCTCTGGTTTGAAATGGCTTTCATTGTTGTTAATTTCGTGCTGATCCTGTTACTGAGCCCTTGGTGTTGTCCTCATGAATATGTTATTGTGTCTTTCGTCTGGGTCAACATTTAGATGGCCTCTGTCTCCAAGCATCTAATCCATATGCATGCCTGTGGGTCTGGCTTTTTTTTTCTCAGAAAACAGCTTCTAGAACTTGCTATGGGTTCAATCCACATAGTTGTCTGAGGTTGTGCAGGAACCATTTTAAAGTGTCCCAATAAGCTGGTCACATGATACGGTGGCCATTTTGTATGCCCCCTTTCTGGGCTTCTTTTAAAACAGTCTTTAAAATCATGGCCTCTTCTGCCCATTGATCCTTATTAATATGAAATCCAATTTTGTGAATCCTACAGTTCTCTCATCCTGTAAGGAAGCTTAGAGATGATGATTCTCATAGGCATAGGATTGTCCATCTCTTCCATGAATTCAACATCCTCCATGGTGTTGCGACATCCTATGAGAAAAAGAACATATGTGTTCAATGCCTCCCCGGCCTCCAATCTGATCTGTGGCCACTTGATAGCCTTTTCAATATATGCAGTGGCTATCTTCAGCTCGTTACCATAGTGCTCCTGCAGCAACTTCCTGGCTTCTATGTATCCCCGGTCCAGTCTCATGTGTTCACAGCTTCTAACCAGGTCTTGTGGTTTACCACTGGTGTACTGTCCCAGGTAGTACAACTTATCACTGCTGCTCTCTGTTTTGGAGTCAATGGCTTGTTCGAAGGATCTGATGAAGGGCTTATACTTGAGTGGGTCGCCTTGGAACACTGGTATGTCTCTTTGAGGGAGTCGAAACAGATTCTGTTGTTTTACAAGCATCTCTGTAATTTCGTTCTGACGTTGCATCACTCGGTATAGGCTTCTCCCTGTGTCTTCAGGCCTCTGGTGGTCATCAGCAGGGTCTAGTCTAGACCGTCTGACGTCTGGGGTAGCATCACGTGCTCCTGTTAGTGGAGAGGCCTCTCTTCCACGCTGCAATGCCAGGAGATGGCCTTCAGACTCTCTTTCAACTCTTGAAGGTGCCCTGCATCCAGCTCTGTGTGACAACATTGACTGGCAGTATTCATTCATGCCATCCTGTGAGCCTTCATAATCTTCAAACACTCTCAACTTGGCATCTGAGACCTCAATAGCTGTTTTTAGCTCCAGCTGTTCTTTCTTTGCCTGCAGTTGGGCCTGTTGGGCCTGCAGTTGGGCCTACAGTTGGGCCTCTTCCCGTTCAAGAGCTTGCTTCTCCACTAAAGATGCTGCGCGCGCCATCAACGCTGCCCGTTCAACCTCCTCTCTCATGCGTCGCGACAAGCATGTGTTAGAAGCGACTGACCTGTGTCCAGAAACAGAGCTACCTTCTTTTCGATTTTTGCTCAGTCTGGCTGAAGTCCCTGAAATGCTATCATCTGGTCCGACTTCATCGTCATCTTTATCTTTCTCTGCTGTATCAGCATCTTGACGAATCTTTAACATCCACTGTTCTGTGGCCTTGACATAGTCCTTAACGCTGGATGATTTAAGATCAAACCAGTTGTGCTGATCAGCGTTTCACTCTTCTTCAGACAGAAGTGCTAATACATCTTCATTGAGTACATTAAATTCTTCATGCAACTTGGAGAAATCATAATGCATTATGTCTTCAGCTTTCTTAATATTAGCATTATCTTCCATGAGACTATTGAGATACCGCGGTAAACGTGGGAGTCGAGACCAGAGTTGGTGAAACACAACTGCTTTAATCTACATCATGGCAAAGAGAGAGCTTGAAAAGCCCGCGCAACCACTTAAATACTCCCCAGACAGGAAGTGCTCCCGACAGCCTGTCCCTGTGGGAAACAAGTTGCCGGAGGAAAGGGCCCCCGGCTGGGGGCGGCTGCTGCCGGCAGTGCACCTGCGTAAACTGTCCGTGCCGCCGTGAGCGGATTATGTCCAGTGGCGGCGTGTCGCCACAGAGCTCCCCCCAGAATCCGCTTAGGAGGAGTGGACGAGTCGTGACGGTGGTCTAATGGCTCTGCCGGAGCGGCTCTGAGTGGTCGCCGGTCTAGCTGGTGGGGCCGGGCGGTTCGCCGTCGGCTGTGCTGGCTTGCTGGCGGGACGGCCTCTAGTTGGAGGTCGGGCCATGGGGACCTGTTCCCCTGGTTCTGTGTGTGCTGGTTTGAGCCGGTCGATGGAGACTGTTTCGACCCTGCCGCCGAGTCACAGCTTGAAGACCTTGTCCCCGGTTTGTAGTACCTCGTACGGTCCGTCGTACAGGGGTCGCAGGGGTCCGCGGTGCATGTCGTGTCGCACGAAGACGAAGTGTGCCTGCTGTAAGTTTGGCGGGACGTGAGGTGCGAGTTCGCCATGTCGGTTGACCGGAAGTGGGGCGAACTGTTGAGCGGAAGAGAAAGAGTTGAGCCGCTGCTGTTCGACCGACCAAGGCGTGGTAGCCTCCGGGAGGAATTCGCCTGGTACGCACAGCGGTTGTCCGTAGACTAACTCCGCTGCTGAGGACTGGAGGTCTTCCTTGACCGCGGTGCGTAGGCCGAGTAGCACCCACGGTAGGCGGTCAGTCCAGGTACTGTCCTGCAGGCCGGCACGGAGTGAGGCCTTGAGTGACCTGTGGAAGCGTTCACAAAGCCCGTTGGCCTGCGGGTGGTACGCCGTGGTTCGGTGGAGCGTCACCCCGAGGTTGCGTGCTGTGGCAGTCCAGAGTTTGGAGGTGAACTGGGCACCTCTGTCGGAGGTTATGTCGGCCGGTACGCCGAACCTCGCGACCCAGGTGTTAACGAACGCCCTGGCGATGTCGGCTGTGGTGGTGGAGGTCAGCGGCACTGCCTCAGGCCAGCGTGTGTAGTGGTCGACCATCGTGAGGAGATAAGTTTGGCCTTGCGATGGCGGCAGAGGACCGACGATGTCGACGTGTACGTGGTCGAAGCGGCGGCTGGGTACCTCGAAGTCTCCCAGGGGTGCTTTTGTGTGCAGCTGTACCTTAGCCCATTGGCAGGCGAGGCAGGAGGTGGCCCAAGTCCGAACATCTTTGCTGAGGCCGCGCCAGACGAAGCGCTGGGAGAGGAGTTTGACGGATGCGCGGGAACCCGGATGGGAGAGCCCGTGGAGCACGTCGAAGATGCGGCGGCACCAGGTTGCAGGGACGACCGGCCTGGGTTGGCCGAGTGAGACGTCGCAAGTGACTGCCATGGCTTCGGGCCCATGCGTGACCTTGGCTAGGCGTAGCCCTGGCAGGCTGGTAGCCGCCGAGGAGGTCGTCTGGGTCCGTGAGCTGGGCCGCTGCTAGTTGCGCGTAGTCGACCGCGAGGTGATTCGTGCAGATGGCGGGATGGGAAAGGCAGTCGGCGACAACATTGTCTCTACCGGGGACGTGCTGGATGTCCGTGGTAAACTCGGACACGGCCGCGAGCTGGCGTTGCTGCCTAGCGGACCAGGGTTCGGTGTGCTTGGCCATCGCGTATGTGAGCGGCTTGTGGTCCACGTACGCGGTAAAGGGACGGCCCTCCAGGAGGAACCTGAAATGGCAGA
The DNA here is from genome assembly GCF_052327205.1 of Somniosus microcephalus. Lineage (NCBI taxonomy): Eukaryota > Metazoa > Chordata > Chondrichthyes > Squaliformes > Somniosidae > Somniosus > Somniosus microcephalus. The sequence continues at coordinate 4,521,925 of NC_140987.1, read as the reverse complement.
CCGACAGGTGGAGCGCGAGGAGCTCGCGGTCGAAAGCAGAGTATTTGACCTCCGGGGGGCGCAGTTGGCGGCTGTAGAAGGCAAGTGGCTGCCACGCGCCATTGACCCACTGCTCGAACACGGCTCCGACCGCATGGTCGGAGGCGTCGGTGGTGAGCGCGACCCGGGCATCGGCCCTCGGGTGCGCGAGCAGGGTGGCGTCAGCGAGCGCGTTTTTGGTGGCGTCGAAGGCGGCTGACGTGTCAGTGGTCCAGGCTACGGCCATCTTGTCGGATTTACCTTGGAGGGAGTCGTATAGGGGCTTCATGAGGGCTGCTGCTCTGGGGATGAACCTGTTGTAGAAGTTCACCATCCCGAGGAACTCCTGGAGGCCCTTGATGGTTGTGGGGCGGGGGAATTGCTGGACGGCCTGCACCTTGTTGGGCAGGGGGACAGCCCCAGCAGGGGTGATGTGGTGGCCGAGAAAATCGATCTCGGCTGGGCCAAATTGGCACTTCGCCGGGCTGAGGATGAGCCCGTGTTGGGCTAGGCGCCCGAACAGGATGCGAAGGTGTTCGAGGTGTTCCTGTTGGGAGGAGCTGGCCACGAGAATGTCGTCTAGATAGACGAATAGGAAGTTCAGGTCCCGGAGGACTGAGTCCATAAGGTGCTGGAAAGCCTGGGCCGAAGGGCATTCTCAGGAACTCGAACAGGCCGAATGGGGTGATGACGGCTGTTTTGGGGATGTCCGCGGGGTGTACGGGGACTTGGTGGTAACCGCGCACCAGATCGACCTTGGAAAAGACGGTTCGTCCGGCCAGTCGGGCCGAGAAGTCCTGGATGTGCGGCACCGGGTATCGGTTGGGGGTGGTGGCGTCGTTGAGGCGGCGGTAGTCCCTGCAGGGGCGCCAGCCTCCGCCGGGCTTGGGGGCGATGTGGAGGAGCGAGGCCCAAGGGCTGCTGGAGCGGCGGATGATGCCGAGTTGCTCCATGGTGGTGAACTCGGCCCGCGCGATTTCCAGCTTGGTCGGGTCGAGTCTGCGGGCGTGGGCAGAGACCGGGGGGCCGGTGGTGGGGATATAGTGCTCCACACCGTGTTTGGTGGCTTTGGGCGAAAAGGTCGGGTTGGTGAGGGCGGGAAACTTGGCTAGAAGTGCCGAGTAGTCGTCCGTGGCTCTGGCGAGGCAGTGGGTCATCAGGCCGGCCGAACGGGCCGGGGTGAATGCGCCAGGGATGGGGGCCATAGTGTTGATGTCGACGAGGCGGTGCCTCGGAATGTCGACAAGGAGGCCGTGGGCGCGTAGGAAGTCGGCGCCGAGGAGTGGGCAAAGGACCTTGGCTGTGAGGAACTCCCAGCGGTAGCGGCGGCCTGCAAGGTCGAGCGTGACCATGCGGGTGCCGTATGTGCGGATGTCAGAGCCATTGGCTGCGTCCAGCGTGATACCCCGTGCACCGCGTTGGATTTCGAGGGCGGAGGCGGGGGTGATGCTGTGCTGGGCTCCTGTGTCGCACAGAAATCGGCGGTTGGTGCTGTCGTCGGTGACATACAGTAGGGGCCCCTTTTGCCCCGCGGCCATCGTGGGGGGGGTTTGAAAGTACACGGTGGCGTGCAGCGTTGGGCCCTAGTGCCAAAACAGGTGTGGTAGTAGCAGTGACCTGGAGTGGAAGGACGGTCGGGCCTAGTGAGCCGGGGGGACCGTGTGGTCGTTGCCGTGAGGTCGGGCGCGACATCGCGGGCGGTCTGTGCGGAGAGCAGCCAGTCGGCCTTTTCGGCTATCTCATTCAGGTCCGTGGAGCCAGACTCCACAATGAGCGGGCGGATGCTGGCGGGGAGCTGCCGAATGAAAAGCGTGCGAAAGAGGGCGCTGGGGTTTTTGTCGTCCGAGAGGGACAGCATGTGGGAAAGCAGGTCCGACGGTGAAGCGTCACCAAGGCCGGGGAGGTCGAGGAGTTGGCAGTGGCGCTGGTAAGAGGGCGCCTGAAATTTTTTAAGGAGCGCGGCCTTCAGATGTTCGTACTTACCTTCCACTGGTGGATCCTGCATCGCTGCCCAAACCTTGGGGACTGTGGCGTAGGTGAGAGAGGCGACGAGGTAGTCGTACTTCGTGGCGTCGACTGTAATGCTTCTCAGCTGGAATCTGGACTCGGCTTGAACGAACCAGGCCTCGGCCAGGTTCTCCCAAAGGTCCGGTAGTTTAACCGTGACTGCGTTTGTATCCGCCATGCTAGCTTAGGATTCGTCCTGAGCGTCGGGGTGTTGAGATAACTCGGCAAAGGTGGGAGTCGAGACCAGAGTTGGTGAAACACAACTGCTTTAATCTACATCATGGCAAAGAGAGAGCTTGAAAAGCCCGCGCAACCACTTAAATACTCCCCAAACAGGAAGTGCTCCCGGCAGCCTGTCCCTGTGGGAAACAAGTTGCCGGAGGAAAGGGCCCCCGGCTGGGGGCGGCTGCTGCCGGCAGTGCACCTGCGTAAACTGTCCGAGCCGCCGTGAGCGGATTATGTCCAATGGTGGCGTGTCGCCACAAGACAATCAATTATCTTCATTTTTCCAGTTATCTGAGCTAATTTAGCCCTCCTTGCACCTATTCTTCTATGTTACTTCCCTCTTTTGGCCAACAATCCTTCTGGCTGGGGGAAGCTCCTCACGGCTCCGTAAGGCCTCGGCCATTTTACCCGCAGCTCTTATTTAGCTTCTCAATAGAATGAACAAGGCAAGTAACAGTCACTGTACCTTCGCTTTCTTATATTGTCGTCTGGCTCCGTGACCATTCATGTATACGTTCGCCGACAATTCCGTCCTTTCCTTCTTAGGGAGCTAGTTTTTGACTAATGTAGTGGCGCTTCGTAATTTCCAAACATGCAGCCACTGAGCTTTGAGGCTTTTAACGAGTAGACGCGTGTCGAAATAAAACGTTCCAAAACGTAACTTTGTCTTTAAACTGTTTACTGTAACACCTTACAAACAGAATTACAAAGCAAAACACGTTTAAACGAACACGGTCAAAAACTGTATTGCTCCAGCCATCAAAGCCTTTACCTTCTCTCTAGCCTCGTGGAGCTTGAACTGTAAAATGGCTGGATACCATGTGACAAGCTTAAGGACTGTACCATTATAGCAAGAATAAAGGGGGTGTCTCAAACTATACTACTGGAACAAGAAAATAGGGGGTTTCTCGATACAATACGTCAGTCAGGTAAATTAACTGTATTATACTATTTAACCAATATTTTAAAGTATTTTCTTTCTTAAACTTTCATGACTCTTACAGTACCTTTAAGGGAAGAACTGGTTTTAGACTGCAGTACCGGCAGTGACCACCCCTGTATAAAAGGCCCTAGCAGGCTTCTGTATTTCAGTCTGACGTTACCCACCTGTTCAGTAAAGTACCTGTTAAACTGTTCTCCCGAAGTCCGTGTATTATTGAGGTGCGGACTTTACAGTGGCGACGAGTAAGTTCGAACTCACCTGCAGTGTGGCATCATCTCACGGGGATCTTACCCTGAGAGGAGGTTTCTTGGAGGTCGTAGTCTGAGCAACGGGCGTCAACCGCGGGCAACCGCCCAAAGAATTCATCGGTGTTCGGAGAATTGCGGGAGAGGCTGTGGAGAGCTGTGCTTGGCTCCCCAGTTAAGGTGTTCCAGCAAATCGTGCTGGTAGCAGGTAGTGCGCTGATCTTTCCGGACTGCAGCGGGCTCAAGCTCAATCGAGCGGCTCTACAAAACGGGCCGCACAGCGTCGCCGGGGAAAGAAAACAAGAGAGAGGGTGGAGCGCACAGGGTGCTCAAGAACCGGGCAGCGGAGAGAAAATAAACGGGGGGAAGGAAAGCGAGACGCGCTGAAGCCGCGGGTCACCGCCATTACCCTGTAGAACGCTAGGGGCAGCGTGGCAGCAAGGGGGAGAAGGAAAAGCGCGGGAGGCGCCATTTTATCCCATTGGGGAAGAAGGAAAAGCGCGGGAGGTGCCATTTTATTCCATTGGGGAAGAAGCAAAAGCGCGGGAGGCGCCATTTTAAATCACCCAAGATGCCGAAAAGTGGCAGTATCACTGCTTTCGACAACGAGGTAGAAGACTGGACCACGTATGTGGAAAGAATTGAAGTGTACTGCAAGGCAAATGAGGTGGCCGATGGAAAGAGGGCGTCGGTATTATTGAATTTGATGGGCGCGAGTACGTACGGCCTATTGCGGAATTTAATTACCCCAGCTAAACCAATGGAGAAAACTTTTGAGGAGATTGTTAATAACTTACAGGAACACCTAAACCCTACACCGCTGCTGATAGCAGAAAGATTCAAGTTCCATAAAAGAAACCGGCACAAAGATGAGAGCAATGCTGACTATCTTACGGAACTACGCAAGTTATCGAAGCACTGCCAGTTCGGAGCAGGACTGGCAGACACCTTACGGGATAAGTTTGTCTGTGGGCTCCAGAGTGAAGGAACCGAGAAACGACTACTTTCGAAAAAGGACCTGATGCTAGAACAGGCTTTCAGCATGGCAGTATCCTACGAAGCAGCAGCACGGGGAGCTGCAGAAATACAACAGAAACCACAAGAATACAGCGCTAACGAAATGGCATATGGAGCAGAAAAGTGTTATCGCTGCGGCAGAACAACCCATGAGCAGAAGGACTGCTGGTTTAAGGACAAAGTATGCAGGCAATGTGGACAAATAGGACATATAGCAAGAGTCTGCAGGTCGGGAAAGAAAACCAACATGACAAGAATTACTAAGGAACAGTACAAGAAAGTAAAGAAACTGACAGACAGTAGTTCGGAAGATCAGGAGAGTGATAAGGACTCCGGGAGCAGGAGACTAAGTTGTCTAAAGTTACACAACGTGATCGCAAAGGAGGATCACCGAACCATTTGGGTCACCCTCATGATAGCAGGGTCCCCAGTAAAGATGGAATTGGACACAGGATCAGCCCTAACTGTCATGAATCGACGAGACTATGAGCGGCTATTCTCACACATACACTTGAAGGACACGTCCATTGTATTGAAGACATACACGGGGCAAAAGGTCTACCCCAGAGGAAAAATAAGGGTGCCAGTTAAATATAACGGCAAGGAAACACAGAAACTATATATGTATATACTACGAGATGGAGGACCACCATTATTGGGACGTGAATGGATCCGAAAAATACAATTGGATTGGCATTCCATTCAGGCGCTAACTGTGACTGACAAAAAGGATGATGACGTCGCACCTGGATGTCTGTCACAAATTCTATCTGACGCGGAAGAGGTGTTCCAACAAGGACTTGGGACTCTAAAAGGAGTAAAGGCAACCATAAAGATTGAAGATAACGCAAACCCAAAATTTTTTAAGGCCAGACCGGTGCCATACGCGATCCGCCCAGCCATTGAAGCTGAACTGGAGAGTCTGGAGCATTCAGGGGTGCTGTCCAAGGTGGACTGGAGCGAGTGGGCCACACCCATCGTTCCTGTAATGAAGAAAGCATTGAGCAGCACGCCTGGGGAGCCGAAGAAGGTTCGCATCTGTGGGGACTTCAAGGTGACTGTGAACCCAGTCCTGCACACAGTACAATATCCACTTCCGCGGATAGAAGGTATTTTCACCTCACTATCTGGAGGGAAACATTTTACAAAGATTGATCTGGCCCAAGCGTATCTACAAATGGAGGTGGAAGAAGCATCTAGAAAATACCTCACGATAAACACTCACAAAGGCCTTTACCAGTACAATCGACTGGTATTCAGGGTAGCATCAGCCCCGGCTATTTGGCAGAGGGCGATGGAACAAGTCCTGCAAGGGATCCCGGGGACCCAGTGTTATTTGGACGACATCCTGGTTACGGGCGAAAATGACAGTGAACACCTTGCCAACCTGGAGCAGGTGCTCACGAGATTACAGGAATATGGGCTACGAGCCAACCGCCCCAAATGCGAGTTCTTCAGGTGTAAGGGTCACAAGGATCCCAAGGACACAGCAGGGTCCCAGAAGGCTGCGGATTGCCCGAGCTAAGAAGGGGGCATTTCCCCAGAAACCTGTTTAAACTGTGTGATTTTGAAATGTGTGTGCGTGGTAATTTCTAGTTTAAGCTGAGGGGAAGGTGGGGGTCTCCCAGTTGGGGAGAGGCCATACGAGAACCTCTACCCAGAGTTGGAAGGGGTCCCCGGACCCCGGAAAGGAGGAATTTTTGGATCCCATGAAAAACATTTTCTTTAAAAAGGCAACACATCATTCGCAACCGACAGAACATTCCAGAAGGAAAGGTGAACTGGGGGCCATTAGCATCTAAAGGCCCTGGTCACCCCAACCCAAAACACCAGATGCAACACCTCTACAGGGCAAGAGCTCAACCCAAAACAAACCTCACAAAGAGGGAACAGACTGGTCAGAGCCAGGAGCTTCCAAAGCCAAACAAGACAAAGGAAAAGGATTAACGGACAATCTAGTCTACACTTCGCACCTACTCACACTTTGAGCACCGGACCGGACACAAAGGGACAGCCATCACCGGACCATTATTGGTATCTAAAGACAAAGGACTCTCAAGCCCAGATACAGTATAACTGGGGTGAGAATCTCACAGACAGCATGTGTGTGTGGAGGCAGAGTCGAAGGAACGCCCGACGAGAAGGAAGGAAGAAGAAGCCCGCGGACCACGGAGGCATCGGAACCAGAGACCGGAGAGCGAGGGGGGAGAAAAGCGCGCTGTTCCGGACCGAAAGCGTTTTCAAAACCGTACGAAAGGGGACTGTGAGTATGAGCTTTCCTCAATGAGGATCACCCCACTTAGTGATAGGAGGATGGGAGGCTGGTGGTAATAGGAATAGGGTTTAAGGCCATTTTAGTTCGGTTTCACCCTATGTTTTCCCTTCCCAGAACGATTGGTTAAGTTTAAAGTTCTATGTTTAAGGTACTGTTTTAAGAACTTGTTCAGGTTTAAAGACATCAAGGAACTTTCAGTGGGAAGTGCTGTGTGGAGTTCGGTACTGAGATTATTGCCTTGCCTGTGTTTCACGTGTCCAAATAAAGTGAGTTGTATCTTTTATCCGGTGTCTGCTTCTGGTTACTGCAATTTGAATCTGTCACAAATGTCCAAGCTGTAATTCGCATTGTAGAACAGTAGTGGGGGAAGTGGGATTCGAAACCTCACACCAGTAATTTGGGGGATGAGCTGCAATTGGGAATGAGCAGTTAGATTAAGTGGGACAGGCTGAAACTCTGCCTGGGGTTGTATCTGGTATAAACAACCAAGAAGCACTTACTCAGAGAAATTCTCTGAGGACTGTGATTTGCTATAAACAGTCAAAAGCCCCAAACTCCTCAGGGACTGTACATCAGCCTGAGGTACCCAGGACTACCTGGGTGTAAGATAACCCCCCTTACACAGGAGACAAATCTCGTATTGTGGCCACATGATTGATGAGGAAGGGTTGCATAAGTCGCCGGACAAGATTGAGGCTGTAGTCAAGGCTCCAGCACCGGAAAATGTGTCGCAACTGAGGTCATTCCTCGGGTTGGTGAACTACTACCATAAGTTCTTGCCGAATTTATCTACAATTCTGCACCCACTGAACGCCCTGCTGCAAACTGGAGTAACATGGAAATGGAGTGATGAGTGTAAGTGTGCCTTTCAGGAATGTAAATGCCTAATCACTTCAAAAGAAGTATTGGCCCACTACAATCCAACACTACCGATTCGGTTGGCATGTGATGCGTCACCTTACGGCATTGGGGCGGTGCTGTCACACAAATTCCTTGACGGTTCAGAGAGGCCAGTAGCCTTTGCGTCGCGCTCGCTAACCTCAGCCGAGCGTAACTACGCCCAGATTGACAGGGAGGCCCTCAGCCTGGTGTGGGGGGTGAAGAAGTTCAATCACTATCTGCACGGGCAGAAATTCACCCTACTGACTGATCATCAGCCCCTGGTCTCCATTTTTAACCCAAAGAAGGGCGTTACGGTGATGACGGTGCAACGGCTGCAGAGATGGTCACTTTTTCTAGGGGCACATCAATACGACATAGAGTACAAGGGTACGAAACAGCATGGAAACGCTGATGGGCTGTCGCACCTACCGTTGCCTACGGTGGAAGAAGCACCTGCAGTGGACCCTGTTGAGATATTCCATGCGACCATAGTCGAATGTTTGCCTGTTACAAACTCAAGTATAGGGAAGGAAACCCGAAATGACCCGACACTCTCTTGGGTCTATGATTTGACGGTGAAGGGATGGCCAGCATATGGCGACTCACTGTTGCCAGCATTCTCGCCAAGGAGAGAACAGCTGTCAGTGTGCCGGGGGACCTTGATGTGTGGATCCCGAGTGGTAATTCCACCCAAGTTGAGAGATAGAGTGCTCAATGAGCTTCATGAGGGTCATCTGGGAGGGGTAAAAATGAAGAGCCTAGCCAGGGCGTTTGTGTGGTGGCCGGGAATCGATAAAGAAATCGAGGATATGACCAAGAGATGCACAGGATGCCAGAAGGTCCAAAACGCTCCACCACAGGCCCCGCTACATCCATGGGAGTGGCCCTCATCTCCATGGCAACGGGTACACATTGATTTTGCTGGTCCATTTATGGACTCAATGTTTCTAATCGCTGTGGACACCCATTCAAAATGGCCAGAGGTCATTAAAATGTCCTCCACCACCACCGAGAAAACTATTGCAGTCCTAAGGACCATCTTCGCCAGGAATGGGTTGCCAGAACAGATTTGCTCCGACAATGGGCCACAGTTTGTGTCTGAGGATTTCCGGAGGTTCCTGAAGAATAATGGGGTGAAACATTACACATCTGCCCCATATCATCCAGCCACAAATGGATTGGCTGAGAGGTTTGTTCAGACCTTTAAAAAGGCCATAAAGGCAATGTATAATGACGACATACCACTACAACACAAGGTGGATAATTTCTTGTTTGCTTACCGGAATGAGACACATGCAGTAACCAACCAAGCTCCAGCCGTACTGTTTTTCAACCGAAGGCTAAGATGTCGCCTGGATTTGCTCAAACCAAACATAAGACGACATGTTGAGGATAAGCAGTTCCAGCACATAAATGAGAAGCCAACCAGGAGCTTCAAGATAGGGCAACCAGTCTTGGCCCGCGACTACCGAACAGAAAAATGGCAGCCAGGAACGATATGCACACAGCAGGGACCACTAATGTACACAGTGGACGTTGGAGAGAGCATCGTGAGACGCCATGCTGACCAGATTCTAGAGTCACAGGAACAAGCCAAACCTATACCACGACCATGTGCACCTGGTAATGAGCCCGAAGTACAGATTGCGTCTACCTCAGAAGCAGTGGTATTGGAAGCTGACGAACCAACCAATGACAATGAGCCAGAATCGACTCCACCGCAAGAACAGGATACTCAAGAAAGGCGCTATCCAGTCAGGATCAGTAAGCCTCCTCAAAGACTGAACTTATAAATGATTATTTCAGTTGATGTATATAGTACCGAGAAAATTGTAATTGTAATTAGTTATTATTTAGTTGTTAAATGAATGTTATGTACTGTTTATCTAAAAGGGGAGGAATTGTTGTGTATGTACCTTTAAGGGAAGAACTGGTTTTAGACTGCAGTACCGGCAGTGACCACCCCTGTATAAAAGGCCCTAGCAGGCTTCTGTATTTCAGTCTAACGTTACCCTCCTGTTCAGTAAAGTACCTGTTAAACTGTTCTCCCGAAGTCCGTGTATTATTGACTTTACAATACGGTATTCATGGGGGACTTTAATCTACATATTGACTGGGTAAATCAAATTACCACTAATGGTGTGGAGGACGAATTCTTGGAACATCGCCGATTCCAGTGCAAAGTGATGCGCAAGTCCGTCGTCCTCGTCGCCAGTTTTGTTGTGTCTCAAGGGGTTTTTACCCTTACCTATATAACAATTAAGAAGGACTCTGGGGTGGAGAGTTTAGTTAACGGCCATTTTATTTACAATGTGCTTCTTCACTCAATGCACTACATTTCTCACAGTGCATTGCAAATCACCACTACGGTATCCCATGTGGGACAATTCTAATACACATTCAAAATACACAACACGGGTCTTTTTTAGGACGGCAGGCTGTGACTAGTGGGGTACTGCAAGGATCGGTGCTTGGGCCCCAGCTATTCACAATCTATATCAATGATTTGGATGAGGGGACTAAATGTAACATTTCCAAATTTGCTGATGATACAAAGCTAAGTGGCAGTGTCAGTTGCGAAGAGGATGGGAAGAGGCTTCAAGGGGATCTCGACAGGCTCAGTGAGTGGGCGAGAACATGGCAGATGGAATATAATGTGGATAAATGTGAAGTTATCCACTTTGGTAGAAAAAACAGAAAGGCAGAGTATTTCCTAAATGGTGAAAGATTGGGGAACGCAGATGCTCAAAGGGACCTGGGTGTCCTTGTACATGAGTCACTGAAAGTGAATGTGCAGGTGCAACAAGCCATTAGGAAGGCAAATGGTATGTTGGCCTTCATTACAAGAGGATTTGAGTACAGGAGTAAAGAAGTCTTACTCCAATTATATAGGGCCTTGGTGAGATCACATCTGGAGTACTGTGTACAATTTTGGTCTCCTTAACTAAGGAAGGATATACTTGCCATAGAGGGAGTGCAACAAAGGTTCACGAGATTGATTCCTGGGATGGCGGGACTGTCGTATGAGAAGAGATTGAGTAAACTAGGCCTGTATTCTCTTGAATTCAGAAGAATGAGAGGGGATCTCATTGAAGCATACAAAATTATTCCAGGGCTTGATAGGGTGGATGCTGGGAGAATGTTCCCCTTGGCTGGGGAATCTAGAACCAGGGGCCACAGCCTCAGGATAAAGGGTAGGCCATTCAGGACTGAGATGAGAAGAAATTTCTTCACCCAGAGGGTGGTGAATCTTTGGAATTCTCTACCCCAGAGGGCTGTGGAGGCTCAGTCATTGGGTATATTCAAAACAGATGTCGATAGATTTCTGACTAGTAAAGGCATCAAGGTATATGGCGATAGGGCCGGTGAATGGAGTTGAGGCAGAAGATCAGCCATGATCTCATTGAATGGCGGAGCAGGCTCGAAGGGCCGACTCCTGCTCCTATTTCTTATGTTCTTTCTCTGTCTCTCTCTCTCTCACTCTCTGTCTCTCTCATTCTCTGTCTCTCTCTCTCTCTCTGCCTCTCTCTCTGCCTCTCTCTCTGTCTCTCTCATTCTCTGTCTCTCTCTGTCTCTCTCTCTCTGTCTCTCTCGCTCTGTGTCTCAATTCATTCAATTCATTTCAAATCGCTTTATTGGCATCACAAGGTACATCTTATGTTGCCAAAGCATCGAAAAACATTCATGGTTGTACACAAAAATACAGATCTATCCATACAGTGTATAAACAGATATATCCCTGAGTGTATAAATATACATTCATATAATTTGTATATACTCTTTTCTTATATTTAGTGGTTGTCCCTCTGTTTATGGCAAGCTGTAACATAGTGTGCCGCTAAGGTTACACAATTTCTCGCTTCCCCTAGTAGGTATGGGAGTTTTTGGTCGTCATTCAAATTTCTGAATTCCGGGCATATTTTTGTGAATTTTGGGTAGAAATTCTCCCTTATGCCCTGATATTTTCTACAAGCTGTGAGGAAGTGCATCTCTGTCTCCACCACTCCCTGACTGCAGTGAGAGCATATCCTGTCCTCTCTTGGTAGCCAGGTCTTTTTCGATCGCCAGGCTATGTTCACTAAGTCTGTACATTGTCAAGGTTTTTCTCAGTTTGCTATCCTTTACCCTGGTCAGGTAATCAGCCATGTTGTATTGTCTGTTTAGGGCCAAGTAGCAATTGAGTTTGCTTTGGGTTTTTGTTGTTTCTGCCCAATATGACAGATATTTTTCCTTTTGCTTAGCGACGATTGTGTTGGATCGAATTCTTTGTGTTACGCTGTCACTGTCCTGGGGCTGGTTATTGTTAGTAGTGACTTCACTGAGTCCCAGGACTAGTTGACTGAGGGTATTCTGCTTTATGGTCCTCTCTTGGCATTTCAGGGCTTCGTAATGATAGCATTGGGGGTTGCTCATTTCTAGGTGTTTCCAAAATTTGGTGGCTCTTTTTTGGATAGTGATTATTAATGGATATTGGCCTAGTTCTGCCCTGCATGCATTGTTTACGGTTTTCCTTTGAGTCCGGAGGCTACTTTTACAGAATTCTGCATGTAGGATCTCAATTGGGTGTTTGTCCCATTTTGCAAATTCTTGTTTCTGCCTCTCTCTGTCTCTGTCTCTCTCTCTCTGTCTCTCTCTCTCTGTCTCTCTCTTTCTGTCTCTCTCTGTCTCTTACCTCATATTGTTCAGGCTTGTAGTCACATGGAGGTATTTCAGGTATTTCCTGCTCACAATGCCCTGGAGAAGCTGCTCCAACACCTGTGGAGCGAGGAAGCTGTTAATGTTAATATTAAACAAAGCTGTCCCTAGACCCGAGCTAACCCCAGACCCAGAGCCTGTACATTTCGATATTCAGGAGCTGCTCAGAATTGGCCAAGTGTGACACCCTCAACGTTTCGTCTCATTCCTAAAGGGGAGGTCCTGATAAGAACATAAAAACATAAGAAATAGGAGCAGGAGTCGGCCAATCGGCCCCTCGAGCCTGCTCCACCATTCAATAAGACCATGGCTGATCTGATCCTAACCTCAAATCTTCAATCACTCTGCATCCACCCGAACCCATGTGATCTCCCGGGAGAGGCGAAAAACCAGATAAAGACCCAATGGCCAATTTGGGAGAAAAAAATCTGGGAAATTCCTCTCCGACCCATCTAGGCGATCGAAATTCTTCCAGGAGATCACTCTGTCCCTATATTTTCTACAGTACTTACCTTCTGTAAAGGCGATCTCCACCCCAGCCAGGAACAGGAATAAAACCATCTCCTGAAATCTAACACAGAATTAGAACACAGTAGGAGCAGAACAAGGCTACACGGCCCCTGGGCCCGCTCCACTACCCACAGGGCCATGACCATTCCGAACCTAGACTCATGTCCAATTTCCTGCCCGCTCCCCGTAACCCTTAATTCCCTTTACTTCTAGGAAACTATCTATTTCTGTTTTAAATTTATTTAATGATGTAGCTTCCACAGCTTTTTGGGGCAGCAAATTCCACAAACCTACCACCCTCTGAGTGAAGAAGTTTCTCCTCATCTCAGTTTTGAATGAGCAGCCCCTTATTTTAAGATTATGCCCCCTAGTTCTAGTTTCACCCATCATTGGGAACATCCTCACCGCATCCACCCGATCAAGCCCCTTCACAATCTTATATGTTTCAATAAGATCGCCTCTCATTCTTCTGAACTCCAATGAGTAGAGTCCCAATCTACTCAACCTCTCCTCATATGACCACCCCCTCATCCCCGGGATTAACCGAGTGAACCTTCTTTGTATTGACTCGAGAGCAAGTATGTCTTTTCTTAAGTATGGACACCAAAACTGTATGTAGTATTCCAGGTGCGGTCTCACCAATACCTTGTACAACTGCAGCAATACCTCCCTGTTTTTATATTCCATCCCCCTAGCAATAAAAGCCAACATTCCATTGGCCTTCTTGATCACTTGCTGCACCTGCATACTAACTTTTTGAGTTTCGTGCACCAGGACCCCCAGATCCCTTTGTACTACAGTACTTTCCAGTTTCTTGCCATTAAGATAATAACTTGCTCTATGATTTTTCCTGCCAAAGTGCATAACCTCACACTTTCCAGTATTGTATTCCATCTGCCAAATCTCTGCCCACTTACTTAGCCTGTCTATGTCCCTTTGCAGGTTTTTTATGTCCTCCTCACTCACTACTTTCCGTCCCATCTTTGTATCATCTGCAAACTTTGATATGTTACACTCGGTCCCCTCCTCCAAATTGTTAATACAGATTGTAAAGAGTTGGGGACCCAGCACTGACCCCTGCGGAACACCACTAGTTACTGGTTGCCAATCTGAGAATGAACCATTTATCCCAACTCTCTGCTTTCTGTTAGAGAGCCAATCCTCCACCCACGCCAGAATATTACCCCCAATCCCGTGATTTTTTATCTTGAGCAATAATCTTTTGTGTGGCACCTTGTCAAATGCCTTTTGGAAGTCTAAATACACTACGTCCACTGGTTCCCCTTTATCCACCCTGTATGTTACTTCCTCAAAAAACTCAAGCAAATTTGTCAAACATGACTTCCCCTTCATGAAACCATGCTGAGTTTGTCCTATTAAATTATGTTTATCCAAATGTCCCGTTACTGTCTCCTTAATAATGGACTCTAACATTTTACCAACCACAGATGTTAGGCTAACAGGTCTATAGTTTCCAGCCTTCTGCCTACTACCCTTTTTAAATAAGGGTGTTACATTAGCAGTTTTCCAATCTGCCGGGACCTTTGCTGAGTCCAGTGAGTTTTGGAAAATTATTACCAATGCATCCACAATCCCTACCGCCACTTCCCTCAAGACCCTAGGATGTAAGCCATCAGGTCCAGGTGATTTATCTGCCTTGAGTCCCATTATTTTACCAAGTACCACTTCCTTAGTGATTTTAATTGTATTTAGTTCCTCCCCCCCTAGAGCCCCCTGTTTGTCCAGTGTTGGGATATTCTTGGTGTCCTCTACTGTAAAGACTGGTACAAAATAATTGTTCAGTGTTTTTGCCATCTCCATGTTTCCCACCATTAATTTCCCGGTCTCATCCTCTAAGGGACCAACATTTACTTCAGCCACCCTTTTTCTTTTTATATAACTATAGAAACTTTTACTGTCTGTTTTTATATTTTTTGCTAATTTACTTTCATAATCTATCTTCCCTTTCTTAATCAATCTTTCAGTTATTTTTTGCTGTCTTTTAAAGACTTCCCAATCTTCCATCCTCCCACTAGATTTGGCTACCTTATATGCCCTTGTTTTTGGTCGGATACTATCCTTAATTACTTTACTTAGCCACGGATGGCTATCTTTTCTTTTACACCCTTTTTTCCTCAGTGGAATATAATGTTTTTGGAAGTTGTAAAATAACTCCTTAAATGTACACCACTGATCATGTACCGTCTTACCCTTTAATCTATTTTCCCAGTCCACTCTAATCAATTCCGCTCTCATACCTTCATAGTCTCCTTTATTCAAGCTCAGCACGCTTGTTTGAGATCCAACCTTCTCACCCTTTACTTGAATATGGAACTCAACCATGTTATGGTCACTCATTCCAAGGGGATCCTTTACTAGGACATTTTAATTAATCCTGTCTCATTACACAGGACCAAATCTAAGGTTGCTTGCCCCCTGGTCGGTTCAGTTACATACTGCTCAAGAAACCCATCCCTAATACACTCAATGAACTCATCCTCAAGGCTGCTCTGCCCAATTTGATTTGTCCAGTTAATATGATAATTAAAATCCCCCATAATTATAGCTGTTCCCTTATTACAAGCCTCAACTATTTCCTGATTAATACTCCGTCCAACAGAGTTGCAACTGTCCATTGTTGTTGCTGAGGTTGGAAACTGGGTGAACAGAATGATATGTACTCCGTCTAAACTCCATGGCACCGTGCTACGTTTCTGTGACAGTCAAAACATTCACATCGTATGATGACCATGCCCTGTGTGTGTGCGTGGAGCATGGCAATAGTTCCAGAGAATTACATAGAATTTACAGAAACAGGCCATTCAGCCCAACAGCGCAAGCTCATTGGGAAGCAGCGGAGGTGGGACTTACAGCAGAAAGCGGACGAACAGCGCCAGCTCATCGGCGGTGGGACTTACAGCAGAGAGCGGACGAACAGCGCCAGCTCATCGGTGGTGGGACTTACAGCAGAGAGCGGACGAACAGCGCCAGCTCATCGGTGGTGGGACTTACAGCAGAGAGCGGACGAACAGCGCCAGCTCATCGGTGGTGGGACTTACAGCAGAGAGCGGACGAACAGCGCCAGCTCATCGGAGGTTGGACTTACAGCAGAGAGCGGACGAACAGCGCCAGCTCATCGGTGGTGGGACTTACAGCAGAGAGCGGACGAACAGCGCCAGCTCATCGGTGGTGGGACTTACAGCAGAGAGCGGACGAACAGCGCCAGCTCATCGGAGGAGGGACTTACAGCAGAGCGGACGAACAGCGCCAGCTCATCGGAGGCGGGACTTACAGCAGAGAGCAGACGAACAGCGCCAGCTCATCGGAGGCAGGAGTTATAGCAGAGAGCGGACGAACAGCGCCAGCTCATCGGAGGAGGGACTTACAGCAGAGCGGACGAACAGCGCCAGCTCATCGGAGGTGGGACTCACAGCAGAAAGCGGACGAACAGCGCCAGCTCATCGGAGGCGGGACTTACAGCAGAGAGCGGACGAACAACACCAGCTCATCGGAGGTTGGACTTACAGCAGAGAGCGGACGAACAGCGCCAGCTCATCGGAGGTTGGACTTACAGCAGAGCGGACGAACAGCGCCAGCTCATCGGAGGTGGGACTTACAGCAGAGAGCGGACGAACAGCGCCAGCTCATCAGTGGTGGGACTTACAGCAGAGAGCGGACGAACAGCGCCAGCTCATCGGAGGTTGGACTTACAGCAGAGCGGACGAACAGCGCCAGCTCATCGGAGGTGGGACTTACAGCAGAGAGCGGACGAACAGCGCCAGCTCATCGGAGGCGGGACTTACAGCAGAAAGCGGACGAACAGCGCCAGCTCATCGGAGGTGGGACTTACAACAGAGAGCGGACGAACAGCGCCAGCTCATCGGAGGTTGGACTTACAGCAGAGAGCGGACGAACAGCGCCAGCTCATCGGAGGTTGGACTTACAGCAGAGAGCGGACGAACAGCGCCAGCTCATCGGAGGTTGGACTTACAGCAGAGAGCGGACGAACAGCGCCAGCTCATCGGAGGTGGGACTTACAGCAGAGAGCGGACGAACAGCGCCAGCTCATCGGAGGCGGGACTTACAGCAGAAAGCGGACGAACAGCGCCAGCTCATCGGAGGTGGGACTTACAGCAGAGAGCAGACGAACAGCGCCAGCTCATCGGTGGTGGGACTTACAGCAGAGAGCGGACGAACAGCGCCAGCTCATCAGTGGCGGGACTTACAGCAGAGAGCGGACGAACAGCGCCAGCTCAACGGAGGAGGGACTTACAGCAGAAAGCGGACGAACAGCGCCAGCTCATCGGAGGTTGGACTTACAGCAGAGAGCGGACGAACAGCGCCAGCTCATCGGAGGTTGGACTTACAGCAGAGAGCGGACGAACAGCGCCAGCTCATCGGAGGCAGGACTTACAGCAGAGAGCGGACGAACAGCGCCAGCTCATCGGAGGCGGGACTTACAGCAGAGAGCGGACGAACAGCGCCAGCTCATCGGAGGTTGGACTTACAGCAGAGAGCGGACGAACAGCGACAGCTCATCGGAGGAGGGACTTACAGCAGAGAGTGGACGAACAGCGACAGCTCATCAGTGGTGGGACTTACAGCAGAGAGCGGACGAACAGCGCCAGCTCATCGGTGGTGGGACTTACAGCAGAGAGCGGACGAACAGCGACAGCTCATCGGAGGAGGGACTTACAGCAGAGAGCGGACGAACAGCGCCAGCTCATCAGTGGTGGGACTTACAGCAGAGAGCGGACGAACAGCGCCAGCTCATCGGAGGAGGGACTTACAGCAGAGAGCGGACGAACAGCACCAGCTCATCGGAGGCGGGACTTACAGCAGAGAGCGGACGAACAGCGCCAGCTCATCGGTGGTGCGACTTACAGCAGAGAGCGGACGAACAGCGCCAGCTCATCGGAGGTTGGACTTACAGCAGAGAGCGGACGAACAGCGCCAGCTCATCGGAGGCGGGACTTACAGCAGAAAGCGGACGAACAGCGCCAGCTCATCGGAGGTGGGACTTACAGCAGAGAGCAGACGAACAGCGCCAGCTCATCGGTGGTGGGACTTACAGCAGAGAGCGGACGAACAGCGCCAGCTCATCAGTGGCGGGACTTACAGCAGAGAGCGGACGAACAGCGCCAGCTCAACGGAGGAGGGACTTACAGCAGAGAGCGGACGAACAGCGCCAGCTCAACGGAGGAGGGACTTACAGCAGAGAGCGGACGAACAGCGCCAGCTCAACGGAGGAGGGACTTACAGCAGAAAGCGGACGAACAGCGCCAGCTCATCGGAGGTTGGACTTACAGCAGAGAGCGGACGAACAGCGCCAGCTCATCGGAGGCAGCACTTACAGCAGAGAGCGGACGAACAGCGCCAGCTCATCGGAGGCGGGACTTACAGCAGAGAGCGGACGAACAGCGCCAGCTCATCGGAGGTTGGACTTACAGCAGAGAGCGGACGAACAGCGACAGCTCATCGGAGGAGGGACTTACAGCAGAGAGTGGACGAACAGCAACAGCTCATCAGTGGTGGGACTTACAGCAGAGAGCGGACGAACAGCGCCAGCTCATCGGTGGTGGGACTTACAGCAGAGAGCGGACGAACAGCGACAGCTCATCGGAGGAGGGACTTACAGCAGAGAGCGGACGAACAGCGCCAGCTCATCAGTGGTGGGACTTACAGCAGAGAGCGGACGAACAGCGCCAGCTCATCGGAGGAGGGACTTACAGCAGAGAGCGGACGAACAGCGCCAGCTCATCGGAGGCGGGACTTACAGCAGAGAGCGGACGAACAGCGCCAGCTCATCGGTGGTGGGACTTACAGCAGAGAGCGGACGAACAGCGCCAGCTCATCGGAGGTTGGACTTACAGCAGAGAGCGGACGAACAGCGCCAGCTCATCGGTGGTGGGACTTACAGCAGAGAGCGGACGAACAGCGCCAGCTCATCGGAGGCGGGACTTACAGCAGAGAGCGGACGAACAGCGCCAGCTCATCGGAGGCGGGGACTTACAGCAGAGAGCGGACGAACAGCACCAGCTCATCGGAGGTTGGACTTACAGCAGAGAGCGGACAAACAGCGCCAGCTCATCGGAGGTTGGACTTACAGCAGAGAGCGGACGAACAGCACCAGCTCATCGGAGGCAGGACTTACAGCAGAGAGCGGACGAACAGCGCCAGCTCATCGGTGGTGGGACTTACAGCAGAGAGCGGATGAACAGCGCCAGCTCATCGGAGGTGGGACTTACAGCAGAGAGCGGACGAACAGCACCAGCTCATCGGTGGTGGGACTTACAGCAGAGAGCGGACGAACAGCGCCAGCTCATCGGAGGTGGGACTTACAGCAGAGAGCGGACAAACAGCGCCAGCTCATCGGAGGCAGGACTTACAGCAGAGAGCGGACGAACAGCGCCAGCTCATCGGAGGTGGGACTTACAGCAGAGAGCGGACGAACAGCGCCAGCTCATCGGAGGCGGGACTTACAGCAGAGAGCGGACGAACAGCGCCAGCTCATCGGAGGCGGGGACTTACAGCAGAGAGCGGACGAACAGCGCCAGCTCATCGGAGGCTGGACTTACAGCAGAGAGCGGACGAACAGCACCAGCTCATCGGAGGCGGGACTTACAGCAGAGAGCGGACGAACAGCACCAGCTCATCGGAGGTGGGACTTACAGCAGAGAGTGGACGAACAGCGCCAGCTCATCGGTGGCAGCGGCCGAACCTTCCCCGATTTCCAAAAATACCAAGGTGTGATGTCACAGGACAGCAGGTAAGTGATTGGTTGGTGAGTATTAAGGTTTTTTTTCTCTAAACTAAGACAGTGGTTTACACTAGGAGCGGGAAACTGTAATATTACATTTATAGCTTAACTAGTTAAACTAATAGAGACATGGCAGGGCAGCTCAGTCCCGTGATTTGCTCATCCTGTGCCATGTGGGATATCCTGGGCACTTCTTGCGACCTGGACGACCACGTGTGCAGGAAGTGTCGCCAACTGCAGCAACTCGAGCTCCGGTTTGCGGCCCCGTGCTAGTGAGTACAGGAATAGGAGGATAGAATAGATGGTGCAGGAGGGAGGGCTTTCGATTCCTGAGGCATTGGGACCGTTTCTGGGGAAGGTGGGACCTGTACAAGCCGGACTGGTTGCACCTCAACAGAACCGGGACCAATATTCTTGCGGGGGGGTTTGCTAGTGCTGCTGGGGAGGGTTTAAACTAGCTTGGCAGGGGGCTGGGCACCAGCATATAGGAGTAGAAAAGAGGAATAAGGTACATAAAAGAGTGAGTGTGTGTTGGATAGTACTAGAGAAGATAATACTAGAGGTTCTATTTTCCCTTTCTTAATTAATCCCTTTGTCCTCCTTTGTTGAATCCTAAACTGCTCCCAATCCTCTGGTTTACTGCTTTTGCTGGCCAATTTATATGTCCTCTCCTTGGATCTTATGCTATCACTAAATTCCCTCGTTAGCCACGGTTGAGTCACCTTTTTTGTTTTATTTTTATGCCAAACTGGGATGAACAAATTCTGTAGTTCATCCATGCGGTCTTTGAATGTTTGCCATTGCCTATCCACCGTTAACCCTTTGAGTGCCATTCCCCAATCAATCCTACCCAACTCGTGCCTCAGACCATCGTAGTTTCCTTTATTTAAATTCAGGACCCTAGTCTCTGAGTCAACTACTTCACTCTCCACCTTAATGAAGAATTCTATCATATTATGATCGCTCCGACCCAAGGGGCCTCATACAACAAGATTGCTAATTAATCCTTTGTGGCGTACCGAGCACAGAACGGACACAATCCGCTTTCCGTTCCATAGACTATAAATCAGGCGTCATGCCTTTAAGAAGGATCACACCTTTAAGAAACTCGATCTGCAACATAGTTAAGCCCAGAGCGGGGGAGGAGCAGTCGAAGCTGTGCACTGAGAAAAGACAGTTGTACTTTGTGTAGTCTCTGACTCCATTTTGTGTTCAGCATGCAGCCTCAACAATTAAACCTTTTCTGTTGAACCTCTCCGAGTTCAGTATTTTTTGCTAGGAGTACGTAGACTCCTACATTGGTGACCCCGACGCTCAGGACGACTCCTAAGCTTAACCATGGCTGACACAAACGCAGTTTCTGTGAAGCTGCCGGAGTTCTGGGAGAACCTGGCCACCGCCTGGTTCCTTCAAGCCGAATCGCAATTCCGACTCCACGGCATCACCGCCGACGCAACGATGTACGACTACCTCCTCGCCTCCCTGGGCAGCTCCACAATCACGAAAGTCTGGACAACACTACAAAGCCCTCCGGAGGAAGGCAAGTACGCACATCTCAAGGCCGCGCTCATTAAAAAATTCACAGCCTCCCAATTCGTGCGCAACTGCCACCTCCTCGACCTCCCGGGCCTCAGTGACTCCACGCCGTCAGACTTGCTCTCACACATGCTTGCTCTGATCGACGAGAAACCGCCCGGCTCCCGCTTCCACACGCTCTTTATCCGCCAACTACCTCCCAGCATCTGCCCGGCGATCGTGGCGTCCAGCCTCACGGACCTCGAGGCCCTGGCCGACGAAGCCGATAAGCTCCTGTCCGCCAGCTCCAACCACGCTGTCACCCCCGACCTGGCCTCCGCAGCGTCGGCGCGCGCTCCACCCTCTATCGCGTGGCCACACAGCTCGGCCACGAGGCCCCCACGTCCCCCAAGCCCTCCGACCCAGGGCTACTGTTACTTCCATACCCGGTTCGGCGCACGGGCACGCCGCTGCAGCCATCCCTGCACGTTTCCAACCGCCCCCACACCAACCTACACGATGGCCGTGGGGCAAGCAGGCGCGCTGCTGTACGTTATGGACAGCGCCTCCGGACGCCGTTTCCTATGCGACACGGGCGTGCAGCGCAGCATCATCCCCGCGTCCGCCCTCGAGATCCAGCGAGGCGGCCGCGGCCCTGCGCTGGCTGCCGCCAACGGCACCGACATCCGGACGTACGGCACCCACACCGTCACCATCGACCTCGCAGGCCGCCGCTACCACTGGGAGTTTATCACCACCATGGTGCTCTCCCCGCTCCTCGGTGCGGATTTCCTGTGCTCCCACGGCCTGTTGGTCGACAGGCCTCGGCGCCGCCTCGTGGACATGAACACCATCTCACCTGTCCCGGGCGCCATGGCCCCCCCACAACCCGCCAAAATGGCATGGCAGTGCCGCGCCCGCTCAACGGACGACTACTCAGCACTCCTGGCTGAGTTCCCAGCCCTCACCAACCTGACCTTCTCCGCGAAGGTTGCTAAGCACAGGGTAGAACACTTCATCCCCACCACAGGCCCACCGGTGTATGCCCACGCCCGCAGGCTGGACCCGGCCAAGCTGGAGATCGCGCGGGCTGAGTTCGCCACAATGGAGCAGCTTGGCATCATCCGCCGCTCCAACAGCCCCTGGGCCTCCCCACTCCACATCGTCACCAAACCCGACGGGGGATGGCGCCCCTGCGGGGACTACCGGCGCCTAAACGACGCCACCACGCCGGATCGGTACCCCATACCGCACATTCAAGACTTCTCGGCTAGACTGGCCGGCCACTCAGTCTTCTCCAAAGTCGACCTGGTGCGCGGTTACCATCAGGTGCCAGTCCACCCCACGGACGTTCCCAAGACGGCCATTATCACCCCTTTTGGGCTATTCGAGTTCCTCCGAATGCCCTTCGGCCTCAAAAACGCAGCCCAGGCCTTCCAGCGGCTCATGGACTCGGTCCTCCGGGACCTGAAGTTCCTCTTTGTCTACCTGGATGACATCCTGGTAGCTAGCTCCTCCAAGCAGGAACACATCGAGCACCTCCGCACCCTGTTCCAGCGGCTCAGTGAGCACGGGCTCATCATCAGCTCAGCCAAGTGCCAATTCGGCCTCAGCAGGATCGAATTCCTCGGCCACCACATCACGCAGGACGGAGCCATTCCCCTGCCCGCCAAGGTGCAAGCCGTCCAGCAGTTCCCCCGGCCTACCACCATCAAAGGCCTCCAGGAGTTCTTGGGGATGATCAACTTTTACAACCGCTTAATTCCCGGAGCGGCCTCCCTCATGCGGCCCCTATATGAAGCCCTCCGGGGTAAGAAAGACAGAATGGCGATCGAGTGGTCGGCGGACATGTTGACCGCTTTCGACTCGACCAAAAAGGCGCTCGCCGACGCCACCATGCTCGCTCACCCACAGCCCAACGCCAGGGTGGCCCTCACCACGGACGCCTCCGACCACGCGGTCGGCGCCGTGTACGAAAAGTGGGTCGATGGGGCCTGGCAACCGCTGGCCTTTTTCAGCCGCCATCTGCGCCCCCCGGAGGCCAAATACAGCGCCTTTGACCGTGAGCTCCTTGCACTGTACCTGGCAGTCCGCCATTTTAGATTCCTTCTGGAGGGCCGCCCCTTCACCGCGTTTGTCGACCACAAACCCCTGACATTCGCGATGGCGAAATCTGCGGACACGTGGTCAGCCAGGCAACAACGCCAGCTCGCCGCGGTGTCCGAATTCACCACGGACATCCGGCACGTCTCCGGTCGAGACAACGTGGTGGCCGACTGCCTATCCCGCCCCGCCATCCAGGGCGCCCACCTGGCAGTGGACTATGCTCAACTGGCAGCGGAGCAACGCACCGACCCCGATCTGCTCTCCGTGCCCACTACCCTCCCAGGGCTGCGACTGACTGACGTCGCCTGCGGCCCGTCCGCCATCACAGTCAAATGCGACACCTCCTTGGCGCAACCCCGCCCCGTAGTCCCGGCGTCCTGGCGAAAACGGGTGTTCGACATCGTCCACGGCCTCTCACACCCCGGCACCCGCACGTCCATTAGACTGGTGGCCAACCGATTTGTCTGGCGCGGCCTGCGCAAAGATGTGCGCGTCTGGGCCAGATCCTGCATAGCTTGCCAGCGTGCCAAAATCCACCAGCACGTCAAAGCCCCACTCGAGGAGTTCACCGTGCCAGAAAGGAGGTTCGACCACGTCCACATCGACCTCGTCGGCCCCCTGCCGCCATCACAAGGTCACACGCACCTGCTGACAATCGTGGACCGTACCACCCACTGGCCCGAGGCCATTCCACTGACGTCCACCACCACCACCAACATCGTGAGGGCGTTCATCGGTACCTGGGTCGCTTGGTTCGGCGTCCCCTCCGACATGACGTCGGATAGAGGCCCGCAGTTCACCTCTGATCTGTGGGCCGCCATCGCCCGAAACCTCGGGGTGGCCGTTCACTGCACCACGGCTTACCACCCCCAAGCCAACGGACTGTGCGAGCGTTTCCACAGGTCCATGAAGGCGTCCCTCCGCGCCAGCCTCGAGGACGAGGCTTGGTTCGACCACCTCCCGTGGGTGCTACTCGGCCTACACTCCGCGGTCAAGGAAGACCTGCAAGCCTCGGCGGCAGAACTCGTGTACGGCCAGCCGCTGCGCGTACCCGGAGAGTTCCTGCCCACCGCTACGACCCCCTGGTCGGCTGACCAGCAACGCCGCGCTTTCGCCAACCGAGCACAACAGTTCGCTCCGGTACCCACCGGCCGGCACAGCGAACCAGCAACCCGCGTACCACCTAGCCTGCACATGGCCAAATTTGTTTTCGTGCACCATGACGCCCACCGAGGACCCCTACGGCCCCCATACGACGGACCCTACAAGATACTCCAGACGGGGAACAAGTTCTTCCTCCTCGAAGTGGGCGACAGAACTGACAAGGTGTCGGTCGACCGGCTCAAGCTGGCACACCTAGAGCCCGACGAACCCGTTCAGGTGGGCCAACCCCCACCGCGGGGCAGACCACCTAAGAGCCCGACGCGTCCGACCGCCCCGCTCCCGACACCAACCGCCAAGAGCCGTTCCGGCCGTGCCATCAAGCCACCACGCCGGTTCGTACACTCCCTACTAGCGGATTCTGGGGGGAGCTGTGTGGCGTACCGAGCACAGAACGGACACAATCCGCTTTCCGGTCCGTAGACTATAAATCAGGCGTCATGCCTTTAAGAAGGATCACACCTTTAAGAAACTCGATCTGCAACATAATTAAGCCCAGAGCAGGGGAGGAGCAGTCAAAGCTGTGCACTGATGAAAGGCAGTCATACTTTGTGTAGTCCCTGACTCCATTTTGTGTTCAGCATGCAGCCTCAACAATTAAACCTTTTCTGTTGAACCTCTCCGAGTTCAGTATTTTTTGCTAGGAGCACGTAGACTCCTACACCTTTCTCATTACATAATACCCAGTCTAAGATGGCCTGATCTCTGGTTGGTTCCTCAAGATATTGGTCCAGGAAACCATCCCGTAAACACTCCAGGAATTCCTCCTCCACAGTATTGTTACTAATTTGGTTAGCCCAATCTATATGTAGATTAAAGTCACCCATGATGACTGCTGTGCCCTTATTGCACGCTTCTCTAATTTCCCTTTTATTGCCATCCCCAACCTCCGCTTTACTGTTGGGAGGTCTATATACCACTCCCACTAACGTTTTCTGCCGCTTGGTATTTCTCAGTTCTACCCATACAGATTCCACATCATCAGAGCTAATATCCTTCCTTACAATTGTGTTAATCCCTTCTTTAACCAGCAATGCTACCCCAAGTCCCTTTCCTTTTTGCCTATCTTTCCTGAATGTTGATTACCCCTGGATGTTGAGTTCCCAGCCTTGGCCATCCTTGAGCCATGTTTCCGTAATCCCCATCAAATCATATTCGTTTACCTCTATTTGCGCAGCCAATTCATCCACCTTATTACGAATGCTCCTCGCATTAAGACACAAAGCCTTCAGGCTTGTTTTTTTAACGCTCTTACACCTATCAGAATTATTATTTACTGTGGCCATGTTTGATTTAAACCGTTGATTTCTCTGACTGCCACTTTTGTTTTTCTCCTTCCTAACTTTTGCTTTTATCCTTGTTTCCCTTTCCCCTGTCCCCCTGCTCAGGTTCCCAACCCCCTGCCATTTTAGTTTAAACCCTCCCCCAGAGCACCAGCAAACACTCCCCCTAGGGCATCAGTCCCGGCCCTGCCCAGGTGCAAACCGTCCGGTTTGAACTGGTCCCACCTCCCCCAGAACCGGTTCCAATGTCCCAGGAATTTGAATCCCTCCCCCTCGCACCATTCCTCTAGCCACGTATTCATCTGAAATATCCTTCTATTTCTACTCTGACTAGCACGTGGCACTGGTAGCAATCCTGAGATTACTACCTTTGAGGTCCTATTTTTTAATTTACCTCCTAACTCCCTATATTCAGCTTTTAGGACCTCATCCTGCCTGTGCCTAGTACTCTGTCTGTTGGTCACCCATTCCCTTTCTGCCTGTCCAACCTTTGCCTGCGGTGTGACCAACTGATTAAACGTGCTATTCACGACGCCCTCAGCCTCGCAAATGGTCCAGTATGTATCTAATCGCAGCTCCAGCACCGTAATGCGGTCTGCCAGTAGCTGCAGCTGGACACACTTCCTGCACACATAGTTGTCAGGGACACAGGAAGTGTCCCTGAGTTCCCACATATCGCAGGAGCAGCAGACCATGGCACTGGGCTGTCCTGCCATGACTTACCCTTTAATTAATTGCAATTAAATTAAATCAAATCAATCCCACCAATTAAACTACAGTTAAATGGTATATTTAACACAGTACCGCTCCACTCAAACACAGTCCCGCTCCACTCAAACACAGTCCCTCTCCACAAACACAGTCCCGCTCTTCAAAAACAGTCCTATTCCACTCATACACAGTCCCGCTCCACAAACACAGTCCTGCTCTTCAAACACTGTTCCATTCCACTCATACACAGTCCCGCTCCACTTATACACAGTCCTTCTCCACTCATACACAGTCCCGCACCACTCATACACAGTCCTGCTCCACTCATACACAGTCCCACTCCACTCATACACAGTCCCACTCATCAAATACTGTCCCGCTCCACTCAAACACAGTCCCACTCCACTCAAACACAGGCCCGCTCCACTCATACACAGTCTCGCTTTACTCAAAAACATTCCCGCACCACTGATACACAGTCCCGCTCCTCAAACACAGTACCGCTTCTCAAACACAGTACCGCTCCTCAAACACAGTCCCGCTCCACTCAAACACAGTCCCGCTCCACTCATACACAGTCCCGCTTCACTCAAACACAGTCCCGCTTCACTCAAACACAGTCCTACTCCACAAACACAGTCCCACTTCACTCAAACACAGTCCTACTCCACAAACACAGTCCTGCTCCTCAAACACTGTCCCATTCCACTCACACTGTCCCGCTCCACTCAAACACATTCCCACACCACTCAAACACAGTCCCGCACCACTCAAACACAGTCCCGCTCCACTCATACACAGTCCCACTCCACTCAAACACAGTCCCACTCATCAAATACTGTCCCGCTCCACTCAAACACAGTCCCACTCCACTCAAACACAGGCCCGCTCCACTCATACACAGTCTCGCTTTACTCAAAAACATTCCCGCACCACTGATACACAGTCCTGCTCCTCAAACACAGTACTGCTTCTCAAACACAGTACCGCTCCTCAAACACAGTCCCGCTCCACTCAAACACAGTCCCACTCCACTCATACACAGTCCCGCTTCACTCAAACACAGTCCCGCTTCACTCAAACACAGTCCTACTCCACAAACTGCATACAGTTTTGGTGTCCATACTTAAGAAAAGACATACTTGCTCTCGAGTCAGTACAAAGAAGGTTCACTCGGTTAATCCCGGGGATGAGGGGGTGGTCATATGAGGAGAGGTTGAGTAGATTGGGACTCTACTCATTGGAGTTCAGAAGAATGAGAGGCGATCTTATTGAAACATATAAGATTGTGAAGGGGCTTGATCGGGTGGATGCGGTGAGGATGTTCCCAATGATGGGTGAAACTAGAACTAGGGGGCATAATCTTAAAATAAGGGGCTGCTCATTCAAAACTGAGATGAGGAGAAACTTCTTCACTCAGAGGGTGGTAGGTTTGTGGAATTTGCTGCCCCAGAAAGCTGTGGAAGCTACATCATTAAATAAATTTAAAACAGAAATAGATAGTTTCCTAGAAGTAAAGGGAATAAAGGGTTACGGGGAGCGGGCAGGAAATTGGACATGAGTCTGGGTTCGGAATGGTCATGGCCCTGTGGGTAGTGGAGCGGGCCCAGGGGCCGTGTAGCCTTGTTCTGCTCCTACTGTGTTCTAATTCTGTTAGATTTCAGGAGATGGTTTTATTCCTGTTCCTGACTGGGGTGGAGATCGCCTTTACAGAAGGTAAGTACTGTAGAAAATATAGGGACAGAGTGATCTCCTGGAAGAATTTCGATCGCCTAGATGGGTCGGAGAGGAATTTCCCAGATTTTTTTCTCCCAAATTGGCCATTGGGTCTTTATCTGGTTTTTCGCCTCTCCCGGGAGATCACATGGGTTCGGGTGGATGCAGAGTGATAGAAGATTTGAGGTTAGGATCAGATCAGCCATGATCTTATTGAATGGTGGAGCAGGCTCGAGGGGCCGATTGGCCTACTCCTGCTCCTATTTCTTATGTTCTTATGTTCTTATGTTCTTATGTCCCACTTCACTCAAACACAGTCCTACTCCACAAACACAGTCCTGCTCCTCAAACACTGTCCCATTCCACTCACACTGTCCCGCTCCACTCAAACACATTCCCGCACCACTCAAACACAGTCCCGCTCCACTCATACACAGTCCCGCTCCACTCATACACAGTCCCGCTCCACTCATACACAGTCCTGCTCCACTCATACACAGTCCCACTCATCAAATACAGTCCCGCTCCACTCAAACACAGTCCCGCTCCACTCCAACACAGTCCCACTTTACTCAAGCACAGTCCTGCTCCACTCAAACACAGTCCCGCTCCACTTAAACACAGTCCCACTCCACTCAAACACAGTCCCGCTCCACTCAAACACAGTCCCGCTCCTCAAACACAGTCCCGCTCAGCTCAATCACAGTCCCGCACCACTCAAACACAGTCCTGCTCCACTCAAACACAGTCCTGCACCACTCAAACACAGTCCCGCTCCACTCAAACACAGTCCTGCTCCACAAACAGAGTCGTGCTCCTCAAACACTGTCCCATTCCACTCATACACTATCCTGCTTCAATAATACTCAGTCCCGCTCCACTCATACACAGTCCCGCTTCACTCATACACAGTCCGGCTCCACTCATACACAGTCCCGCTCCACTCATACACAGTCCTGCTCCACTCATACACAGTCCCACTCATCAAATACAGTCCCGCTCCACTCAAACACAGTCCCGCTACAGTCAAACACAGTCCCACTTTACTCAAGCACAGTCCCGCTCCACTCAAACACAGTCCCGCTCCACTCAAACACATTCCCGCTCCACACAAACACAGTCCCGCTCCACACAAACACAATCAAGCTCCTCAAACACAGTCCCGCTGCTCAAACACGGTCCCGCTGCTCAAACACAGTCCCGCTCCACTCAAACACAGCCCCGCTCCACTCAAACACAGTCCTGCTCCACTCAAACAGAGCCCCGCTCCACTCAAACATAGTTCCGCTCAACTCAAACACAGTCCGACTCCACTCATAGAGTAGCGCTCCACTCAAACACAGTCCTGCTCCTCAAACACAGCCCCGCTCCACACAAACACAGTCCCGCTCCACTCAGACACAGTCCCCCTGCATAAACACAGTCCCGCTCCACTCAAACACAATCAAACTCCTCAAACACAGTCCCGCTGCTCAAACACAGTCCCGCTGCTCAAACACAGTCCCTCTGCAGAAACACAGTCCCGCTCCACTCAAACACAGCCCTGTTCCGCTCAAACATAGTTCCGGTCCACTCAAACACAGTCTGACTCCACTCATACAGAGTAGCGCTCCACTCCAACACAGTCCTGCTCCTCAAACACAGTCCCGCTCCACTCAAACACAGTCCCGCTCCACTCAAACACAGTCCCGCTCCACTCAAACACAGTCCTGCTCCACAAACACAGTTCTGCTCCACTCAAACACAGTCCCGCTCCACTCAAACACAGTCCATCTCCACTCATACACAGTCCTGCTCCACTCAAACACAGTCCTGCTGCTCAAACACAGGCCCGCTCCACTCAAACACAGTCCCACTCCACTCAAACACAGTTCTGCTCCACTCAAACACAGTCCCACTCCACTCAAACACAGTTCTGCTCCACTAAAACACAATCCTGCTCCACTGAAACAGTGCCGCTCCACTGAAACACAGTCCCGCGCCACTCAAATACAGTCCCACTCCACTCAAACATAGTTCTGCTCCACTCAAACACAGTCCCGCTCCACTCAAACACAGTCCCGCTCCACTCAAACACATTCCCGCTCCACACAAACACAGTCCCGCTCCACACAAACACAATCAAGCTCCTCAAACACAGTCCCGCTGCTCAAACACGGTCCCGCTGCTCAAACACAGTCCCGCTCCACTCAAACACAGCCCCGCTCCACTCAAACACAGTCCTGCTCCACTCAAACAGAGCCCCGCTCCACTCAAACATAGTTCCGCTCAACTCAAACACAGTCCGACTCCACTCATAGAGTAGCGCTCCACTCAAACACAGTCCTGCTCCTCAAACACAGCCCCGCTCCACACAAACACAGTCCCGCTCCACTCAGACACAGTCCCCCTGCATAAACACAGTCCCGCTCCACTCAAATACAATCCCGCTGCTCAAACACAGTCCCGCTGCGCAAACACAGTCCCGCTGCACTCAACCATAGTCCTGATCCACTCAATCACAGTCCCGCGCCACTCAAACACAGTCCTGCTCCACTCAAACACAGCCCCGCTCCACTCAAATATCCCCCTGCTCCATGCAAACAGAGTCCTGCTGCTCAAACACAGTCCCGCTTCACTCAAACACCGTCCCACTCCACTCAAACACAGTCCCATGCCACTCAAACACAGTCCCACGCCACTCAAACACAGTCCCACGCCACACAAACACAGTCCCACTCCACTCAGACACAGTCCCCCTGCATAAACACAGTCCCGCTCCACTCAAATACAATCCCGCTGCTCAAACACAGTCCCGCTGCTCAAACACAGTCCCGCTCCACAAACACAGTCCCGCTCCACAAACACAGTCCCTCTCCACTCATACACAGTCCCACTCCACAAATACAGTCCCGCTCCACTCATACACAGTCCCGCTCCACTCATGCACAGCCCTGCTCCACAAACACAGTCCCGCTCCACTCATACACAGTCCCACTCCACAAATACAGTCCCGCTCCACTCATACACAGTCCCGCTCCACTCATACACAGTCCCGCTCCACAAACACAATCCTGCTCCACTCATACACAGTCCCGCTCCACTCATATACAGTCCCGCTCCACAAACACAGTCCCGCTCCACTCATACACAGTCCTGCTCCACTCGTACACAGTCCCGCTCCACTCATACACAGTCCCGCTCCTCAAACACAGTCCCGTTCCACTCAAACACAGTCCCGCTCCTCCGACACAATACCGCTCCTCCACCACAGTCCCGCTCAACTCAAAGACAGTCCTGCTACGGAAACACAGTCCCGTGCCACTCAAACACAATCCCGCTCCACTCAAATACAGTCCCGCTCCACTCAAACACAGTTCTGCTCCACTCAAACACTGTCCCGCTCCACTCAAACACAGCCCCGCTCCACTCAAACACAGACCTGCTGCTCAAACGCAGTCCCGCTCCATTCATACACAGTCCCGCTCCACTCAAACGCAGTCCCGCTCCACTCAAACACAGTCCACCTACTCCAACACAGTCCCGCTCCACAAAAACAGTCCCACTCCACTCAAACACAGTCCCGCTCCTCCAACACAATACCGCTCCTCCACCACAGTCCCGCTCAACTCAAAGACAGTCCCGCTACACAAACACAGTCCCGCGCCACTCAAATACAGCCCCGCTCCACTCAAACACAGTTCTGCTCCACTCAAACACTGTCCCGCTCCACTCAAACACAGCCCCGCTCCACTCAAACACAGTCCTGCTGCTCAAACACAGTCCTGCTCCACTCATACACAGTCCCGCTCCACTCACAGTCCTCCTACTCCAACACAGTCTCGCTCCACAAAAACAGTCCCGCCCCACTCAAACACAGTCCCGCTCCTCCAACACAATACCGCTCCTCCACCACAGTCCCGCTCAACTCAAAGACAGTCCCTCTACACTCAAACACAGTCCTGCTCCACTCATACACAGTCTCCCTGCACAAACACAGTCCCGCTCCACTCAAACACAGTCCCGCTGCTCAAACACAGGCCCCCGACACTCAAACACAGTCCCGCTGCTCCAACATAATACCACTCTTCCACCACAGTCCCGCTCAACTCAAGGACAGTCCCGTTACGCAAACACAGTCCCGTGCCACTCAAACACAGTCCCTCTACACTCAAACATAGCTCTGCTCCACTCAAACACAGTCCCACTCCACTCAAACACAGTTTTGCTCCACTCAAACACTGTCCGGCTCCACTGAAACACAGTCCTGCTACGCAAACACAGTCCCGCTCCACCCAAACACACTCCCGCACCACTCACCACAGTCCCGCTCCACTCAAATACAGTCCCACTCCACTCAAACACAGTCCTGCTCCACTCAAACACAGTCCCACTCCTCAAACACAGTCCTGCTCCACTCAAACACAGTCCCGCTGCTCAAACACAGTCCCGCTGCTCAAACACAGTCCCGCTCCACTCAAACACAGTCCCACTCCACTCAAACACAGGCCTGCTCCTCATACACAGTCCCCCTGCACAAAAACAGTACTACTCCACTCACAGTCCCCCTCCACTCATACACAGTTCCGCTCCACTCATACACAGTCCTGCTCCACTCATACACAGTCCCGCTCCACTCATACACAGTCCTGCTTCACAAACACAGTCCCGTTCCACTCATACACAGTCCCGCTCCACTCATACACAGTCCCGCTCCACTCATACACAGTCCCGCTCCACTCATACACAGTCCCGCTCCACTCATACACAGTCCCGCTCCACTCATACACAGTCCTGCTCCACTCATACACAGTCCCGCTCCACTCATACACAGTCCTGCTTCACAAACACAGTCCCGTTCCACTCATACACAGTCCCGCTCCACTCATACACAGTCCCGCTCCACTCATACACAGTCCCGCTCCACTCATACACAGTCCCGCTCCACTCATACACAGTCCCGCTCCACTCATACACAGTCCCGCTCCACTCATACACAGTCCCGCTCCACTCATACACAGTCCTGCTTCACAAACACAGTCCCGTTCCACTCATACACAGTCCCGCTCCACTCATACACAGTCCCGCTCCACTCATACACAGTCCCGCTCCACTCATACACAGTCCCGCTCCACTCATACACAGTCCTGCTTCACAAACACAGTCCCGTTCCACTCATACACAGTCCCGCTCCACTCATACACAGTCCTGCTCCACTCATACACAGTCCCGCTCCACTCATACACAGTCCTGCTTCACAAACACAGTCCCGCTCCACTCATACACAGTCCCGCTCCACTCATACACAGTCGCGCTCCACTCAAACACAGTCCTGCTCCTCCAACACAAAACCGCTCCTCCAACACAGTCCTGCTCAACTCAAGGACAGTCCCGCGCCACTCAAATACAGTCCCGCTCCACTCAAACACAGTTCTGCTCCACTCAAACACTGTCCTGCTCCACTCAAACACAGCCCCACTCCACTCAAACACAGTTCTGCTCCACTCAAACACTGTCCCGCTCCACTCAAACACAGTTTTGCTCCACTTAAACACAGCCCCGTTCCACTCAAACACAGTTCTGCTCCACTCAAACACAGTTCCGCTCCACTCAAACACAGTCCTGCTGCTCAAACACAGTGCCGCTCCTCAAACAGTCCCGCTCCTCAAACACAGTCCCGCTCCACTCAAACACAGTCCCACTCCACTCAAACGCAGCCCCGCTCCTCAAACAGTCAAACAGAATTTAGGGAGCTAGGTAGCAGATTAAAGAGCAGGACCTCAAAGGTTGTAATCTCTGGATTACTCCCGGTGCCACGTGCTAGTGAGTATAGGAATAGGAGGACAGAGCAGATGAATGCGTGGCTAAAGAGTTGGTGCAGGAGGGAGGGCTTTCGTTTCCTGGCTCACTGGGCCTGCTTCTGGGAAAGGTGGGACTTGTGCAAGTCGGACGGGTTGCACCTGAACCAGAGCGGGACAAATATCCTTGCGGGGAGGTTTGCTAGCACTGTTCGGGGGGGTTTAAACTAAAATGGCAGGGGGTTGGGAACCTGAGCAGGGAGACAGAGGAAAGGAAAACATGGATAAAAGCAAAAGATAGGAAGGAGAAAAACAAAAGTGGCAGTCAGAGAAATCAACGGTTTAAATCAAACGTGGCCACAGTAAATAATAATTCTAATAGGTCTAAGAGCGTTAAAAAAACAAGCCTGAAGGCTTTGTGTCTTAATGCGAGGAGCATTTGTAATAAGGTGGATGAATTGGCTGCGCAAATAGAGGTAAACGAATACGATTTGGTTGGGATTACAGAAACGTGGCTCAAGGATGGCCAAGACTGGGAACTCAACATCCAGCGGTATTCGATATTCAGGAAAGATAGGCAAAAAGGAAAGGGAGGTGGGGTAGCGTTACTGGTTAAAGAAGGGATTAATACAATTGTAATGAAGGATATTAGCTCTGATGATGTGGAATCTGTATGGGTAGAATTGAGAAATACTAAGGGGAAAAAAACATTAGTGGGAGTGGTATATAGACCTCCAAACAGTAAAGTGGAGGTTGGGGATGGCATTAAAAGGGAAATTAAAGAAGTGTGCAATAAGGGCACAGCAGTCATCATGGGTGACTTTAATCTACATATAGATTGGGCCAACCAAATTAGTAACAATACTGTGGAGGAGGAATTCCTGGAGTGTTTACGGGATGGTTTCCTGGACCAATATGTCGAGGAACAAACCAGAGATCAGGCCATCTTAGACTGGGTATTATGTAACGAGAACGGATTAATTAGCAATCTTGTTGTACGAGGCCCCTTGGGTCGGAGCGATCATAATATGATCGAATTCTTCATTAAGATGGAGAATGAAGTAGTTGACTCAGAGACAAGGGTCCTCAATTTAAATAAAGGAAACTACGATGGTCTGAGGAGCGAGTTGGGTAGGATTGAGTGGGGAATGGCGCTCAAAGGGTTGACGGTGGATAGGCAATGGCAAACATTCAAAGACCGAATGGATGAGCTACAGAATTTGTTCATCCCAGTTTGGCATAAAAATAAAACAAAAAAGGTGACTCAACCATGGCTAACAAGGGAAATTAGGGATAGCATAAGATCCAAGGAGAGGACATATAAATTGGCTAGAATAAGCAATAATCCTGAGGATTGGGAGCAGTTTAGGAGTCAACAAAGGAGGACAAAGGGATTAATTAAGAAAGGGAAAATAGAATATGAGAGTAAGCTATCAGGGAACATAAAAACTGACTGTAAAAGCTTTTATAGATATGTGAAGAGAAAAAGATTAGTGAAGTCAAGCGTAGGTCCCTTACAGTCAGAATCAGGGGAATTTATAATGGGAAACAAAGAAATGGCAGACCAACTAAATGCATACTTTGGTTCTGTCTTCACAAAGGAGGACACAAATAACCTCCCAGAGATGCCGGGAACATAGGGTCTGATGAAAGGGAGGAACTGAAAGAAATCAGTATTTGTAGGGTAATGGTGTTAGGAAAATTGATGGGACTGAAGGCCGATAAATCCCCAGGGCCTGATGGTCTACATCCCAGGGTACTTAAGGAAGTGGCCCTAGAAATAGTAGATGCATTGCTGGTCATCTTCCAGAACTCGATAGACTCTGGAACGGTACCCATGGATTGGAGGGTGGCTAATGTTACCCCACTATTCAAAAAAGGTGGTAGAGAAAAAGTGGGAAATTATAGACCGGTAAGCCTGACATCGGTAGTGGGGAAAATGCTAGAGTCTATTAGAAAAGATGTAATAGCAGAGCACTTGGAAAGCAGTGACAGGATCGGACAAAGTCAACATGGATTTACAAAAGGTGAATCATGCTTGACTAATCTACTGGAATTTTTTGAGGATGTAACTGGTAAAATAGATAAGGGAGAACCAGTGGATGTGGTGTATTTGGACTTTCAGAAGGCTTTCGATAAGGTCCCACACAAGAGATTAGCATGCAAAATTAAGGCACATGGGATTGGGGGCAAGGTATTGACTTGGATAGAGAACTGGTTGGCGGACAGAAAGCAAAGAGTTGGAATAAACGGGTCGTTTTCCGAGTGGCAGGCAGTGACTAGTGGGGTACCGCAAGGATCGGTCCTAGGACCCCAGCTGTTCACAATATATATTAATGATCTGGACGAGGGAATTGGATGTAATATCTCCAAATTTGCAGATGACACAAAGCTGGGCGGGAGGGTAAGCTGCGAGGGGGATGTCGGGAAACTCCAGTACGATTTGGACAGGTTGGGTGATTGGGATGAAACATGGCAAATGCACTATAATGTGGATAAATGTGAGGTTATCCACTTTGGTGGCAAAAACAGGAAGGCAGATTATTATTTGAATGGCAATAGATTGGGAGAAGGGGAAGTGCAAAGAGACCTGGGTGTCCTTGTGCACCAGTCGCTGAAGGTAAGCATGCAGGTGCAGCAGACGGTTAAGAAGGCAAATGGTATGTTGGCCTTCGTAGCAAGAGGGTTCGAGTACAGGAACAAGGATGTCTTGCTACAGTTGTACAGGGCCTTGGTGAGACCGCACCTTGAGTATTGTGTGCAGTTTTGGTCACCTTACCTGAGGAAGGACATTCTTGCCATGGAGGGAGTGCAGCGAAGATTCACCAGGCTGATACCTGGGATGGCAGGAATGACGTATGAGGAGAGATTGTGTCGATTGGGCTTATACTCACTGGAGTTTAGAAGATTGAGAGGGGATCTCATCGAAACCTATCAAAGACAGACTAGATGCAGGAAGGATGTTTCTGATGGCCGGGGAGTCCAGAACTAGGGGTCATAGTCTAAGGATAAGGGGTAAGCCATTTAGGACTGAAATGAGGAGGAATTTCTTCACCCAGAGAGTGGTGAACCTGTGCAATTCTCTGCCACAGAGGGCGGTGGAGGCCAGTTCATTAAATATAATCAAGAAAGAGTTGGATATATTTCTTGAGGCTAAAGGGATCAAGGGATATGGGGAAATGGCAGGGACAGGGTACTGAATTTGGATGATCAGACATGATCACATTGAATGGCGGAGCAGGCTCGAGGGGCCGAATGGCCGACTCCTGCTCCTATCTTCTATGTTTCTATGCTCCTCAAACACAGTCCCGCTCCTCAAACACAGTCCCGCTCCTCAAACACAGGCCCGCTCCACTCAAACACAGTCCCACTGCTCAAACACAGTCCCGCTCCTCAAACACAGGCCCGCTCCACTCAAACACAGTCCCACTGCTCAAACACAGTCCCGCTCCTCAAACACAGTCCCGCTCCACTCAAACACAGTCCCGCTCCTCAAACACAGGCCCGCTCCACTCAAACACAGTCCCACTGCTCAAACACAGTCCCGCTCCACATACAGAGTCCCACTCCACTCAAACACAGCCCTGCGCCATTCAAATACAGTCCTGCTCCACTTAAACACAGTTCTGCTCCACTCAAACACTGTCCCGCTCCATTCAAACACAGCCCCGCTCCAGTCAAACACTGTCCCACTCCACTCAAACACTGTCCCGCTCCACTCAAACACAGTTCCGCTCCACTCAAACACAGTCCCGCTCCTCAAACAAAGTCCCTCTCCACTCAAACACAGTCCCACTCCACTCAAACACAGCCCCGCTCCTCAAACACAGTCCCGCTCCTCAAACACAATCCCGCTCCACTCAAACTCAGTCCCGCTCCGCAAACACAGTCCCGCTCCTCAAACACAGTCCCGCTCCACTCAAACACAGTCCCGCTGCTCAAACACTGTCCCGCTGCTCAAACACAGTCCCGCTCCACTCAAACACAGTCCCGCTCCACTCAAACACAGTCCCGCTCCACTCAAACACAGTCCTGCTGCTCAAACACAGTCCCGCTCCACTCAAACACAGTCCTGCTCCACTCAAACACAGTCCCGCTGCTCAAACACAGTCCTGCTCCACTCAAACACAGTCCCGCTCCACTCAAAAACAGTCCCGCTCTTCAAACACAGTCCTGCTCCACTCAAACACAGTCCTGCTCCACTCAATCACAGTCCCGCTGCTCAAACACAGTCCCGCTCCACTCAAACACAGTCCCGCTGCTCAAACACAGTCCTGCTCCACTCAAACACAGTCTCGCTCCACTCAAACACAGTCCCGCTCCACTCAAACACAGTCCCGCTCCACTCAAACACAGTCCCATTGCTCAAACACAGTCCCGCTCCACATACAGAGTCCCACTCCAGTCAAACACAGTCCCGCTCCTCAAACACAGTCCCGCTCCACTCAAAAACAGTCCCGCTCTTCAAACACAGTCCTGCTCCACTCAAACACAGTCCCGCTCTTCAAACACAGTTCCGCTCCACATACAGAGTCCCACTCCAGTCAAACACAGTCCCGCTCCACTCAAACACAGTCCCGCTCCACTCAAACACAGTCCCACTCCACATACAGAGTCCCACTTCACTGCACTGTGCCCATCCCAGTCTCTCCTGGTCCCTGCTGGTCTCTCCTGATCCTTGCTGGTCTCTCCTGGTCCCTGCTGGTCTCTGCTGGTCCCTGCTGGTCTGCGCTCTCTCCCCATTCGGCTCTGCTGGTATTTGGACTCGGGTTGCGATCCCCGCCGCTCTTACCGGGGCTCAGGTGCCTCGCTGTCCCGGCTCCGACTCCCCGTGTCCCGGCTCGGGCTCCGCTCAGACACCGCAGGAAAGCCGACATTCTCCCAGAACCGAGAGACTCTCCCAACATCAAAACCAGCCGCAGTTCAAGGCAGGGTGGCAGTGGGTGGGAACAAACTCACCAATAGAAGGCTGGCTGCAACTTACACCGAACTCTGCAGTGAACTTCAACCCGAGAGAGAGAGGGGGATAGAGATAGAGATAGGGAGGGATAGAGAGAGGGATAGAGGGAGAGGGAGGGATAGAGAGATAGAGAGAGAGAGGGATAGAGAGGGAGAGATAGAGAGAGGGATAGAGGGAGAGGGAGGGATAGAGGGATAGAGATAGAGAGAGGGAGGGATAGAGGGAGGGAGAGATAGAGGGAGGGAGAGATAGAGAGAGGGATAGAGAGAGGGAGAGATAGAGCGAGGGATAGAGGGAGAGGGAGGGATAGAGGGATAGAGATAGAGAGAGGGAGGGATAGAGGGAGAGGGAGGGATAGAGAGAGGGAGAGATAGAGAGAGGGATAGAGGGAGAGGGAGGGATAGAGATAGAGAGAGAGAGGGATAGAGGGAGAGGGAGGGATAGAGAGATAGAGAGAGAGAGGGATAGAGAGGGAGAGATAGAGAGAGGGATAGAGGGAGAGGGAGGGATAGAGGGATAGAGATGGAGAGAGGGAGGGATAGAGGGAGGGATAGAGAGAGGGAGAGATAGAGAGAGGGATAGAGGGAGAGGGAGGGATAGAGGGAGAGGGAGGGATAGAGTGAATAACCTAAACAATATTTTTGATAATTTGGCAACAAGGTCAAACTTGAAAGCTCGCAAAAACAAACCCAAAACAAAAAACTATGAAAAATGGTTTGACCCAGATTGCCATAACATGAGGAAAAAACTTAGAAAAATATCAAACCAAAAATACAGACAGCCAGAAAACGAGGAATTACGCCTTACTTATTGTCAGACACTAACGCAATACAGAAGCACACTCAGAACCAAAAAAGAGCAGTATATTAAGAATACACTCAGCTCCATTGAGGAATCCATTGATTCCAATTGTTTCTGGGACAACTGGAATACATTACACAAAAAACTACACAATGTGGTAAACCACTTTTATCGTTCACTATCGTTACACTATGGTTATCACTGTTATATCGTTACACTATGGTTATCACTGTTTACACTGTTGTATCACTACACGAGGTCGCCTCTTGTCACGCTGTTATACCTGGGCTGACCACTGCTGACTCCGCCCATGGCTCCACCTACCTGCCCAGGTATAAAGGTGGTTGACTGGCTGGTATTCCTCCTTGTTGGATCCGATCACCCACGAGGGTGGGCTCTGTTATTTAGCCAATAAAAACCTATAGTTACTTTCTTAACTCGTCGCTTTTCATTGGATGAATTGATAGGTATATCAATTTTATTGGCTAAATTTTAAAATGTCGTTACCTGAGCAGCCAAACGACCAGTCAACGGAGCAGCCAAACGACCAGTCAGACGCCCAGCTACAACAGCCACAGCAGCCGGCCTGGCTGCGAGCCCTCCGACCACCGTACCTGGATCTAAACCCACAGGCAGCAAACTCAGCCCTCGACTTCGAACACTGGCTGAGCTGTTTCGAATCCTACCTGGGAGAATCCGGCGTGCCTCAGAGATCCAAGCTAAGAGTTCTGACCGCCCAAGTGAGCCCTAAAGTATTCGCACTCATCTGGGACCTTACTACATACGAGGCCGCCATCAACCTGCTGAAACAACAGTACCGGAGCCCGGTAAATTCCATGTATGCCAGACATCTCCTAAGATCCCGCCCGCAACAGCCAGGAGAGTCTGTAGATGAATTTTTACGGGCGCTACAAACACTCGGCAGGGACTATGACTTTAAAGCGGTAACGGCGGCAGAAAATACTGAAGATAATATCCGCGATGCCTTCGTGAAAGGCCTGCGGTCCGACTACTCACGGCAAAGACTGCTTGAAGCAAAGGACCTCGACCTGAACACAGCTGCAGCCCTCGCTCGCTCCCTAGAAGTGGCCCATCGGGACCTCAAGGCGTACTCCAGGTACTGTAATTCGCGACCCTGGGACTCGGGACCGACCCCGACCGCAATACCCCTCGCAGCGCCGCCCCTGGGACCTACCTCAGCGTCGGCGTCCCGGACCCGATCGGGACCGCCACCCCCGGTACCGGCTGCGACATCGGACCCCCGCGATCGGGCCGCCGGCTGCTTCTTCTGCGGCCAGGCGAAACACCCGAGGTCGCGCTGCCCTGCGAGAAAAGCGACTTGCTCCAGTTGCCAGAAGAAAGGCCACTTCGCTAAGGCCTGCAGAGGGAGAGCCACAGACACCAGCAGTGCCTCATGCGAGCTGTGGGGGCGGCCATCTTTCATCAAGGCCACAGATGCCAGTATCCCCTCGTGTGAGTCGTGGGGGCGGCCATCTTTGATCAAGGCCACCGACACCAGCAGTGCCACATGTGAGTTGCGGGGGCAGCCATCTTCTCCGCCATTTTACTCCACCTCGTGGGCGCCGCCATTTTACCCACCACACTCGACCGCCACCTCGCCTCCAGACCCGACCACCGCCTCACCCGCAGACTACAGCAGCTCGCTCAGCCATACACTAGCCTCCGTCACACTGGACCAAGCCCGCCCGCATCACCTGTCCAAGTCCATGATGGACATCAAAGTAAACGGCCACGCCATGACCTGCCTGTTCGACAGCGGAAGCACGGAGAGCTTCATCTATCCAGACACGGTGAGCCACTACTCCCTCGCTGTCCGGCCAATGCGCAACCGGGTCTCGATGGCGTCTAGGTCCCACTCTACAGACATCAGCGGCTACTGTGTTGTGACCCTGTCGGTTAGGGGCACGGAGTATAAACATTTTAAACTTCTCGTCCTGCCCCAACTCTGCGCTGCCGTCCTACTAGGGCTGGATTTCCAATCCCACCTTCAAAGTGTCACTCTAGCATACGGTGGACCCCTCCCCCCACTCACAGTCGACAACCAGCAGCCTTTAAACCGCCCACCGCGTACCACCTGCGGCCTATCCACCCTCAGGGTCCCGCCTCCCTTCCTGTTCGCCAACCTCACCCGCGACTGTAAACCCGTCGCCACCAAGAGCAGGCGGTACAGCGCCGGGGACAGAGCTTTTATTAGCTCTGAAGTGCAGCGCCTCCTGAAGGAGGGCATCATCGAGAGGAGCAACAGCCCCTGGCGCGCTCAGGTCGTAGTCGTCAAGACCGGCGATAAAAACTGCCTAGTCATCGACTACAGCCAAACCATAAACCAGTACACCCAGCTGGACGCATACCCCCTTCCCTGCATATCTGATATGGTCAACCAGATTGCACAGTACCGCGTATTCTCTACCATCGACCTTAAGTCGGCCTATCACCAACTCCCTATCCGCCCTGAGGACCGCCAGTATACCGCCTTCGAGGCGAATGGCCGCCTCTACCACTTCCTGAGGGTTCCCTTCGGCGTCACCAACGGGGTTTCGGTCTTCCAAAGGGAGATGGACCGGATGGTTGACCAGAACGGGCTGCAAGCCACGTTCCCCTATCTAGATAACGTCACCATCTGCGGCCGCGACTGGCAGGACCACGATGCTAATCTGGAGAGATTCCTCCGTACGGCCCAGCGGCTGAACCTCACCTACAATAAGGAGAAATGTGTGTTTAACACCTCGCGCCTTGCCACCCTCGGCTGCGTAGTAGAGAACGGAGTCATCGGCCCCAACCCCGAAAGAATGCCCCCCCTCATGGAGCTTCCCCTCCCCCACTGTCCAAAGGCGCTGAGGAGAACCCTGGGGCTCTTCGCCTACTATGCCCAATGGGTGCCCAATTATGCAGACAAAGCCAGACCCCTCATGAAGTCCACCTCCTTCCCCCTGACGGCAGATGCGTGCGCAGCCTTCTCCCTCATTAAGGGAGACATTGCTAAGGCCACAATGCACGCGGTGGATGAGTCTATCCCTTTCCAAGTGGAGAGCGATGCATCCGACTTCGCCCTGGCCGCAACCCTTAACCAGGCGGGGAGACCTGTGGCCTGCTTCTCAAGGACTCTCCAGGGCCCCGAGATCCGACACTCTTCGGTCGAGAAGGAGGCCCAGGCGATCGTGGAGGCTGTACGACGCTGGAGGCATTACCTGGCAGGCAAACGATTTACCCTCCTCACCGACCAACGTTCGGTCGCCTTTATGTTTAATAACAAGCTGAGGGGCAAAATCAAGAACGACAAGATCTTGAGGCGGAGAATCGAGCTCTCCACCTATGATTATGATATCTTGTACCGGCCTGGTAAACTGAACGAACCCCCAGATGCGCTATCACGAAGTACATGCGCCAACGCGCAAAGTGATAGACTGCAGACCCTCCACAATGACCTCTGCCACCCCGGGGTCACCAGACTTTACCACTTCATTAAGGCCCGCAACCTGCCCTACTCCATCGAGGAGGTCAGGACCATGACCAGGAACTGCCAAACCTGTGCCGAATGCAAACCACATTTCTTTAGGCCGGACAGAGCAAGCCTGATCAAGGCCAACCGCCCCTTCGAGCGCTTGAGCATCGATTTTAAGGGGCCCCTCCCGTCCTCTGACCGTAATGTTTACTTCCTCAACATTATTGATGAGTACTCCCGTTTCCCCTTCGCCTTCCCCTGCCCAGACATGACCAATACCACGGTCATCAGATGCCTGAACGACCTCTTCGCCTTGTTCGGGTTCCCGAACTATATACATAGCGACCGGGGCTCCTCCTTCATGAGCGAGGAACTTCGCCAGTTCCTACTAGCGAGAGGTATTGCTGCAAGCAGGACCACCAGCTACAACCCCCGGGGGAACGGCCAGGTGGAAAGAGAGAACGCGACTGTCTGGAAGGCCGTTCTCTTAGCCTTAAAGTCTAAGGGCCTCCCAACCTCTCGCTGGCAGGAAGTCCTCCCGGCAGCGCTGCACTCCATCCGGTCACTGCTTTGCACTGCCATTAACGCCACCCCCCATGAATGAATGTTTGTTTTCCCCAGGAAGTCGACTACGGGAACCACGCTACCAACTTGGCTGACCTCTCCGGGGCCCGTCTTGCTGCGAAAGCACGTGAGGGCCCATAAAACGGACCCCCTGGTCGAGAGGGTGGACCTCCTGCACGCCAACCCCCAGTACGCCTATGTGGCATACCCAGACGGGCGGGAGGACACAGTCTCCTTACGAGACCTTGCACCCTCGGGCACCCCTGAGACACCACCATTACCCCCCACCACTCCCCCAGATCCAGCCCAGGTAGACGGCATGCCGGAACCCCACGAGCCTTCGCCGATCACGCAGACACCAGCATTAACGTCGGATACTGCATCACTGCCGCCGCTGCTGCGACGATCAGAAAGGCTTACGAGGCCTCCGGACAGACTGACACACCCGAACTGGTAGTACACTTCACCCCGCCGGACTCAAATCTAAACAAGG
Organism: Somniosus microcephalus; assembly: GCF_052327205.1. Lineage (NCBI taxonomy): Eukaryota > Metazoa > Chordata > Chondrichthyes > Squaliformes > Somniosidae > Somniosus > Somniosus microcephalus. Next base: position 4,477,801 of record NC_140987.1, on the reverse strand, counting down.
GGTGAATGTGGTAAACCACTTTTATCATTCACTATCGTTACACTATGGTTATCACTGTTATATCGTTACACTATGGTTATCACAGTTTACACTGTTGTATCACTACACGAGGTCGCCTCTTGTCACGCTGTTATACCTGGGCTGACCACTGCTGACTCCGCCCATGGCTCCACCTACCTGCCCAGGTATAAAGGTGGTTGACTGGCTGGTATTCCTCCTTGTTGGATCCGATCACCCACGAGGGTGGGCTCTGTTATTTAGCCAATAAAAACCTATAGTTACTTTCTTAACTCGTCGCTTTTCATTGGATGAATTGATAGGTATATCACACGACGAATTGGCCATTCAAAATGGAGACACATGGGAAAACCACTTTGAAAAATTATACCAGAAAAACACACTAAGGCCAGAGCAATACCAAATATGCAAAAAACTGGAAAAGCTCGAAATGGCCATAAAAGATAACCAAAACCCGCTAGACTCCATAATAACAGAAAAAGAACTATTTGAAAAACTCAAGGACCTGCGACTAGGAAAAGCTTGCGGTGCAGACGGCATACTAAGCGAGATGATTAAACACACAGACGATAAAATGAAACTGGCTATCCTAAAACTCTTCAACTTGGTTCTGAGTGTCGGTTACTTCCCTGATATCTGGAATAAAGGACTCATAACGCCCATATACAAAAGTGGGGACAAAGTCGACCCAAATAACTATGTGTAAACAGTAACCTGGGGAAGGTATTCTGTAGTATCATAAACAAAAGACTTATAAACTTCCTTGAGGAGCACAATGTCTTGAGTAAAAGCCAAATTGGATTCCTGCCAAACTATAGAATATCAGATCATATCTTCACCCTACAGACCCTAATTGACAAACACGTTCATCAAAACAAAAGCAAAATCTACGCATGCTTTCTAGATTTCCAGAAGGCTTTCGATTCCATCTGGCACGATGGTTTATTCCTGAAACTTATCGAAAGCGGGGTAGGGGGAAAAACATATGATGTAATTAAATCAATGTATACAAACAACAAATGTGCAGTTAAAATTGGAGACAAACAAACAAAATACTTCCCACAGGGGCGGGGGGTGACGCAGGGCTCGCCCATCTCACCGACACTCTTTAATATTTACATAAATGAATTGGCAAAACTACTTGAACAATCTACAGCACCCGGCCTCACCCTATATGAATCCAAGGTTAAATTCCTCCTCTATGCAGATGACCTGGTTCTGCTGTCACCAACTAAGGAGGGTCTACAGCAGAACCTGGATCTGCTGGAGTCATTCTGCCAGACCTGGGCCCTGACAATAAATCCCCAAAAAACCAAAGTCCTTGTGTTCCAGCAAAGATCCAAACATCAGGGACCCAAAATAAATTTCACACTAGGAACAACCAAAATTGAACAAACCACTAACTACACATACTTGGGCTTAAAAATCAGTTCAACGGGAAATTTTCATCTGGCTGTGAATGAACTGAAAGAGAAAGCAAGAAGGGCTTTCTATGCCATTAAAAAATCAATCCAAATAGAAATCCCAATTAGCATTTGGCTCAAAATTTTCAAATCAGTAATTGAACCAATTGCACTCTATGGCAATGAGGTGTGGGGACCGCTAACACAACAAGAATTTGCAAAATGGGACAAACATCCAATTGAGATCCTACATGCAGAATTCTGTAAAAGTATCCTCTGGACTCAAAGGAAAACCGTAAACAATGCATGCAGGGCAGAACTAGGCCAATATCCATTAATAATCACTATCCAAAAAGAGCCACCAAATTTTGGAAACACCTAGAAATGAGTAACCCCCAATGCTATCATTACGAAGCCCTGAAATGTCAAGAGAGGACCATAAAGAAGAATACCCTCAGTCAACTAGTCCTGGGACTCAGTGAAGTAACTACCAACACTACTAGCAATAACCAGCCCCAGGACAGTGACAGCGTAACACAAAGAATTCGACCCAACACAATTGTCGCTAAGCAAAAGGAAAAATATCTGTCATATTGGGCAGAAACAACAAAAACCCAAAGCAAACTCAATTGCTACTTGGCCCTAAACAGACAATACAACATGGCTGATTACCTGACCAGGGTAAAGGATAGTAAAATGAGAAAAACCTTGACAGTGTACAGACTTAGTGAACATAGCCTGGCGATCGAAAAAGGTAGACACAGGCAGACCCGGCTACCAAGAGAGGACAGGATATGCTCTCACTGCAGTCAGGGAGTGGTGGAGACAGAGATGCACTTCCTCACAGCGTGTAGAAAATATCAGGGCCAAAGGGAGAATTTCTACCCAAAATTCACAAAAATATGCCCGGAATTCAGAAATTTGAATGACGACCATTAACTCCCATACCTACTAGGGGAAGAGAAAAATTGTGTAACCTTAGCTGCACACTATGTTACAGCTTGCCATAAACAGAGGGACAACCACTAAATATAAGAAAAGAGTATATAAAAATTATATGAATGTATATTTATACACTCAGGGATATATCTGTTTGTACACTGTATGGATAGATCTGTATTTTTGTGTACAACCATGAATGTTTTTCGATGCTTTGGCAACATAAGATGTACCTTGTCATGCCAATAAAGCAATTTGAATTGAATTGAAATTGATAGAGAGGGATAGAGATCGAGAGAGGGAGGGATAAAGAGAGGGATAGAGGGAGAGGGAGGGATGGATGGAGAGGGAGGGATAGAGGGATAGAGGCAGAGAGAGGGAGGGATAGAGAGGGAGAGATAGAGAGAGGGATAGAGGGAGAGGGATGGATAGAGGGAGAGGGAGGGATAGAGGGATAGAGATACATATTTGGGAATAACCACTTTGATCTCCCTTCCCAGCCACACAGGCATAACTGCGACAAACAGACAAATGCTAATGGAAAACAGTTCCTGCAGCTCTGTCGAAGCCTGGGTCTGTACATTGTCAATGGTAGATTCATGGGAGACTACCTAGGAAGATCCACCTATTGCTCACCTCTTGGCTTCAGCACCGTAGACTATATGATTACGGATCTGGACCCATCCTCTTTCAGAGCATTCACAGTCAAACCACAAACAACACTGTCAGATCACAGTCAAATTACTGCATATCCTAAAAGGACAGAAACAACCAACAGAGAAACACAACCCAGTAAGCTGTACAACATTAAAAAATCCTACAGATGGGCCAAAAACAGCAGGGAAAAATACCAGAAAGCAATTAGCAATCAATCAACTCAAGCTCTCTTGGACACCTTTCTGGAAAATACATACACACACAATAAAGAAGGCGTAAACCAGGCAGTGAATAACCTAAATAATATTTTTGATAATTTGGCATCAATGTCAAACATGAAAGTTCGTAAGAACAAACCCAAAACAAAAAACTACGAAAAATGGTTTGACTCCGATTGCCAGAACATGAGGAAAAAACTCAGAAAAATATCAAACCAAAAACACAGACAACCAGAAAACGAGGAATTACGCCTTACTTATTGTCAGGCACTAACACAATACAAAAACACACTCAGAACCAAGAAAGAGCAGTATATTAAGAATACACTCATCTCCATTGAGGAATCCATTGATTCCAATTGTTTCTGGGACAACTGGAATACATTACACAAAAAACAACACGACGAATTGGCCATTCAAAACGGAGATGCATGGACAAACCATTTTGAAAAATTATACCAGAAAAACACACTAAGCCCAGAGCAATACCAAATATGTGAAAAACTGGAAAAGCTCGAATTTGCCATAAAAGATAACCAAAACCCGATAGACCCCATAATATCTGAAAAAGAGCTATTTGAAAAACTCAAGGACCTGCGACCAGGAAAAGCTTGCGGTGCAGACGGCATCCTAAGTGAGACGATTAAACACACGGACGATAAAATGAAATTGGCTATACTGAAACTCTTCAACTTGGTTCTGAGTGTCGGTTACTTCCCTGATATCTGGAACAAAGGACTCATAATGCCCATATACAAAAGTGGAGACAAAGTTGACCCAAATAACTATTGAGGCATCTGTGTAAACAGTAACCTGGGGAAGGTTTTCTGTAGTATCATAAACAAAAGACTTATAAACTTCCTTGAGGAGCACAATGTCTTGAGTAAAAGCCAAATTGGATTCCTACCAAACTATAGAACATCAGATCATATCTTCACCCTGCAGACCCTAATTGACAAACATGTTCATCAAAACAAAAGCAAAATTTTTGCCTGCTTTATAGATTTCCAGAAGGCTTTCAATTCCATCTGGCACGACGGTCTATTCTTGAAACTTATTGAAAGTGGTGTAGGGGGAAAAACATATGATGTAATTAAATCAATGTATACAAACAATAAATGTGCAGTTAAAATTGGAGACAAACAAACAAAATATTTCTCACAGGGGCGTGGCATGGCACAGGGCTCGCCCATCTCACCGACACTCTTTAATATTTACATAAATGAATTGGCAAAACTACTTGAACAATCTACAGCAACTGGCCTCGCCCTATATGACTCCAAGGTTAAATTCCTCCTCCATGCAGACGACCTGGTTCTGCTCTCACCAACAGAGGAGGGTCTACAGCAGAACCTGGATCTACTAGAGTTGTTCTGTCAGACCTGGGCCCTGACAATAAACCCCCAAAAAACCAAAGTTCTTGTGTTCCAGCAAAGATCCAGACATCAGGGACCCAGAATAAACTTCACACTAGGAGCAACTAAAATTGAACAAACTACAAATTACACATACTTAGGCTTAAAAATCAGTTCTACAGGAAATTTTCATTTGGCTGTGAATGAACTGAAAGAGAAAGCAAAAAGGGCTTTCTATGCCATTAAAAAGTCAATCCAAATAGAAATTCCAATTGACATTTGGCTCAACATTTTTAAAGCAGTAATTGAACCAATTGCACTCTATGGCAGTGAGGTGTGGGTCCCGCTAACACAGCCACAATTTGCAAAATGGGACAAACACCCAATTGAGATCCTACATGCAGAATTCTGTAAAAGTATCCTCCGGACTCAGAGGAAAACTGCAAACAATGCATGCAGGGCAGAGCTAGGCCAATATCCACTATTAATTAATATCCAAAAAAGAGCCATCAAATTTTGGAAACACCTAAAAATGAGCAACCCCCACTGCTATCATTACGAAGCCCTGAAATGCCAAGAGAGGATCATAGAGAAGAGTCCCCTCAGTCAACTGGTCCTGGGACTCAGTGAAGTAACTACCAACACTACTAATAATAATCAGCTCCAGGACAGTGACATCCTAGCACAGAGAATTCGACCCAACAGAGGGGGGAAAATATTTGACCTATTGGACAGAAACGACAAAAACCCAAAACAAACTCAATTGCTATTTGGCCCTAAACAGACAATACACCATGGCTGAATACCTGACCATGGTAAAAGATAGCAAACTGAGAAAAACCTTGACAATGTACAGACTTAGTGAGCATAGCCTGGCCATCGAAAAAGGAAGACACAGGCAGACCTGGCTGCCCAGAGAGGACAGGATAGGCTCTCACTGCAGTCAGGGAGTGGTGGAGACAGAGATGCACTTCCTCACAACTTGTGGAAACTATCAGGACATAAGGGGGAATTTCTACCCAAAATTCATAAAAATATGCCCTGAATTCAAAAATTTGAATGACGACCAAAAACTCCCATATCTATTAGGGGAACAGAGAAATTGCGTAACTTTAGCGGCAAACTATGTCACAGCTTGCCATAAGCAGAGGGACAACCATTAAATCTAAGAAAAGATTATATGCATATTATATGTGTGTATATTTATATATACAGGGATATATCTGTCTATACACTATGTCTAGATCTGCATTTACGTGTTCAATCATACATGTTTTTCTGTGCTTTGGCAACATAAGATGTAAATTGTCATGCCAATAAAGCAATTTGAATTGAACTGAATTGAATTGAGAGAGGGAGAGAGAGGGAGAGGGAGGGTGAGAGAGAGGGAGAGAGAGAGAGAGAGAGAGAGAGGGAGAGAGAGAGGGAGGGAGAGAGAGAGAGAGATGAGTGCAAGAGAGAGAGAGGTGAGTGAGAGAGAGAGGGCGAGAGAGAGGAGGGAGAAAGAGAGGGAGGGAGAGAGAGAGGGAGGGAGAGAGGGAGGGAGAGAGAGAGAGAAGGATAGAGAGAGAGAGGGAGGGAGAGAGGGAGGGAGAGAGAGAGAGAAGGATAGAGAGAGAGAGGGAGGGAGAGAGGGAGGGAGAGGGAGAGAGAGGGAGGGAGAGGGAGGGAGAGAGAGAGAGGGAGAGAGAGAGGGAGAGAGAGGGAGGGAGAGAGAGAGAGGGAAGGAGAGAGGGAGAGAGAGAGGGAGGGAGCGAGAGAGAGGGAGAGAGAGAGAGAGGTGATGGTGACCCAGATGTCACGCACGAACACCAAATGAGCCCCACGTCACAATCGCTAGATTGAGAATAATAAACAGACAGGGTGTTAGAGAATGCCCAGTGCCCAGTGTCCAGTGCCCAGTGCTCACTGATGGAAAGAAAGAGCAGGCAGAGTCGGAGGAGGGGCAGAGTCAGGGGGGGGCAGAGTTGGGACGGGGACAGAGTCGGAGGGGGGGCAGAGTCGGGGGGGGCAGAGTTAGGATGGGGCAGAGTCGGGGGGGCAGAGTCGGGGGGGCAGAGTTGGGATGGGGCAGAGTCGTGATGGGGGCAGAGTTGGGGGGGCAGAGTCGGGGGTGCAGAGTTGGGGGGGCAGAGTCAGGATGGGGCAGAGTCGGGGGGGGCAGAGTCGGGGGGGCAGAGTCAGAGGGGGGGCTGAGTCGGAGGAGGGGCAGAGTCGGTGGGGCAGAGTCAGAGGAGGGGCAGAGTCGGAGGGGGCAGAGTCGGAGGAGGGGCACAGTCAGAGGAGGGGCAGAGTCGGAGGGGGGCACAGTCAGAGGAGGGGCAGAGTCGGAGGAGGGGCACAGTCAGAGGAGGGGCAGAGTCGGAGGAGGGGCACAGTCAGAGGAGGGGCAGAGTCGGAGGGGGGCAGAGACGGAGGAGGGGCAGAGTTGGAGGATGGAGGCTCAGGGGGATTGATGGGGTGGGGTGGATGTCAGGGGATGGAGCGGAGGGTCAGGAGATGGATGGACAGCAGTGATCAGAGCTTTGAGCCTCGAGAGATTGAGGCTCTAACATAAGTGTTATGTTGATTAATAACTAGTCGTTTTTATTAAGAACAGCTAGCTTTTGCTAGACACTTTATTGAGCACATGTGGACTAGGTACTGTATCTGTAGAGACCTCCATCTTGACTGCTGCCTTGTGGGTAGCCTAGTGCATTGTGGGTAGCCCACTCTTATATACATACAGCACCACCTAGTGTACCATTCCAGAATGACAGGTTACTGATCATTACATCCCCCTTTCTTTGAGGTTAAACAAAATCAGCATCAATCAATATCAATCAATAACAACATAAATATCTTCAACAGTCAATACATTTTCAATGTAGTTTTCTTTGTACTCAAAGATTAAGTCTATCAGGCTTTTTTACTTCATGTGTGGATCTTCTCAGCACAGGTAAGTCTGATGTGTTTTCATGAGAGCCTGTATGTGTATTTGTGTTAGATTGTTCTGGTGGTGAGTGACAAGATTCAGTTGTGGCATTGTCATCGATTTGCTCTTCGATAGTCTCTTGTGTTTTTAGGAGGGAACGGCGGTTCCTCCTGAGAATCTGTCCTCCCTCAGTTCTAACAGTGTATGACCTTGGTCCTACTTCCTCAAGAACTGTAGCTTTCCTGTTCCATGCATCTGGATCCTCAATCCTGACAACATCATCCCTTGTCAATGGTTTCAGAGTTTTGGATGACTTGTCATAGTATGATTTCTGTTTCAGCTTTAATAGTTGAAGTCTCTGTCTCAGTTCCTTACTCTGCTTTTCTTTTGCACAGCAGGGTAGCGTGGTACGCAACTTGCGACCCATTAGGAGTTCAGCAGGTGAAGAACCAGAGTCTAAAGGTGAGGCTCGGTAGCTCAGCAGGGCGAGATAAGGATCAGACTTGCTTTCTGTCGCTTTCTTCCGTAGCTGCTTGAGAACTTGGACACCTTTCTCTGCCTTACCATTTGACTGAGCATACAAAGGACTGGATGTGATGTGTTGAAAGTCATAATGTGCTGCAAACTGTTGCCACTCCTTACAGTTGAAGCACAGACCATTGTCACTAACGGCAATCCTGGGAATTCCATGTCTGGCGAAGATGGATTTCACATGCATTATGACACTGCTTGCTGTGGTGCTTGAGAGCAGCACCATCTCAGGATAGTTAGAATAGTAGTCAATCATTGTTAGATAGTCTTTACCATTTAAATGAAAAAGGTCCATACCAACCTTTTGCCATGGTGCTGTTGGTATGTCAGCTACTATCATTGGTTCCTTTGCTTGTTTGTTTTGGTGCTTCTGACATGTCTCACATTTGCCTATCATGTTCTCAATGTCCTTATTTATGCCAGGCCAATAAACAGTGTCTCTTGCTCTCCTTTTGCATTTTTCAATTCCGAGGTGTCCCTCATGAATCCTTTTGAGCATGTCTTGATGTAGAGCCTGTGGAATGACTATTCTGTTCTGTTTTAGTAATAGTCCACTTGCGACACTCAATTCTGATCTTATGTGAAAATATTTTGGACAGGAACCTTTTGGCCAACCATGATGAATGTTCTCTATTACTGTTTGTAATACTGTATCTTTTACTGTTTCTTCTGCTATTTGCTTTGATTTTGTGTCTGACACGGGCAGCGCAGCAGTGACCATACTCACATGAACATCCACGTCTTCTTCAGTAGAGCTCACATGACTCATTGTGGGTGCTCGGGATAGTGCATCTGCTAACACTATGTATTTGCCTGGTGTGTAGATCAGTTCAAAGTCATATCTTTGCAGCTTCATCATGAGTCGTTGAATCCTTGGAGACATCTCATTCAGGTTCTTTTTTATGATGGCAACCAGTGGGCTGTGGTCTGTCTCAACTGTGAAGGTGGGAAGTCCATATATGTAGCCATGAAACTTTTCTAGTCCAACTACCAAGCCTAGACATTCCTTTTCAAGCTGGGCATATCGACACTCAGTATCAGTCATAGACCTGGAGGCATAGGCAACAGGCTTCCAATCTTCACCCTCTACTTGTAGCAAGACCGCACCTAGGCCATCTTTTGCTGCATCCGTTGACACTTTGATTCTTTTTGTTGGGTCAAAGAAGGTGAGTACAGGTGTGGTTGTCAGCACTGTTTTGAGGTTTATCCACTCTTGTTCATGTCTTTCTGTCCATGCGAACTCATTTGTTTTACGTAGCAGGTCTCGCAGACAGGCTGTCTTGGCTGACAAGTTAGGAATGAACTTTCCAATGAAGTTTATCATCCCCATGATGTGTAGCACTCCTTTTTTGTCAGTGGGTCGGGGCATTTTGAGTATGGCGTTTATTTTTTCCATATCTGGCTCTATTCCTTTACCAGATAGATTATCTCCTCGGAAAGTGACTTCCTGGACGCCAAACTGACACTTGGCTTTGTTGAGCTTCAGTCCATTCCGGCGTATGCTCTGTAGCACTTTAGTCAGTCTCTCATTGTGTTCTTTCAGTGTGGAGCCCCAGATGATGATGTCATCAACATAGACCCGAACTCCTTCCAGACCTTCAATTATGTGTTCCATCGCTCTATGAAAGATTTCAGATGCAGATATTATCCCGAAAGGCATTCTGAGGAAACAATACCTGCCAAATGGTGTGTTGAAGGTACAGTATTTGGTGCTCTCTTCATCCAGTTTTAGTTGCCAAAATCCTTGTGAGGCATCGAGCTTTGTAAAGTATCTGGCACCTGACATTTCACTGGTGATTTCTTCTCGCTTGGGAATCTGGTAGTGTTCACATTTTATGTTTGCATTTAAGTCCTTTGGATCCATGCATATTCTTAGATCATTGTTCTTTTTCTTTACACATACCATGGAGTTAACCCAGTCTGTTGGCTCTTCGACTTTCCTGATGACTCCTAGTGTGGTCATTCTGTCCAGTTCATTCTTGAGCCGGTCACGCAGGGGTGCTGGAACTCTTCGTGGAGCATGTACCACTGGCTGAGCATCCTCCTTTAGCTGGATCTTGTAAGTGAATGGTAGAACTCCAAATCCTTTGAACACATCCTGGAAATTATTTACTACAGAATCCACTGAGTCATCTGGTCTGTTTATGGCACAGTTTATACGGTATACTCTCTTGACCAGTTATAAGTCCTCACAAGCTTTGTCACCCAGTAGTGAATCAAGTCCTTCAGCCACAACAGAAAACATGAGATGATGCACTTTGTCTTTGACTGTCACTTTAAGTCTGCATACACCTATGCTATCTATTTTCTGTCCATTATAGTCCTTCAGTAGTACTGACTTTTTCTGCGTTTTGGGCTTTTCTTTCATGTTTTTAATGTCACTCATACTGATTAAGTTTTCTTTTGCCCCAGTGTCCAGTTTCAATGTAACTAATGCTCCATTTACCTGCAGTGGGATCATCCATTTGCCCTCTTTTACTGCATTAACATTATGTTCAGCATTGTCCATATCTGAGGGTTGCACATTTTCTGCATCATTTTTGACATTGTCACATGACACCATTCGTACAAAAAATGTCTCACTTAAATCAGTGTCCTCAATCATATTGACTTGTTGCCCTTTCTTTGTTGTTGCTTTTGAAAAGCATTTTTTGGCAAAGTGATTCTTTCCATGACATTTTGTGCATATTTTTCCAAATGCTAGTGAGTATAGGAATAGGAGGATAGAGCAGATGAATGCGTGGCTAAAGAGTTGGTGCAGGATGGAGGGCTTTAGTTTCCTGGATCACTGGGCCTGCTTCTGGGAAAGGTGGGACTTGTACAAGTCGGACGGGTTGCACCTGAACCAGAGCGGGACAAATATCCTTGCGGGGAGGTTTGCTAGCACTGTTCGGGGGGGTTTAAACTAAAATGGCAGGGGGTTGGGAACCTGAGCAGGGAGACAGAGGAAAGGAAAACAAGGATAAAAGCAAAAGATAGGAAGGAGAAAAACAAATGTGGCAGTCAGAGAATCAACGATTTAAATCAAACGTGGCCACAGTAAATAATAATTCTAATAAGTTTAAGAGCGTTAAAAAAATAAGCCTGAAGGCTTTGTGTCTTAATGCGAGGAGCATTTGTAATCAGGTGGATGAATTGGCTGCGCAAATAGAGGCAAACGAATACGATTTGGTTGGGATTACAGAAACGTGGCTCAAAGATGGCCAAGACTGGGAACTCAACATCCAGGGGTATTCGATATTCAGGAAAGATAGGCAAAAAGGAAAGGGAGGTGGGGTAGCATTACTGATTAAAGAAGGGATTAATACAATTGTAATGAAGGATATTAACTCTGATGATGTGGAATCTGTATGGGTAGAATTGAGAAATACTAAGGGGAAAAAAACATTAGTGGGAGTGGTATATAGACCTCCAAACAGTAAGGTGGAGGTTGGGGATGGCATTAAAAGGGAAATTAAAGAAGCGTGCAATAAGGGCACAGCAGTCATCATGGGTGACTTTAATCTACATATAGATTGGGCCAACCAAATTAGTAACAATACTGTGGAGGAGGAATTCCTGGAGTGTTTACGGGATGGTTTCCTGGACCAATATGTCGAGGAACCAACCAGAGATCAGGCCATCTTAGACTGGGTATTATGCAACGAGAAAGGATTAATTAGCAATCTTGTTGTACGAGGCCCCTTGGGTCAGAGCGATCATAATATGATCGAATTCTTCATTAAGATGGAGAATGAAGTAGTTGACTCAGAGACAAGGGTCCTCAATTTAAATAAAGGAAAGTACGATGGTCTGAGGAGTGAGTTGGGTAGGATTGAGTGGGGAATGGCGCTCAAAGGGTTGACGGTGGATAGGCAATGGCAAACATTCAAAGACCAAATGGATGAGCTACAGAATTTGTTCATCCCAGTTTGGCGTAAAAATAAAACAAAAAAGGTGACTCAACCGTGGCTAACAAGGGAAATTAGGGATAGCATAAGATCCAAGGAGAGAACATATAAATTGGTTAGAAAAAGCAATAATCCTGAGGATTGGGAGCAGTTTAGGAGTCAACAAAGGAGGACAAAGGGATTAATTAAGAAAGGGAAAATAGAATATGAGAGTAAGCTTGCTGGGAACATAAAAACTGACTGTAAAAGCTTTTATAAATATGTGAAGAGAAAAAGATTAGTGAAGTCAAGCGTAGGTCCCTTACAGTCAGAATCAGGGGAATTTATAATGGGAAACAAGGAAATGGCAGACCAACTAAATGCATACTTTGGTTCTGTCTTCACAAAGGAGGACACAAATAACCTCCCAGAGATGCCGGGGAACATAGGGTCGGATGAAAGCGAGGAACTGAAAGAAATCAGTATTTGTAGGGTAATGGTGTTAGGAAAATTGATGGGACTGAAGGCCAATAAATCCCCAGGGCCTGATGGTCTACATTCCAGGGTACTTAAGGAAGTGGCCCTAGAGATAGTAGATGCATTACTGATCATCTTCCAGAATTCGATAGACTCTGGAACGGTACCCATGGATTGGAGGGTAGCTAATGTTACCCCACTATTCAAAAAAGGTGGTAGAGAAAAATCAGGGAATTATAGACCGGTAAGCCTGACATCGGTAGTGGGGAAAATGCTAGAGTCTATTATAAAAGATGTAATAGCAGAGCACTTGGAAAGCAGTGACAGGATCGGACAAAGTCAACATGGATTTACAAAAGGTAAATCGTGCTTGACTAATCTACTGGAATTTTTTGAGGATGTAACTGATAAAATAGATAAGGGAGAACCAGTGGATGTGGTGTATTTGGACTTTCAGAAGGCTTTCGATAAGGTCCCACACAAGAGATTAGCGTGCAAAATTAAGGCACATGGGATTGGGGGCAAGGTATTGACTTGGATAGAGAACTGGTTGGCGGACAGAAAGCAAAGAGTTGGAATAAACGGGTCGTTTTCCGAGTGGCAGGCAGTGACTAGTGGGGTACCGCAAGGATCGGTCCTAGGACCCCAGCTGTTCACAATATATATTAATGATCTGGACAAGGGAATTGGATGTAATATCTCCAAATTTGCAGATGACACAAAGCTGGGTGGGAGGGTAAGCTGCGAGGAGGATGTCGGGAAACTCCAGTACGATTTGGACAGGTTGGGTGATTGGGCAGAAACATGGCAAATGCACTATAATGTGGATAAATGTGAGATTATCCACTTTGGTGGCAAAAACAGGAAGGCAGATTATTATTTGAATGGCAATAGATTGGGAGAAGGGGAAGTGCAAAGAGACCTGGGGGTCCTTGTGCACCAGTCGCTGAAGGTAAGCATGCAGCTGCAGCAGGCGGTTAAGAAGGCAAATGGTATGTTGGCCTTCGTAGCAAGAGGGTTCGAGTACAGGAACAAGGATGTCTTGCTACAGTTGTACAGGGCCTTGGTGAGACCGCACCTTGAGTATTGTGTGCAGTTTTGGTCACCTTACCTGAGGAAGGACGTTCTTGCCATGGAGGGAGTGCAGCGAAGATTCAGCAGGCTGATACCTGGGATGGCAGGAATGACGTATGAGGAGAGATTGTGTCGATTGGGCTTATACTCACTGGAGTTTAGAAGATTGAGAGGGGATCTCATCGAAACCTATAAAATTCTGTCAGGTCTGGACAGACTAGATGCAGGAAGGATGTTTCTGATGGCCGGGGAGTCCAGAACCAGGGGTCATAGTCTAAGGATAAGGGGTAAGCCATTTAGGACTGAAATGAGGAGGAATTTCTTCACCCAGAGTGTGGTGAACCTGTGGAATTCTCTGCCACAGAGGGCGGTGGAGGCCAGTTCATTAAATATATTCAAGAAAGAGTTGGATATATTTCTTGAGGCTAAAGGGATCAAGGGATATGGGGAAAAGGCAGGGACAAGGTACTGAATTGGATGATCAGCCATGATCACATTGAATGGCGGAGCAGGCTCGAAGGGCCGAATGGCCTACTCCTGCTCCTATCTTCTATGTTTCTATGTCTTAACTGGTGTTTGTAGCCACAGCGTTTACAATTAAAATTTCCTTCCTCTGATTGCTTTTCATTTCTGTTCTGCCCATGTTTCTTCCCCTTATAGGACACAGCACCGACAGCAGCACTTACTACAATCGCATCATTATTGATTTCACTGAAAGTCTTCGCGTGCTGTCGAGCTAGCTCACTGGCTTGGCATATTTTCACAGCATTTTCCAATGTCAGTTTGGTTTCTCTCAACAGACGTTCCCTGACCTTTTTATCCTGAATACCAAACACAATCTGGTCACGAATCATGGATGATTTCAGCTCAGAGAAATTACATGTCTGTGCTTTCAGTTTCAGATCAGTCAAAAAGCTATCAAAAGCCTCATTTTGCTGCTGTGTCCGAGAACAGAAAACATACCTCTCATAGGTTTCGTTTGTTTTGGGAGAACAATGTGTATCAAATTTCTTTAGCACATCGTCTAATTTTTCTCTGTTCTCCTCTGGATTAAATACAAATGTATTAAATACCTCTATCGCCTGTGGGCCTGCAACCGTGAGCAGCAACGCTATTTTCCTTGCGTCTGGCTTCGTACCGTACCCAATGGCAGCAATGTAGAGTTCGAATTGTTGTTTAAAAGTCTGCCAATTGTAGTCGACATTTCCTGTGAGTTTCAAATGCTGTGGTGGCTTCAAATTCCCCATGTCGCGTTGCACAATATTCAGCAGATCGTACCAATCCTGGTACCATGTTATGTTAATTAATAACTAGTCGTTTTTATTAAGAACAGCAAGCTTTTGCTAGACACTTTATTGAGCACATGTGGACTAGGTACAGTATCTGTAGAGGCCTCCATCTTGACTGCTGCCTTGTGGGTAGCCTAGTGCATCGTGGGTAGCCCACTCTTATATACATACAGCACCACCTAGTGTACCATTCCAGAATGACAGGTTACTGATCATTACAATAAGAACATAAGAAATAGGAGCTGGAGGAGGTCATTTGGCCCCTCGAGCCTGCTCCGCCATTCAATCAGATCATGGCTGATCTGATGTTGGGCTCAGCTCCATTTCCCTGCCCGCTCCCCATAACCCATCACTCCTTTATTGTTCAAAAATCTGTCTATCTACACCTTAAATATATTCAATGACTCCGCCTCCACAGCTCTCTGGGGAAGAGAATTCCAAAGATTCTCGACCCTCAGAGGAGAAATTCCTCCTCATTTCCGATATAAATGGGTGCCCCCTTATTCTGAAATTATGCCCCCCAGTTCTAGATTCTCCCACGAGGGGAAACATCCTCCCAGCATCTACCCTGTCGAGCCCCCTCAGAATCTTATAAGATTCCCTCTCATTCTTCTAAACTCCAATGAGTATAGGCCCAACCTGCTCAACCTTTCTTCATAAGACAACCCCTTCATCTCCGGAATCAACCTCGTGAACCTTCTCTGAACTGCCTCCAATACAAGTATATCCTTCCTTAAATAAGGAGACCAAAACTGTATGCAGTACTCCAGGTGTGGTCTCACCAACGCCCTGTACAGTTGTAACAGGACTTCCCTGCTTTTATACTCCGTTCCCTTTGCAATAAAGGCCAACATTCCATTTGCCTTCCTAATTACTTGCTGTACCTGCATGCTAACTTTTTGTGATTCATGTACAAGGACCCCCAGATCCCTCTATCTCAGCATTTTGTAATCTCTCCCCATTTAAATAATAATTTGCTTTTTTATTTTTCCTACCAAAGTGGATAACCTCGCATTTTCCCACATTAAACTCCATCTGCCAGATTTTTGCCCACTCACTCAGCCTATCTATATCCCTTTGGAGATTATTTGCATTCTCCACACAATTTGCTTTCCCACCTATCTTTGTATCATCAGCAAATTTGGCGACAGTACACTCAGTCCCTTCATCCAATGCATTAATATAGATTGTAAATCGTTGAGGCCCCAGCACTGATCCCTGTGGCACCCCACTAGTTACAATTTGCCAACCGGAAAATGACCCATTTATCCCGACTCTCTGTTTTCTGTTAGTTAGCCAATCCTCTCTCCATGCCAATATATTACCCCCAACCCCGTGAGCTCTTATCTTATGCAGTAACCTTTTATGTGGCACCTTATCGAATGCCTTCTGGAAATCCAAATACACTACATCTACTGGTTCCCCTTTATCCACCCTGCTCGTTACATCCTCAAAGAACTCCAGCAAATTTATAGTCATAGGGCAGGATTTTCATTCGGCCGTGGAGTCGGGATTGGAGGCGTGTGGGGGGTTAAAATTGCATAAACTGGCCGGCGGGCCCAAGCCCACCTCCACCCCGCTTCCAAGCAATTTTAAATAATTTGTGTCTGGTGGTCCCATCTCCATCCTGCCTCCAAGAGGCGGGATAGGCCATTAAGGCCCTTAACAAGCACTAAATTGGCTCTAGTATGCCATTTTAAAAGGCCTTTGTGATTTTAACACGTTTCCCACGTGAAACACGCCTGTTCTGAAACACGACGGTGAAACCTGGCGGGAGCACAATTGGATTGCTGACTATCAGCTGCAGCTCAACCATTAAAGAGGCGATTTGATCAGCCATCATTTGCAGGTGGCAGGACTTTGTAGTCTCAGGTCTGGCGGAACATTTAGAAGACATAACCACAGCTGTGGAAGTTTGGAGCCTGACACCCATCTCCAGTGTGACCTCCTGGGAAACCCCTCTCGCCACCTTCACTGAGCGCTTCCTCAACTGAGGCATATACCAGAAGCATGGGAGCCATTTATTTCCTTCCCATCTGGGCATTAGAGGAGCTCGAGCACCAGCCGCGGCACCAGCAGAACCAGGAGCAACAGCAGCACCAACAACAGCAGCAGTAGCAGGAGCACCAGGCTGCTGCTCACCCACCTGAAGCTGCACAGGCCAGAAGGGGCCAGTGCATGGAAGCACGTCGGCGCAGGAGATACCCCACAAACAGGGTCTACAGACACAGGGTCAGCTACCTCAACATGTCTGAGCAGCAGTGCCAAAGGCGGCTCCGACTTTCGCGAGTGGTTGTTGTTAGATCCGTGATTCTGAGAGTATGATGTTTTTCAATAACCACACGGATGCTGTAACTTAACAATCAACAGGTATTTACTGGAGGAGGGTAGTCTCAAGACTGGGGTACAGAGGCATGCTCAAGGCTTATATACAGGTGTGGTCACTGCTGGTACTACAGTATACAGGAGCTGTAAAAGTAGTTCTCTCTTAAAGGTACATGCACTACAATTCCTCCCCTTTTAGATTAGTAGTACCCATAATATTCAAATAACAATTAACACTTTAACATGTACATTAAACAACAATAGTCCATTTATAGATTCAGTCTTTGGGGCAGCTTCCTGATCCTTTCGGGATAGCGCCTTTCCTGAGGTTCTTGTTCTTGGTGCGGAGGCAATTCTGGCCCCTTTTTATCGGTTAGTTCATCGGGTTCCACTGCTATTGGTTCGGAGGTAGATGCTACCGGTATGTCGGGTTCATCCCCAGGTACGCAAGACATTGGGTTGACTCATTCCTGTGACGCTAAGATCTGGTCAATGTGGCATCTCACAATGTTCTCCCCGACATCCACTGTGTACATTAATGGCCCCTGCCGTGTGCATATCGTTCCGGGTTGCCATTTCTCTGTTCGGTAGTCACGGGCCAAGACTGGTTGTCCTACATTGAAGCTCCTTGTCGGCTTCTCATTGATGTGCTGGAATTGTTTATCCTCAACATTTCTTCGCACATTTGGTCTGAGCAAGTCCAGACGAGATTGCAACCTTCGGTTAAAGAACATCATGACCGGGGTCTGGTTGGTAACTGCATGTGTCGCGTTTCGGTAGGCTAATAAGAAATTGTCCACCTTATGCTGTAGTGGAATTTCATCATCGCACATAGCCTTTATCGCCTTCTTAAAGGTTTGTACGAACCTCTCAGCCAATCCATTTGTGGCTGGATGATACGGGGCGGATGTGTAATGCCTTACCCCATTCCTTCTCATAAATTTTCGAAAATCTTCGGACACAAACCGTGGTCCATTATCAGAGCAAATCTGCTCTGGCAAGCCGTTTCTGGCAAATATGGTCCGTAGGAATGCAATCGTTTTCTCTGTAGTGGTTGAGGATATTTTTATCACCTCAGGCCACTTCAAATGAGCATCCACTGCTATTAAGAACATTGAGTCCATGAATGGACCAGCGAAATCAATATGCACCCATTGCCATGGAGAGGAGGGCCACTCCCATGGGTGTAGAGGGGCATGTGGTGGTGCATTTTGGACCTTCTGACATCCTGAGCAGCTCTTGGTTAGGTCTTCGATTTGTTGATCGATTCCTGGCCACCACACATAAGCCCTAGCAAGGCTTTTCATTTTCACTCCCCCCAGATGACCTTCATGTATTATTATGGGGGATTTTAACTATCATATTAATTGGACAAATCAAATTGGGCAGGGCTGCCTTGAGGATGAGTTCATTGAGTGTATTAGGGATGGGTTTCTTGAGCAGTATGTAACTAAACCGACCAGGGCGCAAGCAACCTTAGATCTGGTCCTGTGTAACGAGATGGGATTAATTAAAAATGTCCTAGTAAAGGATCCCCTTGGAATGAGTGACCATAACATGGTTGAATTCCATATTCAATTAGAGGGTGAGAAGGTTGGATCTCAAACAAGCGTGCTAAGCTTGAATAAAGGAGACTATGAAGGTATGAGAGCGGAATTGAGTAGAGTGGATTGGGAAAATAGATTAAAGGGTAAGACGATACATGATCAGTGGTGTACATTTAAGGAGTTATTTTACAACTTCCAAAAAATATATATTCCACTGAGAAGAAAAGGGTGTAAAAGAAAAGACAGCCATCCGTGGCTAAGTAAAGAAATTAAGGATAGTATTCGACTAAAAACAAGGGCATATAAGGTAGCCAAATCTAGTGGGAGGATAGAGGATTGGGAAAACTTTAAAAGACAGCAAAAAATAACAAAAAGATTGATTAAGAAAGGGAAGATAGATTATGAAAGTAAATTAGCAAAAAATATAAAAACAGATAGTAAGAGTTTTTATAGTTATATAAAAAGAAAAAGGGTGGCTAAAGTAAATGTTGGTCCCTTAGAGGATGAGACCGGGAAACTAATGGTGGGAAATATGGAGATGGCAAAAACACTGAATGAATATTTTACATCAGTCTTTACAGTAGAAGACACTAAGAATATCCCAACACTGGACAAACAGGGGGCTAAAGGGGGGGAGGAGCTAAACACGATCAAAATCACTAAGGAAGTGGTACTCGGTAAAATAATGGGACTCAAGGCGGATAAATCACCTGGACCTGATGGCTTACATCCTAGGGTCTTGAGGGAAGTGGCGGTAGGGATTGTGGATGCATTGGTAATAATTTTCCAAAACTCCCTGGACTCAGCAAAGGTCCCGGCAGACTGGAAAACTGCTAATGTAACACCCTTATTTAAAAAGGGCAGTAGACAGAAGGCTGGAAACTATAGACCGGTTAGCCTAACATCTGTGGTAGGTAAAATTTTGGAGTCCATTATTAAGGAGACAGTAACAGGACATTTGGATAATCATAATTTAATAGGACAAAGTCAGCATGGTTTTATGAAGGGGAAGTCATGTTTGACAAATTTGCTGGAGTTCTTTGAGGAAGTAACGTATAGGGTGGATAAAGGGGAACCAGTGGACGTAGTGTATTTAGACTTCCAAAAGGCATTTGACAAGGTGCCACACAAAAGATTATTGCTTAAGATAAAAAATCACAGGATTGGGGGTAATATTCTGGCATGGATAGAGGATTGGCTATCTAACAGAAGGCAGAGAGTTGGGATAAATGATTCATTCTCAGACTGGCAATCAGTAACTAGTGGTGTTCCGCAGGGGTCAGTGCTGGGTCCCCAACTCTTTACAATCTATATTAACGATTTGGAGGAGGGGACCGAGTGTAACATATCAAAGTTTGCAGATGACACTAAGAAGGGGGGGAAAGTAGTGAGTGAGGAGGACATAAAAAACCTGCAAGGGGACATCGACAGGCTAAGTAAGTGGGCAGAGATTTGGCAGATGGAATACAATACTGGAAAGTGTGAGGTTATGCACTTTGGCAGGAAAAATCGTAGAGCAAGTTATTATCTTAATGGCAAGAAACTGGAAAGTACTGAAGTACAAAGGGATCTGGGGGTCCTGGTGCACGAAACTTAAAAGGTTAGTATGCAGGTGCAGCAAGCGATTAAGAAGGCCAATGGAATGTTGGCTTTCATTGCTAGGGGGATAGAATATAAAAATAGGGAGGTATTGCTTCAGTTGTACAAGGTATTGGTGAGGCCGCACCTGGAATACTGCGTACAGTTTTGGTGTCCATACTTAAGAAAGGACATACTTGCTCTCGAGTCAGTACAAAGAAGGTTCACTCGGTTAATCCCGGGGATGAGGGGATGGACATATGAGGAGAGGTTGAGTAGATTGGGACTCTACTCATTGGAGTTCAGAAGAATGAGAGGCGATCTTATTGAAACATATAAGATTGTGAAGGGGTTGGATCGGGTGGATGCGGGGAGGATGTTCCCGATGATGGGTGAAACTAGAACTAGGGGGCATAGTCTTAGAATAAGGGGCTGCTCTTTCAAAACTGAGATGAGGAGGAACTACTTCACTCAGAGGGTGGTAGGTCCATGGAATATGCTGCCCCAAAAAGCTGTAGAAGCTACATCATTGCATAAATTTAAAACAGAAATAGACAGTTTCCTAGAAGTAAAGGGAATTAAGGGTTACGGGGAGCGGGCAGGAATTTGGACATGAGTCTAGGTTCGGATCGGTCATGGCCCTGTAGGTAGTGGAGCGGGCCCAGGGGCCGTGTAGCCTGATCCTGCTCCTATTTCGTGTGTCTAATTCTGTTAGATTCAGGAGATGCTTCTGTGATAGTGGATTGGCGGTTAGGATCAGATCAGCCATGATCTTATTGAATGGCAGAGCAGGCTCGAGGGGCCGATTGGCCTACTCCTGCTCCTATTTCTTATGTTCTTATGTTCTTATGTAGCTCATTTAGCACTCTCTCCCTTAACTTGGGTGGAATCACCACTCTGGATCCACACATCACTGTCCCCTGGCATACTGACAGCTGTTCTCTTCTGGATGAGAATGCTGGCAACAGTGAGTCGCCATGTGTTGGCCATCCCCTCACCGTCAAATCGTATACCCGAGACAGCGTCGGATCATTGCGGGTCTCCTTCTCTATATCCACGTTCGTTACTGGCAATCGTTCAATTATTGACGAATAAAATATCTTAATAGGGTCCACTGCTGGTGCTTCCTCCACAGTAGGCAGTGGCAGGCGCGATAGCCCATCAGCGTTTCCATGCTGTTTCGTGCCTTTATATTCTATTTCATATTGATTCGCCCCTAGAAACAGGGACCATCTTTGTAACCGTTGTGCAGTCATCGCTGGAACGCCCTTCTTAGGATTAAAGATGGAGACAAGTGGTTGGTGGTCAGTCAGCAAGGTGAACTTCTGCCCATGCAGATAGTGGTTGAATTTTTTTACTCCCCATACTAGGCTGAGGGCCTCCCTGTCAATCTGGGCGTAGTTGCGCTCGGCTGAGGTTAGTGACCGAGACGCAAAGGCTACTGGCCTCTCCAACCCGTCTGGGAATTTGTGTGACAGCACCGCTCCAATACCATAGGGTGATGCATCACATGCCAAATGAATTGGTAGTGCTGGGTTGAAATGGGCCAACACCTCTTTTGATGTGATCAATTCTTTACACTTCTGGAAAGCTCGTCTACGTTCGTCATTCCACTTCCATGGTACTCCTGTTTGCAGTAGGGTGTTCAGTGGGTGTAATACCGTGGACAAATTTGGTAAGAACTTATGGTAGTAGTTTACCAGCCCGAGGAACGACCTCAGTTGTGACACATTTTCCGGTGCTGGAGCCTTGACTACTGCCTCAATCTTTTCAGGGGACTTATGTAACCCCTCTTCATCGATGACATGGCCACAATACGAAATCTGCTTCTGGAAAAACTTGCACTTGTGGCGATTAGCTCGTAGCCCATATTCCTTTAATCTGGTGAGCACCTTCTCCAAGTTGGCGAGGTGATCACTGTAATTTTTGCCCGTGACCAGGATGTCGTCCAAATAACACTGGGTCCCTGGAATCCCTTGCAGGACTTGATCCATCGCCCTTTGCCAAATAGCTGGAGCCGATGCTACCCCGAACACTAGCCGGTTGTATTGATAGAGACCTTTATGAGTGTTAATCGTAAGGTATTGTTTCGAGGCTTCCTCTATCTCCATTTGCAAGTACACCTGGGCTAGATCAATTTTGGTGAAGCGCTTACCTCCAGCTAGCGAGGCGAAAATATCCTCAATTCGTGGAAGCGGATATTGTACCGTGTGAAGGACTGGGTTCACTGCCACCTTAAAATCCCCACAGATGCGGACCTTCTTTGGTTCCCCAGGCGTATTACTCAACGACCTCTTCATTACAGGAACGATGGGTGTAGCCCACTCGCTCCAGTCCACTTTGGACAGTACTCCAGAATGTTCCAACCCTTCCAGCTCTGCTTCGACAGCTGGTCTGGTCGCATAAGGCACTGGTCTGGCCTTAAGAAACTTTGGGCTTGCATTTTCCTCTATTTTAATCGTTGCTGTTATGTCTTTTAGTGTTCCGAGTCCCTCCTGGAACACTTCTTTTGCATCAGTTAGCATTTTTGACAGTCGTCCAGGTGTGACGTCGTCAACCTTTTTGGCCTCAACCTTCAGTGCCTGTATGGAATGCCAATCTAATTGTATCTTCCGGATCCATTCACGTCCTAGCAGTGGTGGTCCTCCATCTGGCAATACATATATGTCCATTTTAGGTATTTCCTGGCCTTTATATATCACTTTCACCCTTATTTTTCCTTTGGGGTAGACTTTTTGCCCCGTGTACGTCTTCAAGACAATCTCTGTAGCTTTCAAGGGTATATGTGAAAATAGCCGCTTGTAGTCCCTTTGGTTTATGACTGTTAGGGCTGATCCTGTGTCCAATTCCATTTTCACTTGGACTCCGTCTATCTTGAGTGTAACCCAGATAGTCTGGTGAGCCTCCATTTTGGTTACCTTATGTAGTTTCAGACAACCCAGCTCCTTGCTTCTGGAGTCTGTGTCACTTTTCTGTTCGTCTGAACTACTGTCCATCACCTTGTGTACCTTTTTGTACTTCTCCTGTGGAGATTTCTTACTGTTGGTTTTCTTCCCAGACCTGCAGACTCTTGCTATGTGTCCTGCTTTTCCACACTGTCTGCACACTTGGTCCTTGAACCAACAATCCTTCTGGTCGTGTGTTGTTCTGCCGCAGCGATAGCACTTCCCTGTTCCATAGGACATTTCATTGGTGCCATATTCTTGCGGTCTCCGTTGTATCTCTGCAGCGCCCCTTGCGGCTGCTTCATGTGATACTGCCATACTGAAAGCCTTGTCCAGCGTAAGATCTTTTTCTGATAGAAGCCGTTTCTGGATTCCTTCACTTTGCAGCCCACACACAAACTTGTCCCTTAACGTATCTGCTAGTCCCACTCCAAACTGGCAGTGTTTCGATAGCTTGCGCAGTTCCGTTAAGTACTCAGCATTGCTTTCATCTTTGTGTTGGTTCCTTTTATGGAACTTAAATCGTTCTGCTATCAGCAGCGGTGTGGGGTTTAAGTGGTCCTGTAGGATTTCTACTATGCTTTCGAAATTCTTGTTCACAGGCTTCTTTGGGGTTATTAGGTTTCGCAGTAACCCATAAGTTTTTGCACCCATGGAACTTAACAAAACCAGTGCTTTCCTAGCATCTGGCACTTCATTCGCCCTGCAGTACACCTCAATACGTTCCACATATGTCACCCAACCTTCGACTTCATTGTCTAACGTAGAAATACTGCCACTCTTCGGCATCCCTGGGTGTGATTTAACAGTCAAAAATGTCATCTCCCGTGTTTCCCCTTCTTCTCCGCTGGCACAAAATTGCGTCTCCCATGCTTTCCTTCCTTCCTGCGCTCGCCCTTCTTCTCCGCTGCGGCTTCTATAAATGGCGTCTCCCGTGCTCTTCCTTCTTCTCCGCAGCTCAATGGCGTCTCCCGCGCGCTCCCTTCTTCTCCCCGCGGACACTGTTCAGCCCTTGAGCCCTGGCTGTGCTCTGCGTGTTTTTTTTTTTTCTTTCTGTGCGCCTTTCCCGTTTCCGCCGCCCGGTCCTGAACCCGGCTGCTGCTTTACCCTCTTTACCCTCTCTCTCTCCGTTTTGTTTTTCCTCGACGCCGCTCGGTTTTCAAACCCCAGCCGCGCCCTGTGCGCTTCACCCTCTGTCTTACCCCGTCGATGCTGCTCGGCTTTTTCTCCACCATCGGTCGGCTCCAGCCGCCGCTGTCCATGAAGGGTCTGCGCTGTACCTGTTGCCAGTCTGTTGCTGGGTCGTCGTGGCTGGGAAACCAAGCCCGGCTCTCCACAACCTCCCCTGCGATGTTCACTCTCTGCCGGACGATTGGGCGGTTGCTCGTGGTCGACGCCCGTGCTTCTGGCCTCGACTTTCTTCCACCGCCCTCCCGGAGCGAATCCTCGAAGGGAAATGCAGAGTTGCAGGTAGATTCAAATCGACACTCGTCGCCACTGTTAGATCCGTGATTCTGAGAGTATGATGTTTTTCAATAACCACACGGATGCTGTAACTTAACAATCAACAGGTATTTACTGGAGTAGGGTAGTCTCAAGACTGGGGTACAGAGGCATGCTCAAGGCTTATATACAGGTGTGGTCACTGCTGGTACTACAGTATACAGGAGCTGTAAAAGTAGTTCTCTCTTAAATGTACATACACTACAGTTGTGACTGACATCTGCGCAATGCTACAGCAAGACCTGCTGCCCAGAGGACCAGGTGGACAACCCTTACCAGTGGCTGTCAAAGTCACCACCGCACTCAACTTTTTTGCCTCAGGCTCCTTCCAGGGATCAGCAGCAGACATCAGTGGCATCTCCCAGGCGGCCGCACACACTTGCATCATGCAGGTAACCGATGCCCTCTTTGCCATCGCGCACAATCACATCCATTTCACCAGGGATCGAGCAAGTGTCACGACGGGTATGGTTGGATTAGCTAATCTGGCAGACTTTCCAAGGGTGCAGGGCGTCATTGACTGCACACATGTGGCCCTTAGGGCACCCCATCACAATCCAGGTATTTTTGTCAACCGCAAGGGCTTCCACTCCCTCAATGTGCAGCTGGTGTGTAACCACAAGAAGGAAATTTTGCGTGTTTGCGCCAAGTACCCTGGCAGTTGCCATGAGTCCTTCATACTGCACCAGTCTAGTGTGCCTCCGCTCTTCAGGCCGCCAGACCAACTTCACGGATGGCTACTTGGAGACAAGGGCTATCCCCTGAGGATGTGGCTAAAGATGCCGTTGAGGAGGCCATCCAACGAAGCTGAGGAGAGCTACAACTCCAGCCACATGTCCACCAGATCCATTATCGAGCAAACCATTGGTTTGCTGAAGATGCGCTTCAGATGCCTGGATAGATCAGGTGGAGCCCTACAATGCTCAGCAGCCACGGTCTCCAGAATTGTCGTGGTTTGCTGTGCACTTCACAACATGGCACAGTGTCGTGGCTTGCAGATTCCTGAGGACGAAGTGGCTCCTCACATATCCTCCTCAGATGAGGAGGAGGAGGAGGAGGAGGAGTAGGAGGAGGAGAGCGAAAACGAACATCTTGCAGAGGCCCATCAACCAGCGGCAGCAGTACGCGAGAACATAGCTGCCCGGGATGCAAGGAACGCACTCATCTTTGCCAGATTTGCTTAGCCTAGCCACTCAAGGACTTTTGCCTCGCAGCTTCTTACCTGAGCATCGACAATGGCCAAGAACCAGCTGACTCCTAGCAATTTGGCCACCATAATGACAATTCCAAGTAATCCTAAGTCCTCAATGTGAAAGTCCTATTCGCGAAATGACACACACCACAACTACAGCAGTAGCCATCAGATTTTTTATTAACATTATTCATCTGATGGCTTTTTCACATAAAACATCAAATTTCACCCAAGTGACTACCCTTGTGACTATTTGTGCAGTATCTTTCTCTTATGCGTGCTCCTATGTGGTGCTTCCCCTGTGGCTTCAGTAGATGTGGAGGCCCCTTGCTCACTTTCCTGCTGCTCCTGTCTCGACACCTTTGGCGGGCATCCTCTGGGGTTGCGAACCTGTGAGGGCTCGCCAACAGTCTGCTGCTCCTGCGGCTGTGCAGGGGTTGAGACGCCTATCTCAGTTGGGTGTGGACTCCGGTGGGGCTTTGACCGAGGGCTCTGCAGTGGCATGGAAGTGTGAGCGCTTGGAGAGGAGCCACCACTTCCTTGATGTCTGCCACCAACTTCCCTCTCATGGGTCAGGTCCCCCTCAGCGCTTGCAAGTGGATTGAGAGCAACTTGCTGCACATCAGGGGGGCCATGGGGACCCGTCTCTGCACTGGCAGTCCTACTCAGAAGGATTTCTATGAAGGTCTGTTTTCTCTGCTCAATAGATGCCCATCGCTCCTCCAGAGATGTCAGTCTATTCTGAACATTCACCATGTTTTCTGCACTCTGGCGACTTATCACGTCCATGGAGGTTGCCATCCTTTCCATGGCGATGCATTTATGCGCCAATGACTCCACAAAGGCTCTGCTCATGTTCGCTGTGGACTCCTCCATTCGCTCCACACTTGCAGCGACCCTGGAGACAAAACCTGCCAGAGACTCCTGCATCTGTTCCTGGAGTTCCAGCACCGCTGATCTTATGGATGGACCCAGAGGCAGAGGGTCGACATGCAGCTGAGCCGAGCTGGCAGAGTCCTGCGCCCTCTGACGAGGACTCTCCACTGCTGTCCCTGTCTCCACAATCTGCTGATGCTCACTTGTGAGCTGTGATACACCAGGTGACAACACTACTCTGTGTCCCGAAGGTCCCACTGAGGTGTGAGTGTCTGTGCTGGTGCTGGGTGCGCTGAATTCTGCTGACGCTGCGCCCTCAGAGGCTGCAGCTTCCTCTGAGGAGTCTGGAAGCTCAGGCTCATCCTCCTGGACAATGGGGACGGGGGCTTGCGATGGTCCTGTGGGGGAGTAAAGGAAAGAGTTAGAGATGTGTGGTCAAGGTTACATGCACATTGCATATTGCAGATGATCATAAGTCCATCTGTTAGAGCATCAGATTCATTATCAGTGACTCATGCAATGTCAATGAGAGAGATGTAAAACTATTCTGTCACCAGCTTGCTGTGATGCACCCGTCTGTCTGTCCCCCACTTGCGCATCATCTTCCACTCCCACGATTTCCAGGACTGCCTCCTCCCAGGGGGTGAGGTGGGCTACTGATGGTGGCCCTCCTCCTGTCCTCGCTCTTTCTCTTTTATTGTGAGCTCTCTTTTCCTGCAATGAGGGAGACAAGTGGAGTTTGAGTGAGAATGAAGGAGTGAGTGTAGAGATTGCATAGCATCGATACTTAGAAGGAGACAAAGATAGAGTGAAGTGGCAAGACCAAGGGCCCTCCCTGTGTGTTGTCAGTTGTTTTTATAGCATCACAGTGATAAAGAGTGTGAGGGCTGCATGGTAGAATAGCTAGGTGAATGTGACCATAGAGAGAAAGGGAATGGGTAAGGGTACATGGATGTCAGTGTCAAGTGGGATATGGAGGAAGAGATTGTTAAAGCTGAGTGCTGGTGAGGATAGTCAATGGGGATCAGATTGAGGGTGATGGGAAATTCATACTCACTTTTCCAGTGAGCAGAAGGTCATGAAATCTCTTCCTGCACTGTATCCAGGTTCTGCAGGTTACCGTTAAGGAGTTGACCTCCTCTGCCACCTGGATCCACACAGCCTTGGTCTGCTGGGGAGGCTTCTTCCTCCCTGAAGAAGGGAAGAGCACCTCCTTATGAGCTCTAGCTCCCTCAACCAGAGCCTGCAGGGCAACGCCGTCGAACCTGGGAGCAGCCCTAGGTCTGTCACTGGCCATTGTGACTCCAGGTTCCTCTAACAGTAAAGGCCAAAAGGTTGGCAGTCTGCAGAAGAAGCAAGGCTTGTTGCAGACCTTAAATGCAACAGCAATGATAATGTCATAAGATGTGACTTTCTGACTGGAAAAACTCATTTGCCAAGGGTTCCCACACGCTGGAACTCAATTGGACAATTAAGTTAAAATAGCATCAATCTCCCACATCAATTTATATTCGTGTGGATAACACGAAATGCAGATTTCTCGACCCCAACCCGCCCAATGTCTTCTACTGTGAAGACCGATACAAAATATTTGTTCAAAGTCTCTGCCATTTCCCCGTTTCCCATTATTAATTCCCCAGACTCATCCTCTAGGGGACCAATGTTTACTTTAGCTACTCTCTTCCTTTTTATATACCTGTAGAAGCTTACTGTCTGTTTTTATATTTCTTGCTAACTTACTCTCATAAGCTATCTTCTCTCTCTTTATCATTTTTTTAGTCGTCCTTTGCTGGTTTAATAAAATTTCCCAATCCTCTGGCCTTTCACTAATCTTCGCAACCTTGTATGCTTTTGTTTTCAATTTGATACCATCCTTTACTTCCTTAGTTAGCCACGGATGGTTCATCCTTCTCTTAGAGTCTTTCTTTCTCACTGGAATATATCTTTGCTGAGAGTTATGAAATATCTCCTTAAATGTTTGCCACTGCTTTTCTACAGTCTTACCCTGTAATATATTTTCCCAGTCCACTTTAACCAATTCTGCCTTCATACCTTTGTAATTACCTTTATTTAAGTTCAGGACACTAGTTTGAGACCTAGCTTTCTCATCCTCAAACTGAACTTGAAATTCTACCATGCTATGATCACTCTTCCCAAGAGAATCCTTCACTTCGAGATCATTAATTAATCCAGCCTCGTTACGCATTACCAGATTTAAAATAGTCTTCTCCTTGGTTGGTTTGTAGGATAGAGTGTACCTCTAGGATTTAGTAAACATTATTAAGATTCTATAACCATTTTTATATAACTATAATATGTGAAATTGTATGTTAAAACCTAAAAAGCCGGTATAAAATGGCGACTGGCTGAGACCAAAGCAGGATGGGAAATTATGCCAACCTGACTAAAAACCTCTGTTTTAAATGACTGAAGTAATGGAATGTGGTGCTGAATAAACACGGAGACTGTCAGGGACATGGAGTTCGGTGATGTTATGGAAAAGATTAAGAGCTAGAGAAGAGAGATAGGAGTTGGAGCCTTCATTTTAGAAACTGCAGAATAGACAAACTGTTTACAGAACATCCTTGAGGTGTTTTCTAAAGTGAAGTTCTTCGATAAGGGTATTTTGTTATGCACAGAAAGAGGCCGAGTGGAACTAACGAGGTCATAAGATGATCGGCGAGGAGAGGAGGGACATTTACTGGGTGTCAGACAGCTAATTACTGCCACGTAGGCAAAATGGGAGAAAAAGGGTATAAAAATACAGATACTGAACACCAAAAGCAGTGCGAAACCAGGAGGAAGAAGAAGCTTCAGTCAACAGAACACAGCAAGAGAATAAAGAGACCGCGTCGCAGTCACTCGGAAGGAACGCCGGGGTTCGATGAACAGACTGCGACTATCTTCTTGTTCAGTATTACTTCTTTGTACTGGATGTTTAATGGTTAATAAACCTGTTTTACTGATACACAATATACCTGGACCCAGAGTGGTTTGTGTAGTCACCGACACATTATTATAAAGAGCTTTTAAACGCTAGAGGATCCACAACATATTGTTCCAAGAAACCATCCCATATACATAATATCAGTAGCACACATGGATCTCAAGCTCTTAGTCAAACTGACACTAATTACAGCCTTTTAGTTGGCATGGATACCAAGGTCATAGATTTGGAGTGCAGAATATCATCACTTTACATGCTGGGGTGGGACCTGATTGAGGTGTATAAAATTATGAGGGGCATAGATAGGGTAGATACAGTAGAAAGGAACTTTTCCCCTTAGTAGAAGGGTCAATAACCAGGGGGCATAGATTCAAGGTAAGGGGCAGGAGGTTTAGAGGGGATTTGAGGAAAAACTTTTTCACCCAGAGGGTGGTTGGAATCTGGAACTCTCTGCCTGAAAGGGTGGTAGAGGCTG
This sequence comes from Somniosus microcephalus, assembly GCF_052327205.1. Classification (NCBI taxonomy): domain Eukaryota; kingdom Metazoa; phylum Chordata; class Chondrichthyes; order Squaliformes; family Somniosidae; genus Somniosus; species Somniosus microcephalus. Next base: position 4,447,669 of record NC_140987.1, on the reverse strand, counting down.
GAACCCTCACAACATTCAAGAAGCAATTGGATGAGCACTTGAAACGCCATAGCATCCAAGGCTACGGACCAAGTGCTGGAAAATGGGATTAGAATAGACAGGGCTTGATGGCCGGCGTGGCCACGATGGGCCGAAGGGCCTCTTTCTGTGCTGTATAACTCTATGACTCTATGATCCCTTTCCTCTGTTCAAAGTTTTCTTTGAACTCCCTTTCAGGTTTTTCTCTCTATCTCACTTTCTCTCGCTCTGCCGCCCCTCCCCCAAATCCCACAAAAACCGATGTCCAGATCGTGCCGTTGCTATCAGGGCAGCTCTGAAAATAGCTGTCAAACTCTTTAAATTGCAAATGGAACTGAACACTGTGCAACCATCGGCGAACATCTTCACTTCTGACCTTATGTTGGAGGGAAGGTCATTGATGAAGCAGCTGAAGATGGTTGGGCCTCGGACACTGCCCTGAGGAACTCCTGCAGCGATGTCCTGGGGCTGTGATGACTGACCTTCAACCACCACAACCATCTTCCTTTGTGCTAGGTATGACTCCAGCCAGTGGAGCGTTTTCCCCCCGATTCCCATTGACTTCAGTTTTACTAGGGCTCCTTGATGCCACACTCTTTAAGGAGGAGATGTTCCAAGTACAGGCTAGTACATTCCAACAAGTGGGAAGGGTAAGGGAACATAAAAACATAAGAACATAAGAAATAGGAGCAGGAATAGGCCACTTGGCCCCTCGAGCCATTCAATAATATCATGGCTGATCTTGGGCTCAAAGCCACTTCCCCGTCCACTTCCCATAACCCTTCACTCCCTTATATTGCAAAAATCTGTCTATCGCCACCTTAAATGTATTTAATGACCCAGCCTCCACAGCTCCCTGGGGCAGAGAATCCAATGGATTTACGACCCTCTGAGGGAAGAAATTCCTCCTCATCTCAGTTCTAAAAGGGCGACCCTTTATTCTGAGACTGTGCCCCCGAGTTCTAGATTTCCCCACGAGGGGAAACATCCTCTCTGCATCTACCCTGTCGAGCCCCCTCAGTATCTTATATGTTTCAATAAGATCACCTCTCATTCTTCTAAACTCCAATGAGTATAGGCCCAACCTGCTCAACCTTTCTTCATAAGTCAACCCCCTCATCTCTGGAATTAACCGAGTGAATCGTCTCTGAACTGCCTCCAATGCAAGTATATCCTTCCTTAAATAAGGAGACCAAAACTGTACGCAGTACTCCAGGTGTGGTCTCACCAATACCCTGTACAGTTGTAGCAGGACTTTCCTGCTTTTATATTCTAACCCTCTTGAAATAAAGGCCAACATTCCATTTGCCTTTTTGATTACTTGCTGTACCTGCATTCTAACTTTTTGTGTTTCATGCACAAGGACCCCCAGGTCCCTCTGTACTGTAGCATTTTGTAATCTCTCACCATTTAAATAATAATTTGCTTTTTAAAAAAAAATTCTGCCAAAGTGGCTAACCTCTCACTTTCCCACATTATACTCCATCTGTCAAATTTTTGCCCACTCACTTAGCCTGTCTATATCCCTCTGTAGATTCTTTGAGTCCTCTGCACAACTTGCTTTCCCACCCATCTTCGTATCATCCGCAAACTTGGCTACATTACACTCGGTCCCTTCACCCAAGTCATTAATGTAGATTGGACATAGAGGAACCAAAGCAAGGGCACCTTGGATGATGAGGGAGGTAGAGAAGATGATGAAACAGAAAAAGAGGGTGTATGATGAATGTCAGGTGAATTCTTCAAGGGAGAACCAGACCAAATACAATAAGTTGAGAGGGGATGTGAAAATAAGTTTGGCAAAGAGAGAATATGAGTATAGAATGGCGGTTAACATAAAAGGGAACCCAAAAATCCTCTACCGGCATGTAAACAGTAAGCGGGTAGTAAGAGGAGGGGTGAAGTCTATTAGGGACAAAGAAGGTGATATATGCTTCGAGGCGCAGGGCAAGGCTAGAATACTCAATGAGTACTTTGTATCGGTGTTTACTAAGGAGGTGGATGCTGACAAAATATCGGTAGAAGTGGAAAAGGTAGAAGCAATGGAAAGGGTGAAAATTGATAGACAGGATGTACTAGAAAGGCTGGGTATGCTTAGACTGGACAAGTCGCCTGGTCCAGATGGCTTGCATCCCAGGTTGCTAAGGGAATTGGGGGAGGAGATAGCGGAAGGGCTTGCCATCATTTTCCAATCTTCCCTAGATGCGGGGGAGGTGCCTGAGGATTGGAAAGTGGCAAATGTGACGCCATTGTTGAAGAAAGGGTGTAAGGACAATCCTAGTAACTACAGGCCAGTCAGTTTAACATCAGTGGTGGGTAAAGTTTTAGAAACAATAATCAAGGAAAAAATTAACAGGCATTTGGAGAGGTTTAAGCTAATTAAGGAGAGCCAACATGGGTTTGTAAAAGGCAGATCATGTTTGACTAATCTAATTGAATTTTTTGATGAAGTAACAGAGAGGGGTGATGAAGGGAATGCAGTGGATGTTGTCTACATGGATTTTCAGAAGGAGTTTGACAAAGTACCACATAGAAGGCTGGTTAACAAAATTGAGGCTCATGGAATAGGTGGGTCAGTGGCAGTTTGGATAAGGAATTGGCTTAAGGACAGAAAGCAGTGAGTTGTGGTAAATGGCTGTTTTTCAGACTGGAGGATGGTAGACAGTGGTGTTCCCCAAGGGTCAGTGCTGGGGCCACTGCTCTTTTGATATACATAAATGACCTGGATATTGGAATACAGAGTAGAATTTCTAAATTTGCCAATGACACCAAACTTGGGGGTGTGGCAAACAGTGAGGATGATATCAATCGACTGCATAGAAACATAGAAACATAGAAGATAGGAGCAGGAGTAGGCCATTCGGCCCCTCGAGCCTGTTCCGCTATTCAATGAGATCATGGCTGATCATCCAAATTCAGTACCCTGTCCCTGCCTTCTCCCCATATCCCTTGATCCCTTTAGCCTTAAGAAATATATCTAACTCCTTCTTGAATATATTTAATGAATTGGCCTCCACTGCCTTGTGTGGTAGAGAATGCTACAGGTTCACCACTCTCTGGGTGAAGAAATTCCTCCTCATCTTAGTCCTAAATAGCTTACCCCTTATCCTTAGACTGCAACAGGACATAGAAAGGCTAGCAGAATGGGCTGACAAGTGGCAGATGGAATTTAATACAGAGAAGTGTGAGGTGATGCATTTTGGCAGAAGGAACAGGGAGAGGCAATATACACTTAATGGCACAGTTTTAAAGAGTATACAGGGACAGAGGGACCTGGGAGTTAATGTGCATAGGTCCCTGAAGGTGGCGGGACATATTGTGAGAGTGGTTAACAAAGATGGGGGATCTTAGCTACAAGGACAGGTTGGAGAAGCTGGATTTGTTTTCATTAGAGCAAAGGAGGTTGAGGGGTGATTTGATAGAGGTGTACAAGATTATGACTGGTTTGGATAGGCTAGACGGGGAAAGGCTGTTCCCACTAGTTGATGGTACAAGGACTAGGGGACACAGATTGTAGATTTTGAGCAAGAGATACAGGGGGGATGTGAGGAAAATCTTTTTTACGCAGCGAGTGGTGAGGACGTGGAACTCGCTGCCGACGGAAGTGGTGGAAGCGGAGACACTCGATGTTTTCAAGGGGAGACTGGATAGGCACTTGAGGGAAATAAACTTGCAGGGTTACGGGGATAGAGCGGGGCAATGGGACTGACTGGATCGTTCTACAGAGAGTCGGCATGGACTCGATGGGCCGAATGGCCTCCTTCTGTGCCGTTATGACTCTATGGGGGAGAAATTCGGTGGAGCCGCAAACAGGGCGCCAAGCTCGCCTGGGCGCCACAATTAGCGCAGCGATCGGAGCAGTTGCGACCGCCGGAAATTCAGCTTGAACGCCCCAAGAGGGACACGGGGCGAGGCTCGAGGTGCTCCGCATCCCTCTTAGGGCGCTGACACTGAATATCGTAGCGCAACATGCCGTAACACCACACGCTGCAGCATTCTTAAGGGGGAGGGGCCTGCACCAGCGCGATTGGAGATCGCGAGTGCCGGCAAAAGAGCCCGGCACCGAGGAGAAGTGCTGGGCGCTCGGGACACAGCCGGCACTGCCCGGGGGGGTGCTCAGGAGGCCGGGGACGGAGGTGCTGGCAGGCGGCCGCCAAAAAAGACGGCCGCCCCGCACCTCCACCTTAATTTGCGCCACTGCCGCCACAGGTAGGCCCCGTGAACCGGGCGCGATTTGCAAACGGCGCTACAGAGGCGGGCACTACTGAATATCGAGATCGGGTCGGTAGCGGGGCGCTGCGCACACCGATGACGTCATCGGTGGCGGCGCAGCGCAACAGGCTAACGCTGCCATTAGCGCCCCAGCTAAATATCGCGGGAGGCGTGGCCAGTGGCGCTAAAGCCACTGAGTGCCCTCTTTAGGCGCTAACTGGTGGCGCAGCCCACCATATTTCTAGGCCTATGACTCTATGATTCGTGTACAAGGAGACCCACGTCCCTCTGAACACCAACATTTTCCAATCTCTCACCATTTAAAAAATACTCTGCTTTTCTATTTTTCCTACCAAAGTGGATAACTTTACATTTCCCCACATTATATTCCATTTGCCATGTTCTTGCCCACTCACTTAGCCTGTCTATATCCCCTTGAAGCCTCTTTGTGTAGGGGTCGCAAAATCCCCTCAGCCCCCGAAGATCGGGAAATATTAATTCGCATCGTGGACGAAGACTTGTGTGATTTAAATTGTCTCTGGGTTGGACAATGTTTTAAAACATACCCAGAACCGCAAAAGGCTGCGTTAAAAAGCTCGTAAGCTAGGCAGCACTTGGACACTGGAATCAAAGAACTTTGTGAATATCGCACACTTTAAGATTGTACATTTTATTAAAAGATGTACTCTTGAGTTTTGGACTGTTTAAATTGCCCAGGGCATAAAAATGGCTGAACAGACCTCATGGAAACAGAATTTTAAAAGGCAGCAGAAACAGACAGACAGGCTGTTAGCATATGAAAAGCTCAGCGCTGCCCTGTAGTAAGTTTGAATGGAGCCCGAGCTGTCAGTCAACCTGTAGTATTGGGCGGGTCCGGTAACCTACAAGCTGCTTGTTTACACTGGGGAGTAGCCCGTTTGAATCAGCCAATCATCCGACAGCAAGCACAATGGGTTGTTTACACACATCCATTCACTGAAATTGACTCTACTATGTGATGTCTCCATGTATGAATGGAGGAAGTTAAAAGCCCTTCTCTTGTGTATTCGGACTTTTCGGCGCGAAATTGAGCACGGACCTTTTCGGCGCGAAAACAGCAGGGACTCCCAGGCTATAAAGATTAAGCCCAGGAAGTCCTCTCTCTCTTTTGTCTACTCTTTGGACTGCAGGCGAGCAAGGCTTCTGACCCACTAGCAAGTCAATCTAGTGAGAAGTAAAGGGGTGGTAATTTAAGGGAAATGTTGCTAAGATTGTAAGGTTAACATTTGATATACCTATCAATTCATCCAATGAAAAGCGACGAGTTAAGATAGTAACTATAGGTTTTTATTGGCTAAATAACAGAGCCCACCCTCGTGGGTGATCGGGTCCAACAAGGAGGAATACCAGCCAGTCGACCACCTTTATACCTGGGCAAGCAGGCGGAGCCATGGGCGGAGTCAGCTGTGGTCAGCCCAGGTATAACAGCGTGACAAGAGGTGACCTTGTGTAGTGATACAACAGTGTAAACAGTGATAACCATAGTGTAACGATATAAACAGTGATAACCATAGTGTAACGATAGTGAACGATAAAAGTGGTTTACCACATTCACCCCTTGTTTAGATTTGAGTCCGGCGGGGTGAAGTGTACTACCAGTTCGGGTATGTCAGTCTGTCCGGAGGCCTCGTAAGTCTTTCTGATCGGCGCAGCAGCGGCGGCGGTGGTGCAGTGTCCGATGTTAATGCTGGTGTCTGCGTGGTCAGCGAAGGCTCGTGGGGTTCCGGCATGCCGTCTACCTGGGCTGGATTTGGGGGGGTGGTGGGGGGTAACGGTGGTGTCTCAGGGGTGCCCGAGGGTGCAAGGTCTCGTAAGGAGACTGTGTCCTCCCGCCCGTCTGGGTATTCCAATTGGCGTACTGGGGGTTGGCGTGCAGGAGGTCCACCCTCTCGACCAGGGGGTCCATTTTATGGGCCCTCACGTGCTTTCACAGCAAGACGGGCCCCGGAGAAGTCAGCCATGTTGGTAGCAAGGTTCCCGTAGTCGACTTCCTGGGGAAAACAAACATTCGTTCATGGGGGGTGGCGTTAATGGCCGTGCAAAGCAGTGACCGGATGGAATGCAGCGCTGCCGGGAGGACTTCCTGCCAGCGAGAGGTTGGGAGGCCCTTAGACTTTAAGGCTAAGAGAATGGCCTTCCAGACAGCCGCGTTCTCTCTTTCCACCTGGCCGTTCCCTCGGGGGTTGAAGCTGGTGGTCCTGCTTGCAGCAATACCTCTCGCTAGTAGGAACTGGCGAAGTTCCTCGCTCATGAAGGATGAGCCCCGGTCGCTATGTATATAGTTCGGGAACCCGAACAAGGCGAAGAGGTCGTTCAGGCATTGAACAATATCAGACCTGCACCACTCCTGTCCCACAGGGGAACAGGACCGCTCCCAGCCAGACAGAGGGAGAGATGCACAGGACGTACGCAATGCCTCAGACAGAAACAATCCATTAAGAGACAATAAGCAGACGTGCAGCAGCATCTACTTCCGCCTTATGGATCAAGGACTAATTAATAGAAAGAACTGTAACCAAATTGTATTAACTTTTATAGACAACTGAAGTGATCTTTTTTTCCCACACTTAGACACGACAAACACGTACCACTCTTTAACCTATCATAGTAAAAGATCAAACTTAACATGAAATCCTTATATATTTCGACCTGGAACATCCAAGGTCTACGCTCTTCGGTGCTAGACGTGAAGAGTAGGACCCCAGAGTTCATAGATGAAACTAAAGATCGAGATATTATCATTTTACAGGAAACTTGGTATAAAGGAAAAGGACACACTGGCTGTCCCCAAGGGTACACTGAGCTGGTGGTCCCCTCCAATAAATTACCAAGTGCAACCCAAGGCAGAGACTCCGGAGGCATACTGATCTGGTTTAAAGCAGAACTTAAGAATTACATCAAATTTATAAAAAAGGGCGAAAACCACATGTGGCTCAAACTTGAGAGGGAGATTATCTCAAACACCCAAGATGTTTACATTTGCGCACTTTATATCCCTCCAATTGATTCCCCGTACTTTAAAGAGGACACCTTCTCCAACATGGAGGGGGAAATTATCCAATACCAGGCCCAGGGGAACGTGTTGATCTGTGGGGACCTCAATTCAAGAACGGGCGAAGAACCGGACTTCACCAATAATCAGGGAAACAAATACGTATTCGGGAATAACCACTTTGACATCCCTTCCCTTCCATACAGGCATAACTGCAACAAGCAGTCAAATACCAACGGAAAACAGCTACTACAGCTCTGTCGAAACCTGGGTCTGTACATTGTCAATGGTAGGTTCATAGGAGACCTCCTAGGAAGATCGACCTATTGCTCACCTCTTGGCTGCAGCACAGTAGACTATATGATTACAGATTTAGACCCATCCTCTTTCAGAGCATTCACAGTCAAACCACAAACAACACTGTCAGATCACAGTCAAATTACTATGTATCTCAAAAAGACAGAAACAAACAACATAGAAACACAACCCAGTAAACTGTACAACACCAAAAAATCGTACAGATGGGCCAGAAACGACATGGAAAAATACCAGGAAACAATTAGCAATGCATCAACTCAAGCTCTCTTAGACACCTTTCTGGATAACATATACACTCACAATAAGGAAGGCGTAAACCGGGCAGTTATTAACCTAAACAATATTTTTGATAATTTGGCAACAAGTGCAAACTTGGAAGCTCGCAAGAACAAACCCAAAACAAAAAACTATGAAAAATGGTTTGACCCAGATTGCCATAACATGAGGAAAAAACTTAGAAAAATATCAAACCAAAAACACAGACATCCAGAAAACGAGGAATTACGCCTTACTTATTGTCAGACACTAACACAATACAGAAACACACTCAGAACCAAAAAAGAGCAATATATTAAGAATACACTCAGCTCCATGGAGGAATCCATTGATTCCAATTGTTTCTGGGACAACTTGAATACACTACACAAAAAACAACACGACGATTTGGCCATTCAAAATGGGGACACATGGGTAAACCACTTTGAAAAATTATACCAGAAAAACACACTAAGACCAGAGCAACACCAAATATGCAAAAAACTGGAAAAGCTAGAAATGGCCATAAAAGATAACCAAAACCCGCTAGACGCCATAATAACAGAAAAAGAACTTCTTGAAAAACTCAAGGACCTGCGACCAGGAAAAGCTTACGGGACAGACGGCATACTAAACGAGATGATTAAACACACAGACGACAAAATGAAACTGGCTATCCTAAAACTCTTCAACTTGGTTCTGAGTGTCGGTTATTTCCCTGATATCTGGAACAAAGGACTCATAACGCCCATATACAAAAGTGGGGACAAAATCGACCCAAACAACTATCGAGGCATCTGTGTAAACAGTAACCTGGGGAAGGTATTCTGTAGCATCATAAACAAAAGACTTATAAACTTCCTTGAGGAGCACAATGTCTTGAGTAAAATCCAAATTGGATTCCTGCCAAACTATAGAACATCCGATCATATCTTCACCCTACAGACCCTAATTGACAAACACGTTCACGATAACAAAAGCAAAATCTACGCATGCTTTGTAGATTTCCAGAAGGCTTTCGACTCCATCTGGCATGATGGTTTATTCCTGAAACTAATCGAAAGTGGGGTAGGAGGGAAAACATATGATGTAATTAAATCAATGTATACAAACAACAAATGTGCAGTTAAAATTGGAGACAAACAAACAAAATACTTCCCACAGGGGCGGGGGGTGACGCAGGGCTCGCCAATCTCACCGACACTCTTTAATATTTACATAAATTGATTGGCAAAACTACTTGAACAATCTACAGCACCCGGCCTCACCCTATATGAATCCAAGTTTAAATTCCTCCTCTATGCAGACGACCTGGTTCTGCTGTCACCAACTAAGGAGGGTCTACAGCAGAACCTGGACCTGCTGGAGTCGTACTGCCAGACTTGGGCCCTGACAATAAATCCCCAAAAAACCCAAGTCCTTGTGTTCCAGCAAAGATCCAAACATCAGGGACCCAAAATAAATTTCACAGTAGGAACAACCAAAATTGAACAAACCACTAACTACACATACTTGGGCTTAAAAATCAGTTCTACAGGAAACTTCAAACTGGCTGTGAATGAACTGAAAGAGAAAGCAAGAAGGGCTTTCTATGCCATCAAAAAATCAATCCAAATAGAAATCCCAATTAGCATTTGGCTCAAAATTTTCAAATCAGTAATTGAACCAATTGCGCTCTATGGCAGTGAGGTATGGGGACCGCTAACACAACAAGAATTTGCAAAATGGGACAAACACCCAATTGAGATCCTACATGCAGAATTCTGTAAAAGTATCCTCCGGACTCAAAGGAAAACAGTAAACAATGCATGCAGGGCGGAACTAGGTAAATATCCATTAATAATCACTATCCAAAAAAGAGCCACCAAATTTTGGAATCACCTACAAATGAGCAACCCCCAATGCTATCACTACGACGCCCTGAAATGCCAAGAGCTGACCATAAAGAAGAATACCCTCAGTCAACTAGTCCTGGGACTCAGTGAAGTAACTACTAACAATACTAACAATAACCAGCCCCAGGACAGTGACAGGGTAACACAAAGAATTCGACCCAACACAATCGTCGCTAAGCAAAAGGAAAAATATCTGACATATTGGGCAGAAACAACAAAAACCCAAAGCAAACTCAATTGCTACTTGGCCCTAAACAGACAATACAACACAGCTGATTACCTGACCATGGTAAAGGATAACAAACTGAGAAGAACCTTGACAAGCTACAGACTTAGCGAACATAGCCTAGCGATCGAAAAAGGCAGACACAGGCAGACCAGGCTGCCAAGAGAAGACAGGATATGCTCTCACTGCAGTCAGGGAGTAGTGGAGACAGAGATGCACTTCCTCACAGCCTATGGAAAATATCAGGACATCAGGGAGAATTTCTACCAAAAATTCTCACAAATATGCCCTGAATTCAGAAATCTGAATGACAACCAAAAACTCCCATTCCTACTGGGGGAGGAGAGAAGCTGTGTAACACTGGCGGCACACTATGTTACAGCTTGCCATGAACAGAGGGACAACCAGTAAACTAAGAAAAGAGTATGTATAAACAATGCGAATGTATATTTATACACTCAGGGATATACCTGTTTATACACTGTATGAATAGAACTGCGTTTATGTGTTCAACCATAAATGTATTTTGATGCTTTGGCAACATAAGATGTACCTTATCATGCCAATAAAGCGATTTGAATTTGAATTTGAATTTGATAACCGTGGTACTGGTCATGTCTGGGCAGGGGAAGGCAAAGGGGAAACGGGAGTACTCATCAATGATGTTGAGGAAGTACACATTACGGTCAGAGGACGGGAGGGGCCCCTTAAAATCGATGCTCAAGCGCTCGAAGGGGCGGGTGGCCTTGATCAGGCTTGCTCTGTCCGGCCTAAAGAAATGCGGTTTGCATTCGGCACAGGTTTGGCAGTTCCTGGTCATGGTCCTGACCTCCTCGATGGAGTAGGGCAGGTTGCGGGCCTTGATGAAGTGGTAAAGTCTGGTGACCCCAGGGTGGCAGAGGTCGTTGTGGAGGGTCTGCAGTCTATCAATTTGCGTGTTGGCGCATGTACTTCGTGATAGAGCATCTGGGGGTTCGTTCAGTTTACCAGGCCGGTACAAGATATCATAATCATAGGTGGAGAGCTCGATTCTCCACCTCAAGATCTTGTCGTTCTTGATTTTGCCCCTCAGCTTGTTATTGAACATAAAAGCGACCGAACGCTGGTCGGTGAGGAGGGTAAATCGTTTGCCTGCCAGGTAATGCCTTCAGCGTCGTACTGCCTCCACGATCGCCTGGGCCTCCTTCTCGACCAAAGAGTGTCGGATCTCAGGGCCCTGGAGGGTCCTTGAGAAGAAGGCCACAGGTCTCCCCGCCTGGTTAAGGGTTGCAGCTAGGGCGAAGTCGGATGCATCGCTCTCCACTTGGAAAGGGATAGACTCATCCACCGCGTGCATTGTGGCCTTAGCAATGTCTCCCTTTATGAGGGAGAAGGCTGCGCACGCTTCTGCTGTCAGGGGGAAGGAGGTGGACTTCATGAGGGGTCTGGCTTTGTCCGCATAATTCGGCACCCATTGGGCATAGTAGGCGAAGAGCCCCAGGGTTCTCTTCAGCGCCTTTGGACAGTGGGGGAGGGGAAGCTCCATAAGGGGGCGCATTCTTTCAGGGTCGGGGCCGATGACTCCGTTCTCTACTACGCAGCCGAGGATGGCAAGACGCGAGGTGTTAAACACACATTTCTCCTTATTGTAAGTGAGGTTCAGCCGTTCGGCCGTACGGAGGAATTTCTCCAGATTAACATCGTGGTCCTGCCGGTCGCGGCCGCAGATGGTGATGTTATCTAGATAAGGGAACGTGGCCTGCAGCCCGTTCTGGTCAACCATCCGGTCCATCTCCCTTTGGAAGACCGAAACCCCGTTGGTGACACCGAAGGGAACCCTAAGGAAGTGGTAGAGGCGGCCATTCGCCTCGAAGGCGGTATACTGGCGGTCCTCAGGGCAGATAGGGAGTTGGTGATAGGCCGACTTAAGGTCGATGGTAGAGAATACCCGGTACTGTGCAATCTGATTGACCATATCAGATATGCGGGGAAGGGGGTATGCGTCCAGCTGGGTGTACGGGTTTATGGTTTGGCTGTCGTCGATGACCAGGCGGTTTTTATTGCCGGTCTTAACGACTACGACCTGGGCACGCCAGGGGCTGTTGCTCCTCTCGATGATGCCCTCCTTCAGGAGACGCTGCACCTCAGAGCTAATAAAGGCTCTGTCCCCGGCGCTGTACCGCCTGCTCTTGGTGGCGACGGGTTTACAGTCGCGGGTGAGGTTAGCGAACAGGGAGGGGGGCGGGACCTTGAGGGTGGATAGGCCGCAGGTGTTACGCGGTGGGCGGTTTAAAGGCTGCTGGTTGTTGACTGTGAGTGGGGGGAGGGGTCCACCGTATGCCAAAGTGACACTTTGAAGGTGGGATTGGAAGTCCAGCCCTAGTAGGACGGCAGCGCAGAGCTGGGGCAGGACGAGGAGTTTAAAATTTTTATACTCCGTGCCCCTAACCGACAGGGTCACAACACAGTAGCCGCTGATGTCTGTAGAATGGGACCTCGACGCCATCGAGATCCGGTTGCGCGTTGGCCGGACAGTGAGGGAGTAGTGGCTCACTGTGTCTGGATGGATGAAACTCTCTGTGCTTCCGCTGTCGAACAGGCAGGTCGTGGCGTGGCCGTTTACTTTGATGTCCATCATGGACTTGGACAGGTGATGCGGGCGAGCTTGGTCCAGTGTGACGGAGGCTAGTGTATGGCTGAGCGAGCTGCTGTAGTCTGCGGGTGAGGCGGTGGTCGGGTCTGGAGACAAGGTGGCGGTCGAGTGTGGTGGACAAAATGGCGGTGCCCACGACGTTGAATAAAATGGCGGAGAAGATGGCCGCCCCCACAACTTGCATGAGGCACTGCTGGCGTCTGTGGCTCTCCCCCTGCAGGCCTTCGCGAAGTGGCCTTTCTTGTGGCAGTCGGAGCAAGTCGCGTTTCTTGCAGGGCAGCACGTCCTCGGGTGTTTCGCCTGGCCACAGAAGAAGCAGCCGGCGGCCCGATCGCGGGGCTCCGACGTCGCAGCCGGTACCGGGGGTGGCGGTCCCGATCGGTTCTGGGACGCCGACGCTGAGGTAGGTCCCAGAGGCGGCGGTGCGAGGGGTATTGCGGCCGGGGTCGGGCCGGAGTCCCAGGGTCGCGCAGCACAGTACCTGGAGTACGCCTCGAGGTCCCGATGGGCCACTTCCAGAGAGCGAGCGAGGGCTGCAGTTGTATTCAGGTCGAGGTCCTTTGATTCGAGCAGTCTTTGCCGTGAGTAGTCGGACCGAAGGCCTTTCAAGAAGGCATCGCGGATATTCCCTTCAGTATTTTCTGCAGCCGTTACAGCTTTAAAGTCACAGTCCCTGCCGAGTGTTTGTAGCGCCCGTAAAAATTCATCTACAGACTCTCCTGGCTGTTGCGAGCGGGATCTTAGGAGATGTCTGGCATACATAGAATTTAACGGGCTCCGGTACTGCTCTTTCAGCAGGTTGAGGGCGTCCTCGTATGTAGCAAGGTCCCGGATGAATGCAAATACTTTAGGGCTCACCTGGGCGGTCAGAACTCTTAGTTTGGATCCCGGAAGCACGCCGGATTCTCCCAGGTAGGATTCGAAACAGCTCAGCCAGTGTTCGAAGTCGAGGGCTGAGTTCGCTGCCTGAGGGTTTAGATCCAGGTACGGCGGCCGGAGGGCTCGCAGCCAGGCCGGCTGCTGTGGCTGCTGTAGCTGGCCGTTTGGCTGGTCGTTTGGCTGCTCCGATCCACTCATTTCAAAATTTAGCCAATAAAATTGATATACCTATCAATTCATCCAATGAAAAGCGACGAGTTAAAATAGTAACTATAGGTTTTTATTGGCTAAATAACAGAGCCCACCCTCGTGGGTGATCGGGTCCAACAAGGAGGAATACCAGCCAGTCGACCACCTTTATACCTGGGCGAGCAGGCGGAGCCATGGGCGGAGTCAGCTGTGGTCAGCCCAGGTATAACAGCGTGACAAGAGGTGACCTTGTGTAGTGATACAACAGTGTAAACAGTGATAACCATAGTGTAACGATATAAACAGTGATAACCATAGTGTAACGATAGTGAAGGATAAAAGTGGTTTACCACAACATTGTAGCCATTTATCCCTCATTTTTGCCGTCTGCCTTCCCCTGTTAAGCAATTTTACCTTGATTACTTTGATCGTGTGGTGTAGTTTCTTTAGTTTTAATAAAATTTGACTTTCTTGCATCCAGACCATTTGTCCATTTTTAATACATCATTAATTATAAGTTCCTCCAGTCAGAACTGGAGGGGGGGGGGTTTAGCGATTCGAAACCGCTGATTGGAATTGGTCACAGTGCAGTGGCAAAGGCTGCCTGACCAGGTAAATTACCGTAAACCAGGTAAAGGATGCCCCCCTACATTTGCATCCTCCTCACAACTTACATTCCCACCCAGCTTTGTATCATCAGCAAACTTGGATATATTACATTCGGTCCCCTCATCCAAATCATTTATGTAGATTGTGCATAGCTGTGGCCAAAGCACTGATCCTTGCAGTACCCCGCTAGTTACAGCCTGCCAACCCGAAAATGACCCGTTTATTCCTACTCTGTCTGTTTTCTGTCTGTTAACTAATTCTCAATCCATGCTAGTGTATTACCCCCAATCCCATGAGCCCTAATTTTGTTTAATAACCTCTTGTGTGGCACCTTATCGAATGCCTTCTGAAAATCCAAATACACCACATCCACTGGGTCCCCCTTATCTATTCTGCTAGTTACAACCTCAAAAAATTACTTGTAGGAACCGTTCTAGAATCTATGGAATTTTGGAAAATGACAACCAATGCATTCACTCTCTCTAGCCAACTCTTTCAAATCCCTAGGATGTAGGCCATCAGGTCCAGGGGGTTTATCGGCTTTCAGTCCCATTCATTTCTTCAGTACTATTTTATTACTAATACTAATTTTTTTCAGTTGCTCATTCTCACTAGGCCCTTGGTTTTCCGCTATTACTGGGAAGATTTTTGTGTCTTCTTCCGTGAAGACAGACACAAAGTATTTGTTTAGTTTCTCTGCCATTTCCTTATTCCCCATTATAATTTCTCCTGTCTCGGCCTGTAAGGAACCCACATTTACTTTCGCTAATCTTATAGAAACATAGAAGATAGGAGCAGGAGTAGGCCATTTGGCCCTTCGAGCCTGCTCCACCATTCAATGAGATCATGGCTGATCATTCAAATTCAGTACCCGGTCCCTGCCTTCTCCCCATATCCCTTGATCCCTTTAGCCTTAAGAAATATATCCAACTCTTTCTTGAATATATTTAATGAACTGGCCTCTACTGCCTTCTGTGGCAGAGAATTCCACAGGTTCACCACACTTTCGGTGAAGAAATTCCTCCTCATTTCAGTCCTAAATGTCCTACCCCTTATCCTTAGACTATGACCCCTGGTTCTGGACTCCCCGACCATCGGCAACATCCTTCCAGCATCTAGTCTGTCCAGGCCTGACAGAATTTTATAGGTTTTGATGAGATCCCCTCTCAATCTTCTAAACTCCAGTGAGTATAAGCCCAATTGACGCAATCTCTCCTCATATGTCACTCCTGCCATCCCAGGTATCAGCCTGGTGAATCTTCACTGCACTCCTTCCATGGCAAGATCGTCCTTCCTCAGATAAGGCGACCAAAACTGCACACAATACTCAAGGTGCGGTCTCACCAAGGCCCTGTACAACTGTAGCAAGACATCCTTGTTCCTGTACTCGAACCCTCTTGCTACGAAGGCCAACATACCAATTGCCTTCTTAACCACCTGCTGCACCTGCATGCTTACCTTCAGCGACTGGTGCACAAGAACACCCAGGTCTCTTTGCACTTCCCCTTCTCCCAATCTATTGCCATTCAAATAATAATCTGCCTTCCTGTTTTTGCCACCAAAGTGGATAACCTCACATTTATCCACATTATAGTGCATTTGCCATGTTTCTGCCCAATCACCTAACCTGTCCAAATCGTACTGGAGTTTCATGACATCCTCCTCACAGCACACGCGCCCACCCAGCTTTGTGTCATCTGCAAATTTGGAGATATTACATCCAATTCCCTCATCCAGATCATTAATATATTTTGCGAACAGCTGGGGTCCTAGGACCGATCCTTGCGGTACCCCACTAGTCACTGCCTGCCACTCGGAAAACGACCCGTTTATTCCAACTCTTTGCTTTCTGTCCGCCAACCAGTTCTCTATCCAAGTCAATACCTTGCCCCCAATCCCATGTGCCTTAATTTTGCACGCTAATCTCTTATGCGGGACCTTATCGAAAGCCTTCTGAAAGTCCAAATACACCACATCCACTGGTTCTCCCTTATCTATTTTACCAGTTACATCCTCAAAAAATTCCTGTTGATTAGTCAAGCATGATTTACCTTTTGTAAATCCATGTTGACTTTGTCCGATCCTGTCACTGCTTTCCAAGTGCTCTGCTATTACATCTTTTATAATGGACTCCAGCATTTTCCCCACTACCGATGTCAGGCTTACTGGTCTATAATTCCCCACTTTTTCTCTGCCACCTTTTTTGAATAGTGGGGTAACATTAGCTACCCTCCAATCCATGGGTACTGTTCCAGAGTCTATTGAGTTCTGGAAGATGACCAGCAATGCATCTACTATTTCTAGGGCCACTTCCTTAAGTACCCTGGGATGTAGATTGTCAGGCCCTGGGGATTTATCGACCTTCAGTCCCATCAATTTTCCTAACACCATTTCCCTACAAATACTGATTTCTTTCAGTTCCACCCTTTCATCAGACCCTATGTTCCCTGGTATTTCTGGGAGGTTATTTATGTCCTCCTTTGTGAAGACAGAACCAAAATATGTATTTAATTGGTCTGCCATTTCTTTGTTCCCCATTATAAATTCCCCCGATTCTGACTGCAAGGGACCTACGCTTGACTTCACCAATCTTTTTCTCTTCACATGTCTATAAAAGCTTTTACAGTCAGTTTTTATGTTCCCTGAAAGCTTACTCTCATATTCTATTTTCCCTTTCTTAATTAATCTCTTTGTCCTCCTTTGTTGAATCCTGAACTGCTCCCAATCCTCTGGATTATTGCTTTTTCTGGCCAATTTGTATGTCCTCTCCTTGGATCTTATGCTATCCCTAATTTCACTTGTTAGCCACAGTTGAGTCACCTTTTTTGCTTTATTTTTATGCCAAACTGGGATGAACAACTTCTGTAGTTCATCCATTCGGTCTTTGAATGTTTGCCATTGCCTATCCACCGTCAACCCTTTGAGTGTCATTCCTCAATCAATCCTACCCAACTCGCTCCTCAGACCATTGTAGTTTCCTTTATTTAAATTGAGGACCCTAGTTTCTGAGTCCACTACTTCATTCTCCATCTTAATGAAGAATTCGATCATATTATGATCGCTCCGACCCAAGGGGCCTCTTACAACAAGATTGCTAATTAATCCTTTCTCGTTACTTAATACCCAGTCTAAGATGGCCTGATCTCTGGTTGGTTCCTCGACATATTGGTCCAGGAAACCATCCCGTAAACACTCCAGAAATTCCTCCTCCACAGTATTGTTACTAATTTGGTTAGCCCAACCTATATGTAGATTAAAGTCACCCATGATGACTGCTGTGCCCTTATTGCACGCTTCTTTAATTTCCCTTTTAATGCCATCCCCAACCTCTGCCTTACTGTTTTGAGGTCTATATACCACTCCCACTAATGTTTTTTTCCCCTTAGTATTCCTCAATTCTACCCATACAGATTCCATATAATCAGAGCTAATATCCTTCATTACAATTGTGTTAATCCCTTCTTTAACCAGTAATGCTACCCCACCTCCCTTTCCTTTTTGCCTATCTTTCCTGAATATCGAATACCCCTGGATGTTGAGTTCCCAGCCTTGGCCATCCTTGGGCCACGTTTCCGTAATCCCAACCAAATCATATTCGTTTACCTCTATTACTATCTTTAACTTCTCTTGTTAGCCACGGTTGGACCACTTTTCCTGTGGGGTTTTTGTGCCTTAAAGGAATGTATATTTGTTGTAAATTATGCATTAATTCTTTAAATGCTAGCCATTGCTTGTTTACCATCATAACTTTTAATGCAGTTTCCCAATCTACCCCAGCCAACTCGCCCCTCATACCTACGTAATTTGCTTTGTTTAGATTTAAGACCCTAGTTTCGGATTTAACTAAATCACTTTCAAACTCAATATAAAATTCTATCATATTATGGTTACTCTTCCCTAAATGCCCCTTTACTACAAAGTTATTAATTAATTCTTTCTCATTGCACAATACTAGATCTAAAATAGCCTGTTCCCTAGTTGGTTACTCAACATACTGATCTAGAAAACTATCTTGCATACATTCCATGAATTTGTCCTCCACACTAGATGCAGGAAGGATGTTCCCGATGGCCGGGGAGTCCAAAACCAGGGGCCACAGTCTAAGGATAAGAGGAAGGCCATTTAGGACAGAGATGGGGAGGAATTTCTTCACCCAGAGAGTGGTGAATCTGTGGAATTCTCTACCACAGAAGGCAGTGGAGGCCAGTTCATTAAATATATTCAAGAAGGAGTTGGATATATTTCTTAAGGCTAAAGGGATCAAGGGATATGGGGAGAAAGCAGGAACAGGGTACTGAATTTGGATGATCAGCCATGATCGCATTGAATGGCGGAGCAGGCTCGAGGGGCCGAATGGCCGACTCCTGCTCCTATCTTCTATGTTTCTATGTTTCTATACTATCACTGTAAATTTGGTTTGCCCAGTCTATATGTAGATTAAAGTCCCCCATGATTACTGTATTACCCTTGTTACATGCGCCTCTAATTTCCTGATTTATCCTCTGCCCTACATTACAACTACTGTTTCCAGGCCTATAAACAACTCCCACCAATGTTTTCCGCCCCTTGCTCTTTCTTAGTTCCACCCAAATTGATTCTTCTTCTTGATTTTTGGGGATAAGATCCTTTCTCTCTCCTGTCTTTATCCCATCCTTTATTTTCAGGGCTCCCCTCCTCCTTTCCCATTTTGCCTGTCTCTTCTAAAAGTTAAGGATCCTGGAATATTTAGTTCCCAACCTTGGCCACTTTGCAACCGCATCTTCGTTATGGCTGTTAGAACAAACCTGTTCATTTCTATCTGCGCTATTAATTCATTCATTTTGTTGCGAATGACAGAGTAACAAAGGGAATAAGGCATCAGTGACATCATGGGAAAATAGAAATAAGTCAAAGCTAAAGGCACTACATCTTTCTATCACTACTCTGCTCTAGAACCTTGACATTTCTCTCGCTGCTTTTAAATTTACTCTTTCCTGAATCCTCCCACCCCCTTCATTAGTTTAAAGCCCTGTTACTGCCCTAGTTATTCAGTTTGCCAGGACCTGGTCCCAGCCCGGTTTAAGTGGAGCCCGTCCCAACGGAACAGCTCCCTCTTTCCCCAGTACTGGTGCCAGTGCCCCATGAACTGAAACCCCTTCATCCCACACCACTCTTTGATCCACGCATTTAAACCTCTAATCTGTTTGTCCCTATGCCAATTTGCACGTGGCTCAGGTAACAATCCAGAGATTATTGCCTTTCAGGTTCTGCTTTTTAATTTGGATCCTAGCTCCTCAAACTCCCTCAGAGTTGGGTACAGGGCGTATATTTTCAAAGTTTGCGGATGATACATAACTTGGCAACGTAGTAAATAGTGAGCATGGTAGTAGCAGACTTCAGGAGGACAAAGACAGACTGGCGACATGGGCAGACACTTGGCAGATGAAATCTAATGCAGGTAATGAAATGTTGCACTTTGGCAGAAACAATATGGAGAGGCAGTATAACCTAAATGATTGTAGATGGTACACACTGCAGACACAGTACGCCGGTGGTGGATGTTGAGTCTGTGTGTTCCAGATATACTTATTTTAAATAACTGGACACAGACAACAGGAAAAACTTAAACAGGTCTTTACTACTTGAAGGTCAGGGCTGAACTGCTTTACAAATTACTACACAGAGCTTATATACCGGTGTGGTCACCACCGGTGCTACAATATACAGTAGCAAGAGAAAGTAGTCCATCTTCTTAAGGTAGTTCTCTTAAGGTGGTACAGGTTACATACACCACAATTCCTCCCTTTTTAGCTTAACAGTGTACACCCCAATTTAAACATAACATGGATAACATATATACAACTTTCATGCAACTGTTCAAAGATTCAGTCTCTGAGGAGGCCTCCTGATCCGAGTTGGATAATGCCTTTCAGGGGTCTCTGATTCTGGTTGCTGGGGTGACTCCTCTAATTGATCTCTTATGGATTGAACATCCTCATGTACGTTCGCATTTGAGGTAGATGCTACAGGTTCAATAATTTCTTCCACTGGTGTCTCTGCCGTAGCCATGGGTTCGACCCTTGTTTTCGATTCTACAAGTTGGTCAGCATGACGTCGTATTACGTTTTCACCAATCTCTACCGTGTACATCAGGGGTCCTTGTCTGGCACGAATTGTTCCAGATTGCCATTTCTCATTCTTATAGTCCCGGGCTAACACTGGTTGTCCTATTTCGAAACTCCGAGTGGTCTTGTTATTTACATGCTGGAACTGTTTGTTTTTGACTTCCCTACGCACATTTGGTTTTAACAAGTCCAAACTGGACCGCAACCTCCTGTTATAAAACATCATGGCAGGACTTTGATTTGTCACTGCATGTGTGGCGTTTCGATATGCCATTAGGAAATTGTCCACCTTGTGTTGTAGTGGAATATGGTCTTCGCTCATGGCCTTTATCGCCTTTTTGAATGTTTGTACAAATCTCTCGGCCAACCCATTTGTAGCCGGATGATATGGGGCAGATGTATAATGTTTCACCCCATTCTTCTTCATGAATTTCTGGAATTCTTCTGACATGAACTGCGGTCCGTTGTCTGAACATATCTGTTCTGGCAATCCATTTCTTGCAAATATGGTTCTTAGAACTGCGATCGTCTTTTCCGAGGTAGTGGTCGCCATCTTAATCACTTCTGGCCATTTAGAATGTGCGTCTACCGCTATCAAAAACATGGAATCCATGAATGGACCTGCAAAATCGATATGTACACGCTGCCATGGGGTTGAAGGCCATTCCCATGGATGCAGCGGTGCAATTGGAGGTGCATTTTGAACTTTTTGGCACCCTGAGCAGCTTTTAGTCAGATCCTCTATTTGTTTGTCGATACCTGGCCACCACACATAAGCCCTAGCAAGGCTTTTCATCTTGACTCCCCCCAGATGACCTTCATGCAGTTCCTTTAGAACTCTCTCCCTTAATTTAGGAGGAATAATCACCCTTGTTCCATACATCAATGTTCCTTGACAGATGGACAGCTGTTCTCGTCTGGCTGAGAATGCCGGTAACAGTGGTTCGCCATGTGCTGGCCATCCCTTCACTGTCAATTCGTAGACCCGAGACAGTGTCGGGCCGTTCCTGGTCTCTCTCTCAATACTCGCATTGGTGACTGGCAAACATTCGATGATGGTCGAGTGAAATAACTCAACAGGGTCAACTGTTGGTGCTTCTTCCGCTGTAGGTAGTGGCAGGCGCGACAGCCCATCAGCATTACCATGTTGCTTTGTACCTTTGAATTCGATCTCATATTGATGTGCCCCTAGGAAAAGGGACCATCTCTGGAGCCTCTGCGCTGTCATCACCGAAACACCCTTCTTCGGGTTAAAAATGGAAACCAACGGCTGGTGGTCTGTCAGCAGCGTAAACTTTTGGCCTTGCAGGTAACGATTAAATTTTTTTACTCCCCACACGAGGCTGAGAGCCTCCCTATCTATCTGAGCATAGTTGCGCTCAGCGGAGGTCAATGATCTGGATGCGAACGCGACTGGTCTTTCCAAGCCATTTGGCAACTTATGTGATAGCACTGCCCCAATACCATATGGAGAAGCATCACAAGCTAAACGAATAGGCAGCGTTGTGTTAAAGTGAGCCAACACTTCCTTAGAGGTGATCAATGCCTTGCTTTTGTGAAAAGCCCGCTTACAGTCCTCGCTCCACTTCCATGGCACTCCCTTTTGTAAAAGAGCGTTCAGCGGGTGTAGCACCGTGGATAAATTTGGCAGAAACTTATGGTAATAGTTAATCAACCCTAGGAACGACCTCAACTGGGATACATTTTCCGGAGCGGGAGCCTTCACAACAGCTTCGATCTTGTCAGGTGACTTGTGAAGCCCCTCCTGGTCAATGACGTGACCACAGTACGAGATTCGCTTCTGAAAGAACTCACATTTCTGGCGATTAACTCGAAGTCCATACTCTTTCAATCTGGTGAGCACCTGTTCCAAATTAGCAAGGTGTTCCTCATCATCATCTCCTGTAATAAGAATGTCGTCCAGATAGCATTGTGTGCCAGGAATTCCCTGTAATACCTGCTCCATGGCCCTTTGCCAAATCGCTGGAGCTGATGCCACTCCAAAAACCATCTATTATACCGATATAAGCCCTTATGCGTGTTGATCGTGAGATACTGGCGTGACGCTTCATCAACTTCCATCTGTAAGTACGCCTGCGCCAGGTCTATTTTGGTGAAGTGTTTCCCGCCAGACAACGAAGCGAAGATATCCTCAATCCGCGGAAGCGGATATTGCACCGTGTGAAGAACCGGATTAACAGTGATCTTGAAATCGCCACAGATGCGAACCTTCCCCGGTTCCCCCGGCTTGTTGTTCAATGAACGCTTCATGACGGGAACAATGGGCGTGGCCCATTCGCTCCAGTCCACCTTTGACAGTACTCCTGAACGTTCTAGCCCTTCCAGTTCAGCTTCCACAGCAGGTCGTATCGCATAAGGTACCGGTCTGGCTTTGAAAAATTTCGGGTTTGCATGTTCTTCAGCCTTGATGTTTGCCGTAATTCCTTTCAGTGTTCCTAGTCCCTGTTGGAACACCTCCTTAGCATCGTCCAATATTCTGGACAGTCGTTTAGGTTTGACATCGTCCTTTTTAC
Source organism: Somniosus microcephalus (assembly GCF_052327205.1). Lineage (NCBI taxonomy): Eukaryota > Metazoa > Chordata > Chondrichthyes > Squaliformes > Somniosidae > Somniosus > Somniosus microcephalus. The sequence goes on along the minus strand of NC_140987.1, from coordinate 4,424,767 downwards.
CGGAATCTACAGTTAGTGCTTTTAAGGAATGCCAGTCCATATTTATTCTCCTGATCCATTCCCGTCCCAGTAGTGGTGGATGTAGTGTATGTACCCGTCTACCTTTAAGGGAACTATTGAATGTAACCGTTCACCTTTAAGAGAACTACTTTAGGTGTGGCACTATTTGTTTGGCTTCTGTATACTGTAATACCGATAGTGACCACACCAGTATATAAGTGTTGTGGCAGGATTGCTGGGGCAGATTCGCCCGGACCTTCGAATAGTAAAGACCTGTTTGTTTGTTACTTCTGAAGTCTGTGTATTTATTAACTGCACAACCCACAGACTTTACAGTGGCGATGAGTCCGATCGTACCCTGCGGCAAGACTACCAAAGCAACGAAGAGCGTCGAAGAGAGGCAACCGCCCTCGTCGTGCTGCTGAAAGAAAACACGAGGCTGCAGCAGGAGGAAGGAGGAAGACTTTAGCAACAAAAGCTTCCATCTACAACAGGCACTGACTACCCTTCTACCACGGTGCGGAGTGAGCCGATCAGCAGGAAACAAGGCGGCCGCGGAGACTGTGAGTAGGGGAAGGTGTAGAGAATATCTGGAGGATAAGGGCTGTGCACTCGACCACGGTCGAGGGGGAACGGAGCCGGTCAGAAAGTCGGGTCCAACGGCGTCGTGAGACAGTCGGACCTCGATCGGCGGGAAAAGCCGGGCAGCGACCGCAGCCACGAAGCGCTGAGACTGGGAGTAGGCGCGGGAAGAGAAACCCAGCCGCAGCCGGGGAGGGAAACACCGGTCTGCGAGAGGGCTGGGAGGTGAACAGGAACCGTGCGGGTGGGAGAGAGAGACAGAGCCGAGCAAGGGGAGAGAGACTGCGCGAGAGCCAGTCCAGCGACTGAACTGTTCTCCACCAACGGGGTACCCAGAGCCGGTAGAACCGAACGTGCGGGAGAGGGTGAGACAGAGCCGAGCAAGGGGAGAGAGACTGTGCGAGAGCCAGTCCAGCGGCTGAACTGTTCTCCACCAACTGGGTACCCAGGGCCGGTAGAACCGAACGTGCGGGAGAGAGAGCGACAGAGCCGGGTACGGAGAGAGAGACTGCGCGAGAGCCAGTCCAGCGGCTGAACTGTCCTCCGTTAACGGGGTGTACCCAGCGCCGTTAGAGCCGTGCGGGCGGGAGGAAAAGACAGAGCCGAGTAAGGGGAGCTGTGCGAGAGCCAGCCCAGCGGCTGAACCTGTCCGCTGTGGGGAAAGCGTACCCCTTCCACCAGGAAGAAACACGGGAAGCCGCCATTAGGCGGAGGAGACGACAGAAGCGGGAAACCGCCATTGAAGTGGGCGGGGAGAGAAAGGAAGAGCGGGAAACCGCCATTTTCGCGGGAAAACCGCCATCTTAACTGACATACCGCCATTGAAGTGGGCGGGGAGAGAAGGAAAGAGCGGGAAACCGCCGATTTCGCGGGGAAACCGCCATCTTAGAAATAAACAAATAAATAAGAATACTTAAAGAAATACTGGTGCTGCTCCCAAGGGAAGAAAGATGCCTAAGTGAGGGAATATTAACGACTTTAATTCTGAAATAGAAGACTGGGCCACGTACGTGGAACGCATAGAGATCTATTGCGAAGCCAACAAAATAGAGGAAGACGACAAGGCGATAACATTGCTAAACTCGATGGGGGCAAAAACATACGGGCTCTTGAAGCATCTAATAGCACCAGATAAACCAGCGGATCAGACCTTCGAAGAGATTGTGGCTGTGCTGAAGGACCACTTGAACCCCACACCGTTGATGCTGGCTGAACGATTCAAATTCTACGCAAGAACGCAGAGGAAAGACGAAAGCAACGCGGAATACTTGGTCGAACTGCGTAGGCTAGCGAAATACTGCCAGTTCGGAGGGAATCTGACAGAAGCACTGCGGGACAAGTTCGTATGCGGATTGTCCAAAGAAGGGACGCAGAAGCGACTACTGGAAGAGAACAACCTCACACTGGACAGGGCTGTCCTTATAGCTGCATTGCACGAAGCCGCAGCGAAAGGAACGGCGGAAATGCAACTAATGCAACAGCACGGTGGCATAGTGGTTAGCACTGTTGCCTCACAGCGCCAGAGACCCGGGTTCGAATCCGGCCTCGGGCGACTGTCTGTGTGGAGTTTGCACATTCTCCCCGTGTTTGCGTGGGTTTTCTCCGGGTGCTCCGGTTTCCTCCCACAGTCCAAAGATGTGCGGGTTAGGTTGATTGGCTATGATAAATTGACCCTTAGTGTTAGGGGGATTAAATACATGGGGTTACAGGGATAGGGTGGGATATGTGTCGGTGCAGGCTCGATGGGCCGAAATGGCCTCTATCTGCACTGTGGGGTTTCTGTGATTTCTGTGATAAAGGCGGCGGCACTCGGGGTGGACCACATTACTTCAAGCACAACAAAATGCTACCGTTGTGGGAAGACAACGCATGACCAGAATCAATGCTGGTTTAAGAACCAAGAGTGTAGGAAATGTGGCAAACTGGGTCACATCGCGAAGGTATGCCGGTCAGGGAAGAAGACCAACAATCAAAGGAAGCCACCACAAGAAAAGTACAACAAGGCACACAAGGTGGCTGAGAAGAGTTCAGACGAACAGAATTCAGACTCAGACCCAAACAACCAGGAGCTGGGTAGTCTGAGAATCCACAATGTGGGTAAAGAAACGGATCTACAAACCATCTGGGTCATACTAAAAATAGCTGGAGTCCAAGTAAGGATGGAGCTGGACACTGGATCAGCTCTATCAGTCATCAACCGAAGGGACTACCACCGGCTATTCTCTCACATACCTTTAAGAAATACCAAGTTCGTATTACAGACATACACGGGGCATAACGTATACCCCATGGGGAAAATAAGAGTCAAGGTGAGAGATAGGGGTAAAGAACACCCAAGAATGAACTTGTACGTATTACCTGAAGGAGGACCACCACTTCTAGGACGGGAGTGGATTAAGAAAATAGATATGGAATGGCACTACCTAAAAGCCATAATGAGGGAGGACTCGGTGCAAGCTATCAGCTCAGATTCTGAAATGGATGTCGATAAGACCAATTCAAATATGGAAGACAAGGCTAAAAGGGACTTGCCGACGATGGGGAAGGAAACGAAGACATGCAGAAGGACTTATGGTACCAAGAAGAATAAAGCTGCAGAGCAGAACTCCAGGTTGACTGAGAATTCTGAGCCTGTTCAAGCAAAGGATTCATCCACGACGGAAGAACACCGAGTTCGGACTCAAACTTATGTCAAAGTACGACAACAATTAGAACAGTTGAGTGACCGTCTCGTACAAGAGATGAAAAATATGGAAAAGTTCTGGGACACCGAATGGGAGAACCTGGAAAGACAACAGAGACAGCTAGCTCAAGCAGAGAGCGACCATAGAGCCATCGTGGCCAAATACCAATCACATTCCCCTGATGCTGTTCAGGAACTAGAATATTTACAGAACGAACCAAAGGAAGAGGAATCTTCAGGAAGCCAGGATTTTATCCCAGTTCATCTCTACGACTCGTTGCAAGCAGAGTGTAACAAGTTGAAAGAACAGTATGAACAGGCCCAGACTACAATCCTGGAAGGGGTTAATTCGGCATCCTCCGAAAAGCTAGTTTTAGTGAAAACATCTGAACAGCTAAAGGTTGAACATGAGCGAGAATTACAAAGGCTGCAGGAAATGTTTGATGAGCTCCAGGCCAAGACAGACTCATCGGTAGAGATTCCATCCGTCGATGAAAAATTAGAGGTGGAAGACATAGCAGAACATGAAATTCAAGATGTCCAAGAACTCATTAAATTATTGAAGGCCACCCAGGACAAATATGAGGCGGCAATGGCCGAGGTTCAACAACTTGAAGAACATATTCAACTAGGAATCCGGGCAGTGGAAGGAAAGGCAACTGGAAGGATCACAGAGACTGTAGGAATGGCCCCTGAACAGGAGTTAGAGAACATCAAGGCGCAACTTCTTCGAGCGCTTAAAACCAAAGTACCGGAGGAAAGGAAGGTGAAAGCATTGGAGGGAAAGGTGGATGAAATGGAGAAGACTCTAATCCACAGTGTCCCCGTAGAAGAGTTAACGGCCAGCCAACTCTTACACACGCTGAGGGACAAGACTCCAAAATGGGAACACGAGTTTCAGGGTTCAAAGGGAAAGAATTTGGAGCTTCCAAAAGTCACGGAGATAGCTGAGGGGGCAACACAGCTTTTATAAGGAGGCCAAAAGTACGCTGAATTGCGTCAAGGGGAACAGAAGGGGGTGGAAACAGATACTCCAGTAGAAGGATTAAATAGCCTGACAACGAAATCCCCGATGGAAGGGAAGGTATTGAACTCACAAATGAGGCCAGTAGTGAAGGAATGGCAGACATCCCCGGAAGAGCGGAATGAATATGAATGTTTGAAGAAGTCTTTTCAAGAAAGATGGTTAGGGAAGGAACCACCGTCGGCTAACGTCCAGATGGATAAGAAGGAAGTAGAAGGGCCTCTCACTGGCCTAACTCAGGACGACCCCGAATATTACCATGACCTGTTGAGTGACACTGAATATTACGAGGATCTGGTCTGCTCAGTTTGTGATGAAAACTCCCAAAGTGCTGAAATCCGGATGAAGCACTTAAGGTCTAAGGAACATAGAGAGTTGGTGGCGCTACAGCTGGCAGCCGAGAAAGGAGCTCCGAGAGTGTCAAAAAGGCAGAAAAGAAAAAGAAGAAGCAGAAGATAATAACTGTCTAAAATATTAGCACTTCTACCATCTCAGGCGGGACACTACGAAAGGAACTAAATTAGTTGAAAAACTGGAAAATATCAAGACAGCCAGTTGGTTGTAAAAGTCCGTACTGCTGGTTCAACAGGATGAAAGTTCAAGCTGTTACGTCAAGAAAAAGGCTATGGAGGAGTCACGCTAGCCATGTGAACCGGCTACACCAAAGAGATGTTGTTTGGAACGAGTCAAGATCAGAGACTTACTCTATGAACTGTTTCCGCAGAGACTGAACCTGTGAACTGTTCCCACCAAGATTATATCTGTAAATTGTTTTATATGACATTGACTCCACCGAGATTATATCTGTAATTTGTTTTATAGGAAGTTGAAGATATGTATGTTTAACGGGGACTCTGTAAGTAATAAGCTAAAAAGGGAGGATTGTAGTGTATGTACCCGTCTACCTTTAAGGGAACTATTGAATGTAACCGTTCACCTTTAAGAGAACTACTTTAGGTGTGGCACTATTTGTTTGGCTTCTGTATACTGTAATACCGATAGTGACCACACCAGTATATAAGTGTTGTGGCAGGATTGCTGGGGCAGATTCGCCCTGACCTTCGAATAGTAAAGACCTGTTTGTTTGTTACTTCTGAAGTCTGTGTATTTATTAACTGCACAACCCACAGACTTTACAGTGGACCTCCCTCAGGTAACACATACAAGTCCATTCCTTTGCTTTCTTTACCTTTGTGGACCACCTTTACTTTTATCTTTCCGATGGGGTACACTCTTTGCCCCGTGTATGTTTTTAATACAATCTCCGTATCCCTTAGGGGAATGTGTGAGAATAACCTTTTGTAATCTTGCTTATTCATAACCGTCAATGCCGATCCCGTGTCCAATTCCATCTTCACTTGGACTCCTGCTATCTGGAGTGTAACCCAAATAGTTTGGTGGTCTGCTTTGTTACCCACATTATGTATTCTTAGACAACCCAGTTCCTTACTGCTGGAGTCTGAATCCGTCTTCTGTTCATCTGAACTGTTCTCTGTCACCTTGTGTACTTTTTTGTACTTCTTCTGTGGTGACTTTTTGTTGCTGGTCTTCTTTCCTGACCAGCATACTTTCGCTATGTGACCGAGTCTGCCACATTTTCTGCATTCTTGATCTTTGAACCAGCACTGGTTCTGATCGTGCGTTGTCCTTCCGCAACGATAGCACTTTACTGCACCCAATGCCATTTGATTGGTGCTGAGTTCCGATGGCCTTAGCTGCATTTCCGCGGTGCCTCGTGCTGCCGCCTCGTGCGATGCTGCAATGGTGACAGCTTTATCTAGCGTAAGGTCCTTTTCCTCTAGCAGTCGCTTCTGAGTTCCTTCTTTTAATAGTCCACACATGAACTTATCTCTCAGAGCATCTGCTAGTCCTGTACCAAACTGACAGTACTTTGATAGCTTGCGCAGTTCAATTAAGAATTCAGCGTTGCTTTCCTCTTTCAGCTGCGTTCTTCTGTAAAATTTAAATCGTTCCGCTATCAGCAGCGGCGTGGGGTTTAAATGCTCTTGCAGGATAGTAACAATATTCACGAAAGTCTTATCCGCCGGTTTATCTGGTGTTACAAGGTGCCTTAATAACCCATACGTCTTCGCACCCATCGAGTTTAATAGGGTTAGTGCTTTCTTTTCAGCCGGTATCTCATTTGCTGTACAATAAACTTCAATACGCTCCACATAAGTGGCCCAATCTTCGACATCGCTATCAAAAGCAGTGATGTTACCGTTTTTAGGCATCCTTGTAAGTTTCTTTAAGTATTTTATTTATTTATTTATTTATTTTCCAAAATGGCGGCTTCCCGCGCTTGGCGGCTTTTCCCGCGCTTGTCTTCTTCCTGCGCCGACTAAAATGGTGGCTTCCCGCGCTTGGCTTCTTCCCCCGCTGGCTACAATGGCAATTACCGCGCTGTTGCCGTTCTCGCCTCCCAGCGGTCCTTAATTTCCCCCGACGCTGCTGCTTTTACTCCCCGCTGTCCTCGTGGGTATTAGCGCTTCCTTTCTTGCTGCACGTCTATTCCGATTGCAGCCCGGCCCTTTACACCGGCTGCGGTCGAGTTCTCCACCCTTTTTCCTCCGGTCTCGCCCCCCTTCTCCACTGACAACGCGGCCGACTTTCTGCCCGTATCGCTAGATCGGCTTACCCACCGCCGTGGAAGAAGGATGATCACTGCCTGTCGCTGATGGTGGACTTCGCGGTCAGCAATTCCAACCCGGGTTCTCGATGCCTCCCGTGCGAATGCGGTGCTCAGCAGGATGATGAGGGCGGATGCCTCTTCTCGACGCCCGTTCTGGGGACGAAGCTGCCTTGGATGCAATTTCCGCTGGGTAAGATCGACTCGTCGCCACTGTTGAGTCTGTGTGTTCCAGATATACTTATTTTAAATAACTGGACACAGACAACAGGAAAAACTTAAACAGGTCTTTACTACTTGAAGGTCAGGGCTGAACTGCTTTACAAATTACTACACAGAGCTTATATACCGGTGTGGTCACCACCGGTACAACAATATACAGTAGCAAGAGAAAGTAGTCCATCTTCTTAAGGTAGTTCTCTTAAGGTGGTACAGGTTACATACACCACAGTGGAGGGAGTGAATGTTTCAGGTAGTGGATAGGGTGTGTGACTTGGAGGGGAACTTGGAGGTGGTGTTGTTCCCATGTGCCTGCTGCCCTTGTCCTTCTAGGTGGAAGAGGTCGCGGGTTTGGGAGGTGCTGCCGAAGAAGCCTTGGCGAGTTGCTGCAGTGCATCTTGTAGATGGTACACACTGCAGACACGGTATGCCGGTGGTGGAGGGAGTGAATGTTTAAATTGGTGGATGGGGTGCCAATCAAACGGGCTGCTTTGTCCTGGATGGTGTCGAGCTTCTTGAGTGTTGCTGGAACTGCACTCATCCAGGCAAGTGGAGAGTATTCCATCACACTCCTTATTTGTGCCTTGTAGATGGTGGAAAGGCTTTGGGGAGTCAGGAGGTGAGACACTCGCCACAGAATACCCAGCCTCTGACCTGCTCTTGTTGCCACAGTATTTATGTGGCTGGTCCAGTTAAGTTTCTGGTCAATGGCGACTGTTAGATCTGTGATTCTGAGAGTATGATGTTTTTCAATAACCACACGGATGCTGTAACTTAACAATCAACAGGTATACTGGAGTAGGGTAGTCTCAAGACTGGGGTACAGAGGCATGCTCAAGGCTTATATACAGGTGTGGTCACTGCCAGTACTACAGTATACAGGAGCTGTAAAAGTAGTCATCTCTTAAAGGTACATACACTACAATTCCTCCCCTTTTAGATTAGTAGTACCCATGATATTCAAATAACAATTAACACTTTAACATGTACATTAAACAACAATAGTCCATTTATAGATTCAGTCTTTGGGGCGGCTTCCTGATCCTTTCGGGATAGCGCCTTTCCTGAGGTTCTTGTTCTTGGTACGGAGGTGATTCTGACCCCTTTTCATCGGTTAGTTCATTGGGTTCCACTGCTACTGGTTCAGAGGTAGATGCTACCGGTGTGTCGGGTTCATTCCCAGGTACGCAAGACATGGGGTTGACTCGTTCCTGTGACGCTAAGATCTGATCAACGTGGCGTCTCACAATGTTCGCCCCGACATCCACTGTGTACATTAATGGCCCCTGCCGTGTGCATATCGTTCCGGGTTGCCATTTCTCTGTTCGGTAGTCACGGGCCAAGACTGGTTGTCCTACATTGAAGCTCCTTGTCGGCTTCTCATTGATGTGCTGGAATTGTTTATCCTCAACATTTCTTCGCACATTTGGTCTAAGCAAGTCCAGACGAGATCGCAACCTTCGGTTAAAGAACATCATGGCCGGGGTCTGGTTGGTAACTGCATGTGTCGCGTTTCGGTAGGCTAATAAGAAATTGTCCACCTTATGCTGTAGTGGAATTTCATCGTTGCACATGGCCTTTATCGCCTTCTTAAAGGTTTGTACGAACCTCTCAGCCAATCCATTTGTGGCTGGATGATATGGGGCGGATGTGTAATGCCTTACCCCATTCCTTCTCATAAATTTTCGAAACTCTTCGGACACAAACTGTTGTCCATTATCAGAGCAAATCTGCTCTGGCAAGCCGTTTCTGGCAAATATGGTCCGTAGGACTGCAATCGTTTTCTCTGTAGTGGTTGAGGACATTTTTATCACCTCAGGCCACTTTGAATGAGCATCCACTGCTATTAAGAACATTGAGTCCATGAATGGACCAGCAAAATCAATATGCACCCGTTGCCATGGAGAGGAGGGCCACTCCCATGGGTGTAGAGGGGCATGTGGTGGTGCATTTTGGACCTTCTGGCATCCTGAGCAGCTCTTGGTTAGGTCTTCGATTTGTTGATCGATTCCCGGCCACCACACATAAGCCCTAGCAAGGCTTTTCATTTTCAATCCCCCCAGATGACCTTCATGTAGCTCATTTAATACTCTCTCCCTTAACTTGGGTGGAATCACCACTCTGGATCCACACATCACTGTCCCCTGGCATACTGACAGCTGTTCTCTTCTGGATGAGAATGCTGGCAACAGTGAGTCGCCATGTGTTGGCCATCCCCTCACCGTCAATTCATATACCCGTGACAGCGTCGGATCATTGCGGGTCTCCTTCTCTATATCCGCGTTCGTTACTGGCAATCGTTCAATTATTGATGAATAAAATATCTCGATAGGGTCCACTGCTGGTGCTTCCTCCACAGTAGGCAGTGGCAGGCGCGATAGCCCATCAGCGTTTCCATGCTGTTTCGTGCCTTTATATTCTATTTCATATTGATTCGCCCCTAGAAACAGGGACCATCTTTGTAACCGTTGTGCAGTCATCACTGGAACGCCCTTCTTAGGATTAAAGATGGAGACAAGTGGTTGGTGGTCAGTCAGCAAGGTGAACTTCTGCCCATGCAGATAGTGGTTGAATTTTTTTACTCCCCATACTAGGCTGAGGGCCTCCCTGTCAATCTGGACGTAGTTGCACTTGGCTGAGGTTAGTGACCGAGACGCAAAGGCTACTGGCCTCTCCAACCCGTCTGGGAATTTGTGCAACAGCACCGCTCCAATACCATAGGGTGATGCATCACATGCCAAACGAATTGGTAGTGCTGGGTTGAAATGGGCCAACACCTCTTTTGATGTGGTCAATTCTTTGTACTTCTGGAAAGCTCGTTTACGTTCGTCATTCCACTTCCATGGCACCCCTGTTTGCAGTAGGGTGTTCAGTGGGTGTAATACCGTGGACAAATTTGGTAAGAACTTATGGTAGTAGTTTACCAGCCCGAGGAACGACCTCAGTTGTGACACATTTTCCGGTGCTGGAGCCTTGACTGCTGCCTCAATCTTTTCAGGGGCCTTATGTAACCCCTCTTCATCGATGACGTGGCCACAATACGAGATCTGCTTCTGGAAAAACTCGCACTTGTGGCGATTAGCTCGTAGCCCATATTCCTTTAATCTGGTGAGCACCTTCTCCAAGTTGGCGAGGTGATCACTGTCATTTTCGCCCGTGACCAGGATGGCGTCCAATTAACACTGGGTCCCTGGAATCCCTTGCAGGACTTGATCCATTGCCCTTTGCCAAATAGCCGGAGCCGATGCTACCCCGAACACCAGCCGGTTGTATTGATAGAGACCTTTATGAGTGTTAATCGTGAGGTATTGTTTCGAGGCTTCTTCTACCTCCATTTGCAAGTACGCCTGGGCTAGATCAATTTTGGAGAAGCGTTTACCTCCAGATAGCGAGGCGAAAATATCCTCAATTCGTGGAAGCGGATATAGTACGGTGTGAAGAACTGGGTTCACTGTCACCTTAAAATCCCCACAGATGCGGACCTTCTTTGGTTCCCCAGGCGTATTACTCAACGACATCTTCGTTACAGGAACGATGGGTGTAGCCCACTCGCTCCAGTCTACTTTGGACAGTACACCTGAACGTTCCAACCCTTCCAGCTCTGCTTCGACAGCTGGTCTGATCGCATAAGGCACTGGTCTGGCCTTAAGAAACTTTGAGCTTGCATTTTCCTCTATTTTAATCGTTGCTGTTATGTCTTTTAGTGTTCCGAGTCCCTCCTGGAACACTTCTTTTGCGTCAGTTAGCATTTTTGACAGTCGTCCAGGTGTGACGTCATCTTCCTTTTTGGCCTCAACCTTCAGTGCCTGTATGGAATGCCAATCTAATTGTATCTTCCGGATCCATTCACGTCCTAGCAGTGGTGGTCCTCTATCTGGTAATACATATATGTCCATTTTAGGTATTTCCTGGCCTTTATATATCACTTTCACCCTTATTTTTCCTTTGGGGTAGACTTTTTGCCCCGTGTACATCTTCAAGACAATCTCTGCAGCTTTCAAGGGTATATGTGAAAATAGCCGCTTGTAGTCCCTTTGGTTTATGACTGTTAGGGCTGATCCTGTGTCCAATTCCATTTTCACTTGGACTCCGTCTATCTTGAGTGTAACCCAGATAGTCTGGTGAGCCTCCATTTTGGTTACCTTATGTAGTTTCAGACAACCCAGCTCCTTGCTTCCGGAGTCTGTGTCACTTTTCTGTTCGTCTGAACCACTGTCCATCACCTGGTGTACCTCTTTGTACTTCTCCTGTGGAGATTTCTTACTGTTGGTTTTCTTCCCAGACCTGCAGACTCTTGCTATGTGTCCTGCTTTTCCACACTGTCTGCACACTTGGTCCTTGAACCAACAAACCTTCTGGTCATGTGTTGTTCTGCCGCAGCGATTGCACTTCCCTGTTCCATAGGACATTTCATTGGTGCCATATTCTTGCGGTCTCCGTTGTATCTCTGCAGCGCCCCTTGCGGCTGCTTTGTGTGATACTGCCATACTGAAAGCCTTGTCCAGCGTAAGATCCTTTTCTGATAGAAGCCGTTTCTGGGTTCCTTCACTTTGCAGCCCACACACAAACTTGTCCCTTAACGTATCTGCTAGTCCCGCTCCAAACTGGCAGTGTTTCGATAGCTTGCGCAGTTCCGTTAGGTACTCAGCATTGCTTTCGTCTTTGTGTTGGTTCCTTTTATGGAACTTAAATCGTTCTGCTATCAGCAGTGGTGTGGGGTTTAAGTGGTCCTGTAGGATTTCTACCATGCTTTCGAAATTCTTGTTCACAGGCTTCTCTGGGGTTATTAGGTTTCGCAGTAACCCATAAGTTTTTGCACCCATGGAATTTAACAAAACCAGTGCTTTCCTAGCATCTGGCACTTCATTCGCCCTGCAGTACACCTCAATACGTTCCACATATGTTGCCCAATCTTCGACTTCATTGTCGAACGTAGAGATACTGCCACTCTTCTGCATCCCTGGGTGTGATTAAACTGTCAAAATGGCGTCTCCCGCAGTTCCCCTTCTTCTCCGCTGGCACAAAATGGCGTCTCCCGTGCTTTCTTTCCTTCCCGCGCTCGCCCTTCTTCTCCGCTGCGGCTTCTAAAAATGGCGTCTCCCGCGCTCTTCCTTCTTCTCCGCGGCTCAATGGCATCTCCCGCGCTCTCCCTTCTTCTCCCCGCAGACACTGTTCAGCCCTTGAGCCCTGGCTGTGCTCTGCGCGTTCTTTAATTATTATTTTTTTTTTGTGCGCCTTTCCTGTTTCCGCCACTCGGTCCTGAACCCGGCTGTTACTTTACCCTCTCTCTCTCCGTTTTGTTTTTCCTTGATGCTGCTCGGTTTTCAAACCCCAGCCGCGCCCTGTGCGCTTCACCCTCTGTCTTACCCCGTCGACGCTGCTCGGCTTTCTCTCCGCCGTCGGTCGGCTCCAGCCGCTGCTGTCCGGGAAGGGTCTGCGCTGTACCTGTCGTCAGTCTATTGCTGATCGTCGTGGCTGGGGAACCAAGCCCAGCTCTCCACAGCCTCCCCTGCGATGTTCACTCTCTGCCGGACGACTGGGTGGTTGCTCGTGGTCGACGCCCGTGTTTCTGGCCTCGACTTTCTTCCACCGCCCTCCCGGAGCGAATCCTCGAAGGGAAATGCAGAGTTGCAGGTAGATTCGAATCGACACTCGTCGCCACTGTTAGATCCGTGATTCTGAGAGTATGATGTTTTTCAATAACCACACGGATGCTGTAACTTAACAATCAACAGGTGTTTACTGGAGGAGGGTAGTCTCAAGACTGGGGTACAGAGGCATGCTCAAGGCTTATATACAGGTGTGGTCACTGCCAGTACTACAGTATACAGGAGCTGTAAAAGTAGTTCTCTCTTAAAGGTACATACACTACAGCGACCCCCAGGATGTTGATTGTGGGGGATTTGGCAATGATACTGCCGTTGAATGTCAGTGGGCGGTGATTAGACTCTCGCTTGTTGGAGATAGTCATTGCCTGGCACTTGTGTGGCACGAATGCTACCTGCCACTTACCAGCCCAAGCCTGGATGTTGTCCAGGTCTTACTGCATGTGGGCATGGACTGCTTCATTATCTGAGGAGTTGTGAATGGCACTGAACACTGTGCAGTCACCAGCAAACATCCCCACAGTGATGCAGTGTTGGTGCAGTGATGTACTGTATCGTGTTTTGACCCTCTCTCCAGTTGAAGTGATTTTAAAGACATAGATTATATTACCACAGTTCCAATAACACCGAAATCCCTTAAACCTGTTGCTACGGCAGCAGAAGGCAACTGGTCACCATAGATACTGCTCCAGGAGTGGCAGCCAATCCAGAATAAGTTTTGTTAAGTGTGCCTGACCTTCCTGGGAGTATGAGGGGTCGGACAGACAATGCCTGCTCACTGCAACCTCAGGAGCTAAACCAAGGATCAGCAGCAGCTACCTGCAGGTGAGTGAGCAACTACTCAGGAAAAGGTACACAGTGGGGTTTGAACGGAAGGACGATAAAGGAGTAATGGACATGGAGACTGTGAGAGGGAGAGACAGAGATAGAGAGAGGGCGTTAAAAGAGACACAGAGAGGAGGAGAGAGCACAAGGAGAGAAAGTCTGAGAAAGGGGAAGAAAGAATGAGAGCAGTGAGATGGAGAGATGGAGAGAGGGCAAGATTGAGAGAGACAGAGCGAAGGAGAGAGAGAGAAAGATAATTAGAGAGACAGCAAGAGAGGGAAGTTAAAAAGCGTGGCAGAGATTAACAGAGAAAGCATGGGGAGTAAAGGTGGAGAGAGATAGTGAGAGGGACAGTGATAGTGAGAGGGACAGTGATAGTGAGAGGGACAGTGATAGTGAGAGGGACAGTGAATAGGAGATTGGGGAATGGGGTCTTGGGGGGAGAGAGAGACTGTGGAATGGGGGCTTGGGGGGAGAGAGGGAGACTGGGGATTGGGGGCTCGGGGGAGAGAGGGAGACTGTGGAATGGGGGCTCGGGGGAGAGAGGGAGACTGGGGAATGGGGGCTCGGGGGGAGAGGGAGACTGGGGAATGTGGGGCTCGGGGGGAGAGAGAGACTGGGGAATGGGGGCTTGGGGGAGAGAGGGAGACTGTGGAATGGGGGCTTGGGGGGAGAGAGGGAGACTGGGGAATGGGGGAGAGGGAGACTGGGGAATGGGGGCTCGGGGGGAGAGAGGGAGACTGGGGAATGGGGGCTCGGGGGAGAGAGGGAGACTGGGGAATGGGGGAGAGGGGGGAGAGGGAGACTGGGGAATGTGGGGCTCGGGGGGAGAGAGAGACTGGGGAATGGGGGCTTGGGGGAGAGAGGGAGACTGGGGAATGGGGGCTCAGGGGGAGAGGGAGACTGGGGAATGTGGGGCTCGGGGGGAGAGAGGGAGACTGGGGAATGGGGGCTCGGGGGAGAGAGGGAGACTGGGGAATGGGGGCTCGGGGGGAGTGAGAGACTGGGGAATGGGGGCTTGGGGGAAGAGGGAGACTGGGGAATGGGGGCTCGGGGGAGAGAGGGACTGGGGAATGGGGGCTCGGGGGAAGAGGGAGACTGGGGAATGGGGGCTCGGGGGAGAGAGGGACTGGGGAATGGGGGCTCGGGGGGAGAGAGAGACTGGGGAATGGGGGCTCGGGGGAGAGAGGGAGACTGGGGAATGGGGGCTCGGGGGAGAGAGGGAGACTGGGGAATGTGGGGCTCGGGGGGAGAGAGAGACTGGGGAATGGGGGCTCGGGGGAGAGAGGGAGACTGGGGAATGGGGGCTCGGGGGAGAGAGGGACTGGGGAATGGGGGCTCGGGGGAAGAGGGAGACTGGGGAATGGGGGCTCGGGGGAGAGAGGGACTGGGGAATGGGGGCTCGGGGGAAGAGGGAGACTGGGGAATGGGGGCTCGGGGGAGAGAGGGACTGGGGAATGGGGGCTCGGGGGGAGAGAGAGACTGGGGAATGGGGGCTCGGGGGAGAGAGGGACTGGGGAATGGGGGCTCGGGGGAAGAGGGAGACTGGGGAATGGGGGCTCGGGGAAGAGGGAGACTGGGGAATGGGGGCTCGGGGGAAGAGGGAGACTGGGGAATGGGGGCTCGGGGGAGAGAGGGAGACTGGGGAATGGGGGCTCGGGGGAAGAGGGAGACTGGGGAATGGTGGCTCGGGGGGAGAAGGAAACTGGGGAATGGGGGCTCAGAGAGAGCGAGGTAGACTGAAGAATGGGGGCTCGGGGAGAGAGGGAGACTGGGAAATGGGGGCTTTGGGAGAGAGGGAGACTTGGGAATGGGGGCTTGGGGGGGAGAGAGAGACTGGGGAATGGGGGCTCAGGGGGAGAGGGAGACTGGGGAATGGGGGCTCGGGGGGGAGAAGGAATCTGGGGAATGGGGGCTCAGAGAGAGCGAGGGAGACTGGGGAATGGGGGCTCGGGGGAGAGAGAGGGAGACTAGGGAATGGGGGCTCGGAGGGAGAGGGGCAGACTGGGGAATGGGGACTCGGGGGAGAGAGGGAGACTGGGGAATGGGGGCTCGGGGGAGAGAGGGAGACTGGGGAATGGGGGCTCGGGCAGCGAGAGAGACTGGGGAATGGGGGCTCGGGGGAGAGAGAGAGGCTGGGGAATGCGGGCTCGGCGGGAGAGAGGGAGACTGGGGAATGGGGGCTCGGGGAGAGAGGGAGACTGGGGAATGGGGGCTCGGGCAGCGAGAGAGACTGGGGAATGAGGGCTCGGGGGAGAGAGAGAGGCTGGGGAATGCGGGCTCGGCGGGAGAGAGGGAGACTGGGGAATGGGGGCTCGGGGAGAGAGGGAGACTGGGGAATGGGGGCTCGGGGGGAGAGAGGGAGAGACTGGGGAATGGGGGCTTGGGGGGAGAGGGAGACTGGGGAATGGGGGCTCGGGGGGAGAGAGGGAGAGACTGGGGAATGGGGGCTCGGGAGGAGAGAGGGAGAGACTGGGGAATGGGGGGTCGGGGGGAGAGAGGGAGACTGGGGAATGGGGGCTCAGGGGGGGAGAGAGGGAGAGACTGGGGAATGGGGGCTTGGGGAAGAGAGAGAGACTGGGGAATGGGGGCTCGAGGAGAGAGGGAGACTGGGGAATGGGGGCTCGGGGGGAGAGAGGGAGACTTGGGAATGGGGGCTTGGGGAAGAGAGGGAGACTGTGGAATGGGGGCTCGGGGGGAGAGAGGGAGACTTGGGAATGGGGGCTTGGGGAAGAGAGGGAGACTGTGGAATGGGGGCTCGAGGAGAGAGGGAGACTGGGGAATGGGGGCTCGGGGGAGAGAGGGAGACTGGGGAATGGGGGTTCGGGGGAGAGAGGGAGACTGGGGAATGGGGGAGAGGGGGAGAGGGAGACGGGAATGGGGGCTCGGGGAGAGAGAGGGAGACGGGGGAATAGGGGCTCGGGGGAGAGAGAGTGAGACGGGAATGGGGGCTCGGGGAGAGAGGCAGACTTTGGAATGGGGACTTGGAGGGAGAGGGGAGACTGGGGAATGGGGGCTCGGGGGAGAGAGGGAGAGACTGGGGAATGTGGGCTCGGGGGAGAGAGGGAGAGACTGGGGAATGTGGGCTCGGGGGGAGAGAGGGAGACTGGGGAATGGGGGCTCGGGGGAGAGAGTGAGATGGGGCGTGGGGGCGTAAGTGGTTTTCTGGGGCGCACCGAAAACACACCTCTTACTACAAGTTCTGGACGATAGGGATTATATGGGCAGATCAGAGTCGGACAGCCGTTTGAGCTCAACAATATTGTGTTTAATAGGATTAACAATAACACTCGTAACAGGACAAAACAATACAACCCTGGCTTGTCCAACAAGCCATACCGTGCTAAATTACCACGGTCCAATAAAAGAACCCTCCCATGCAGTAAACTAACACACGACCCCAGCACTAAACCCCTCTAAGGTTTGGTTGGGAATTGCAATCACCCCCTCACACGGCTAAGTGGTCTTGTGGATGTGTAGGTGCAGGCAATATGCTCACCCCAATTGCCCGTTGTCTTGCTTGGAGCAGCTTCCTGTACGTCTCGCTCCTGGTTCTGTACCGCCGATGCGGTATCCAAGTTCCAGTTTGAGTCGAGGTCCGTTGATGAGGGATGAAGAGCAGCGCTCAGCTTTGGGCGGTGTTCCGTCGAGCCGAGCCCCACTCGGGAGACTCGCTGTAGATTGATGCCGAGGAGAAGAGAGAGCGAGAGCAGCCCCCGAACGGCACCTGATATACCCAAAACCCATCGCCTTTTCCTCCTGCCAATACTGATCGATGTATTGACTCCGGTGAGCTGTCTGGACCCCCCTGTGGCCTGGAGTGACTCATGACCTTTGAAATCTTTGTGAAAAATGAAATTCCGTTTCCCCGCTCCCAGGCCTGGCACCTGGAGATACAATGGCCTAGAAATCCGTTGGGGCACCAAGCTTGCCTGGGCACCAGAATTACCGTTCCGGACAGAGCCGCTTGCGCCAGCCCGATATTCAGTTTCAGCGCCCCAAACGGAAGCGGGGCGCTGCTCGAGGCGCCCAGCATCCCTCTTGGGGCGCTGCAATTGAATATCGCAGCGCAACGTGCCGCAGCACCACACGCTGCGGCACGGCGCGCCGCGGTACTGCAGGCCTTCCTCCCCTTCTTAAGGGGGAGGGGCCTGCTGCAGCGCGATCGGAGATCACGAGTGCCGGCAAAAGAGCCCGGCACCGAGGAGAAGTGCCGGGCTCTCGGGACACAGCCGGCACTGCCCGGGGGGGTGCTCAGGAGGCTGGGGACGGCAGCGCGAGGAGGTGCTGGCAGGCGGCCAGCAAAAAAAATGGCCACCCCGCACCTCCCCTTTAATTAGCGCCACTGCCGCCGCAGGTAGGCCTCCCTGATCCGGTTGCAAATTGCGACCGGCGCTACAGCAGGGGGCGCAACCAAATATCGCGATCGGGGTGGTAGCGGGGCACTGCGCACACCGATTACGTCATCGGTGGCGGCGCAGCGCTACAGGCTAACACCGCCATTAGCGCCCCGCTAAATTTCGCGGGAGGCGTGGCCAGTGGCGCTAAACCCAATAAGTGCCCTCTTTGGGCGCTAACTGTTGGCGCAGCCCACCGAATTTCTAGGCCAATGAGTGCTGATTACTGGATGTCTGTCGTTTCCTGAGTTGATGGCCCCCATTAGCAGGTAATGGGTTTCAATCTCAAACCGAACTTGCTTAACTAGCTTATCTGCTGGAAGACAATGACCTGTCAAGTTTCGGTTGGGACTGTGCTTTATTCGAGTCATAGGGGAGAAATTCGGTATCGCCCCGTTTGGGGCGCTTGTATTGGCGGTGCGCAAAGCTTAACGCCAGGCGCAATTTATCGCCACCTCGAGCGATATTGGGTAGCTGCGCCCCTGAAGGTGATCGCGGCGCTAAATCAGGTGCTGCACGGTAGTCTTAAGGCGCTAACCCGGCGGCGCGACGCAATTTCTCCGCGGGCGGGCGCAGCGCAGGTGCTGTCAATTATCGATTTCACACAGACACGCTGGCGCCGGCCAGCTCTTAAAGCGGCAGATCGATTCTCATCTGCAGCCACACTCTGCACCTTGTAGGCCTCAAAATCGGTGGCAACCTACCTGTGGCGGCCAAAACTTCAACCACATGGAGAGGGTCAGGGAGAGAGCGCAGCGCTTCAGCGAGGGGGCATTGGATGCTCTGGTTGGCGCGGTGGAGCGCCGGCGATCTGTGCTGTACCCGGAGAATGGCAGGAGGCCTAATCAGGCCAAATACCGCAGAGCTTGGAGGGAGGTTTCCCAAAGAGTCACCTCCAGCAACATGGTTCCGAGGACTCCTGTGCAATGCAAGAAGAAGTTCGACGACCTCACTCGGGTCGTCAGGGTGAGTGCCTTTTTCAGAATCACCTCCATCCCTCCATCTGCACCTCACTTTATGGCCAGAGGGTGTGCGAAGCCCCAATGGCCAGCTGCCAGCTTCCTTTCTGGAAACACACACGCACATTCAGCTCAGTGCATAATGTAAGGGCTATTCTACCATGGGAGGCATGTGATATCAGATCAGGGCAGCATGTTTCATCACACCCCGTCCTTTCTCTTGCAGGCCAAGCTGGTGAGTAACCGCAGGCAACAGCTTCGGACCGGAGGGGGCCGGCCTCACCTGCAGACCCTTACAGACCTGGAGGAGCGAGTCCACCAGATCGTCGCAAGCCGGATGAGTGGCCCCGTCGCCTCTGGAGATGCCTACCCCATTGTGGACAGCGATGGTAAGGTCATCACCTTTTTGACCTCTCTCCTTCCACTTGTTCCCCACACCAGCATGCTTTTTCACTCTCGACCCAACTCAGAGCATTGCAGCACTCATGCATCCCTTGATGCATCCCTTGCTGCCACCCTGTCCTTTCGCTAAAGCCACTCTTGAACCTCCCTGCTTTCAGATGCTGCATCACCAGCTCGGGAGGCGGGCCCTCAAGCTGCCACTGCGACTGACTCCGGAGGCGACGAGGAGGAGGAAGCCGGACCATCCGTTCAACCCTCAGGCGAGCCAGCCCATCTCCAGACTGGGGAGACTCCTTCCCTGGAGGGGACCGGGGGGGGAATGCTCTGAGGAGGATCCAGCTCCAGGACCCAGCGGCCTGCAGCAATGCGAGGGGGGTAGGGAAGCTCGGGGGCCACCTCCCCAGAGGGCGAGTCGGGCCGCGAGTGCTGCTGCACAGAACGCAGAAGAGGTGCGTGCCCTTGCTGAAATGAGCGCCCAGGCTGGACTGAGGCACACTGAGCTCATGGCTGCAGTGGGAAGGATGCCCAAATCCATTGAGACACTGGCAAGGAGTGTCCAAGACTTTGACGCAGCACAGGCAAGGAGTGTGCAGGACTTCGGCGCAGCACAGGCAAGGAGTGTGCAGGACTTCGGCACAGCACTGGCAAGGAGTGTGCAGGACTTCGGCACAGCACTGGCAAGGAGTGTGCAGGACTTCGGCGCAGCACAGGCAAGGAGTGTGCAGGACTTCGGCACAGCACTGGCAAGGAGTGTGCAGGACTTCGGCGCAGCACAGGCAAGGAGTGTGCAGGACTTCGGCACAGCACTGGCAAGGAGTGTGCAGGACTTCGGCGCAGCACAGGCAAGGAGTGTGCAGGACTTCGGCACAGCACTGGCAAGGAGTGTGCAGGACTTCGGCACAGCACTGGCAAGGAGTGTGCAGGACTTCGGCGCAGCACAGGCAAGGAGTGTGCAGGACTTCGGCACAGCACTGGCAAGGATTGTCCAGGGCTTCAGCGAAGCAATGGCACCTGCCACGCAAGTGCTGAGTGCTGCCACGCAGTCACTCGCTGGTCTCATGCAGATGCAGATTGAGGCCACGCGAGCACTGACTGCTGCCACCCTCGCTGGATCGGGCAGGATTCCCCAGGGCCCTCGCCACACCACAGCAGGCCAGCAATCTGTGCACCAGCCGATTGCTGCGCATGCTGCGGTGCTGCCCTGTCAGAGTGCCAGTGTGTTGGCCGACCAGGGAGCTGCTGTCCGCTCTCAGGATGACAGCATTCCTGATGCCACCACTGGCACTTCTCCACTGCAGCTGCCACCACCTGTAGGACAGACTGCTGCCGCCCATGCAGAGTTGGAGCAGTCAACAGCCGGGCCCTCCAGGCCCAGAGCTCGTCCAGGCCGTCCCTCAGGGGCATCTGCGGTTTCGGACAGTCAGCAGGCCTCCCCCAGCCTTGCTGCAGCCACTGGGGTCCCATTACGGAGGAGCTGCAGGGCGGGAAGGGGCCAATGCTGAAAGGGAAGCAGATCACCATCGAGGGGGAAAAAGTAGAAGGTGCTGCTGATTCCTGTTATTTGTTTCATTCAAGGCCGAGGATGCTGGTCTGAATGTTAGTTATGT
The DNA here is from genome assembly GCF_052327205.1 of Somniosus microcephalus. Classification (NCBI taxonomy): domain Eukaryota; kingdom Metazoa; phylum Chordata; class Chondrichthyes; order Squaliformes; family Somniosidae; genus Somniosus; species Somniosus microcephalus. Next base: position 4,403,834 of record NC_140987.1, on the reverse strand, counting down.
TTTGGACAGTCTCCCGGGTGTGAGAGTCACTTATGTGGCAGTCTGTTTGTTTTGCTTTCTGTTGCCATTGCTTTGTCAGGCGGGAAGGAAGCACATTTTGTTAAATAAACAACTTTCTTTATTCACAATGTCCATGTCTGTTCTTTGCACAAATTTTGCCCTTGACCGGCTTAGGGGTAGCAGAACAGTTCCATTCATGTTCTTGGAATGGCAGCAAGCATTCCCTGAGCGGGGCCTAGAAGCGACTTGCTATAAGCCGCTGACGGACGGCCCTTCCAGTTTGTGCCTCCCTCCCATCTTGGTGCTGCTGCTCCTCCTCCTCCTCCTCCTCCTCCTCCTCCTCTGCTGGTGCTTCAATGTCTGGTGGCATTGGCTGGGTCCTGAGGATTGCCAGGTTATGCAGCATGCAACACACAACCACGAAGTGGGAGACTCGCTCAGGTGAGTACTGAAGGGCTCCTCCGGAATGGTCCAGGCAGCGGAACCGTTGCTTCAGCACGCTGATTGTGTGCTCAATGATGTTCCTGGTTGCTTGATGGCTCTCATTGTAATGTTCTTCAGCAGGGGTGCTGGGCGAACGGAGCAGGGTCATCAGCCAGGGGCACAGAGGATAGCCCAAGAAGCCAGCCTCCTGGGTGAGCCGGGGCCTCGAAAAGGTCTGCCACAGAAGTCTGGCGTAGGATGAAGGCGTCGTGGCTGCTGCCTGGAAAGTGGGCATTCACAGCGAGTATCAGTCACAGACCAGCTGCACATTCAAAGAATGGAACCCCTTTCGGTTGCGGAAATCCTCCGCATTCTCTAGAGGCGCCCGCAAAGCCACATGCGTGCAGTCAATGGCGCCCTGCATCATAGGGAAGCCCGCTATCCTTGCGAAGCCCTCTGCACGCTCTCGCTGCTTGTTCGGGGTCATTGGGAAGATGTACTGCCGTCTCCTTTTAAAGAGGGCATTAGTCACCTGACGGATGCAGCAATGCACTGTGAACTGTGAGATGTTGGCAATGTCCCCAGTAGCGGCCTGAAAGGAGCCGCTTGCATAGAAGTTTAGAGCCACAGTGATCTGCACAGCCACCGACAGAGATGTCGTGCACCTTAGTTCAGGCTGCAGATCTGGGTGAAGCAGGTGGCAGAGCTCAGTGACCACCTCCTTACTGAAGCGCAGCCTTCGGAAACACTGCTCCTCCGACATGTTGATATATGAAAACTGTTGGCGGAAAACCCTGGCAGCGTAAGGTCTCGTGTGGCGACGTCTGTAGGCCCTCCTCCGTCTGGCCATGCCTGCCACTCTATCCCTGCGTCTCTGTGCCCTGTCAATATGATTGAGAAGCACGACGTTCCCATCCAATGCAGCCCCCATAGTAAGTGCGCACTGAAAGTTATGCTGTTTGAGAAGCTCACCAAATGCAAAGTGATGTTCAGAAGGCTAAAGTTCCTCTGCCAGCGCTGGCTCACTGCAGAAATGGCTCTCCGTGTGTAGCTGAGCAACTCTCTCTCTCTCTCTCTCAAAGAAGTTGTGGTCCAAAAATGGCTGCCACTAATAATCCAGAACAGTCCCCTTTAAAGAGCGCCCCCCGAGCCCGACAGCGACTGGGAAACGTTCCAGGTAACCTGTCCTTGTTAGCGCCAGGCGGAACGGAGGGGGACGCCACTGAATTTCCGGTCCGGGGCGCCCCAAAGGTGTTGCACACCGAAATGACGTCATGATCTGCGTGCGCCGGTGAGCGGGCGCTACGGTTTAGCGCCGGCGCTAAATGTCCGCTCAATATGGGGAGAGGCGCAGGGTTCGCTGCGCCCGGGCACTAGTTGGTTAACGCCCCACTTCTCGACCTCTTTAGGCGCGAATGGGTGGCGCAACCAACCAAATTTTCCCCCCATAGATACAGCACAGAAAGAGGCCCTTCGGCCCATCGTGCCTGCGCCAGCCATCAGGCCCTGTCTATTCTAATCCCATTTTCCAGCACTTGGCCCGTGGCCTTGTATGCTATGGCGTTTCAAGTGCTCATCCAAATGCTTCTTGACTGTTGTGAGGGTTCCTGCCTCTACCACCCTTTCAGGCAGTGAGTTCCAGATTCCAACCACCCTCTGGGTGAAAAAGTTTTTCCTCAAATCCCCTCTAAACCTCCTGCCCCTTACCTTGAAACTATGCCCCCAATATAGGTAAAAAGCAGGATGAGGTCCTAAAAGTTGAATATAGGGAGTTAGGCGGTAAATTAAAAAATAGGACCTCAAAGGTAGTAATCTCAGGATTGCTACCAGTGCCACGTGCTAGTCAGAGTAGAAATAGAAGGATATTTCAGATGAATACGTGGCTAGAGGAATGGTGCAAGGGGGAGGGATTCAAATTCCTGGGACATTGGAACCAGTTCTGGGGAGGTGGGACCAGTTCAAACCGGACGGTTTGCACCTGGGCGGGACCGGGACCGATGTCCTAGGGGGAGTGTTTGCTAGTGCTCTGGGGGAGGGTTTAAACTAAAATAGCAGGGGGTTGGGAACCTGTGCAAGGAGACAGATAGAAACAAAGGACAGGAAGGAGAAAAGCAAAAGTGGAAGGCAGAGAAATCAAGGGTGTAAATCAAACAGGGCCACGGTAAATAAGAATTCTAAAAGGACTAAGAGTGTTAAAAAATCAAGCCTGAAGGCTTTGTGTCTTAATGCGAGGAGCAGACATAATAAGGTGGATGAATTAGCTGCACAAATAGATATAAACGGTTATGATATAATTGGGATTACGGAGACATGGCTCCAGGGTGATCGAGACTGGGAATTCAACATCCATGGGGATTCAATATTCAGGAAGGACAGGAAAAAAGGAAAAGGAGGTGGGGTAGCATTGCTGGTTAAAGAGGAGATTAACACAATAGTAAGGAAGGATATTTGCACTGATGATGTGGAATCTGTATGGGTAGAAATGAGAAATACCAAGGGGCAGAAAACGTTAGTGGGAGTTGTATACAGACCTCCAAACAGTAATGCGGAGCTTAGGAATGGCATTAAATGGGAAATTAGAGATGCGTCCAATAAGGGCACAGCAGTTATCATGGGTGACTTTAATCTACATATAGATTGGGCTAACCAAATTAGTAGCAATACTGTGGAGGAGGAATTCCTAGAGTGTATACGGGATGGTTTTCTGGACCAATATGTCGAGGAACCAACTAGAGATCAGGCCATCTTAGACTGGGTATTATGTAATGAGAAAGGATTAATTAGAAATCTTGTTGTGCGAGGCCCCTTGGGGAGGAGCGATCATAATATGATAGAATTCTTCATTAAAATGGAGAGTGAAGTAGTTGACTCAGAGACTAGAGTCCTGAAGTTAAATAAAGGAAACTACGATGGTATGAGGCACGAGTTGGCTAGGATGGATTGGGGAATGTTACTTAAAGGGTTGATGGTGGAAAGGCAATGGCAAACATTTAAAGATCGCATGGATGAACTACAGAATTTGTTCATCCCTGTTTGGCATAAAAATAAAACAAAAAAGGGGACTCAACCGTGGCTAACAAGGGAAATTAGGGACAGCATAAGGTCCAAGGAGAGGACATATAATTTGGCCAGAAGAAGCAGCAAACCTGAGGATTGGGAGCAATTTAGGATGCAGCAAAGGAGGACAAAGGGATTAATTAAGAGGGGGAAAATAGATTTTGAGAGTAAGCTTGCAGGGAACATAAAAAGTGACTGTAAAAGCTTCTATAGATATGTGAAGAGAAAAAGGTTGGTGAAGTCAAGCATAGGTCCCTTGCAGTCAGAATCAGGGGAATTTATAATGGGGAACAAAGACATGGCTGACCAATGAAATACATACTTTGGTTCTGTCTTCACAAAGGAGGACACAAATAACCTCACAGAGATGTCGGGGAACATAGGGTCTAATGAGAGGGAGGAATTGAATGAAATCAGTATTTGTAGGGAAATGGTGTTAGGGAAATTGACGGGATTGAAGGCCGATAAATCCCCTGGGCCTGATAATCCACATCCTAGGGTACTTAAGGAAGTGGCCCTAGAAATAGTAGATGCATTGCTGGTCATCTTCCAAAATTCTATAGAGTCTGGAACAGTTCCCATGGATTAGAGGATAGCTAATGTAACCCAACTATATAAAAAGGGTAGAGAGAAAATGGGGAATTATAGACCGGTAAGCCTGACATCAGTAGTGGGGAAAATGCTAGAGTCCATTATAAAAGATGTAATAGCAGAGCACTTTGAAAACAGTGACAGGGTCAGACAAAGTCAACATGGATTTACAAAAGGTAAATCATGCTTGGCTAATCAACTGGAATTTTTTGAGGATGTAACTGGTAGAATTGATAAGGGAGAACCAGTGGATGTGGTGTATTTGGACTTTCAGAAGGCTTTCGATAAGGTCCCGCATAAGAGATTAGCGTGCAAAATTTAAAGCACATGGGATTGGGGGTAAGGTACTGACTTGGATAGAGAACTGGTTGGCAGGCAGGAAGCAAAGAGTTGGAATAAACGGGTCTTTTTCCGAGTGGCAGGCAGTGACTAGTGGGGTACCGCAGGGATCGGTCCTAGGACCCCAGCTATTCACTGTGGTAAACCACTTTTGTCGTTCACTATCGTTACACTATAGTTATCACTGTTATATCGTTACTCTATGGTTATCACTGTTCACACTGTTGTATCACTATACGAGGTCGCCTCTTGTCACGCTGTTATACCTGGGCTGACCACTGCTGACTCCGCCCATGGCTCCACCTACCTGCCCAGGTATAAAGGTGGTCGACTGGCTGGTATTCCTCCTTGTTGGATCCGATCACCCACGAGGGTGGGCTCTGTTATTTAGCCAATAAAAACCTATAGTTACTTTCTTAACTCGTCGCTTTTCATTGGATGAATTGATAGGTATATCAATTTTATTGGCTAAATTTTAAAATGTCGACACTTGAGCAGTCAAACGACCAGTCAAACGACCAGCCAAGTGACCAGCCAGACGCCCAGCTACAACAGCCACAGCAGCCAGCCTGGCTGCGAGCCCTCCGACCACCGTACCTGGATCTAAACCCACAGGCAGCAAACTCAGCCCTCGACTTCGAACACTGGCTGAGCTGTTTCGAATCCTACCTGGGAGAATCCGGCGTGCCTCAGAAATCCATGCTAAGAGTTCTGACCGCCCAAGTGAGCCCTAAAGTATTCGCACTCATCCGGGACCTTAAAACATACGAAGCCGCCATCAACCTGCTGAAACAACAGTACCGGAGCCCGGTAAACTCCATGTATGCCAGACACCTCCTAAGATCCCGCCCGCAACAGCCAGGAGAGTCGGTAGATGAATTTTTACGGGCGCTACAAGCACTCGGCAGGGACTGTGACTTTAAAGCGGTATCAGCGGCAGAAAATACTGAAGATAATGTCCGCGATGCCTTCGTGAAAGGCCTGCGGTCCGACTACGCACGGCAAAGACTTCTTGAAGCAAAGGACCTTGACCTGAACACAGCTGCAGCCCTCGCTTGCTCCCTAGAAGTGGCCCATCGGGACCTCGAGGCGTACTCCAGGTACAGTAATTTGCGACCCTGGGACTCGGGACCGACCCCGACCGCGATACCCCTCGCAGCGCCGCCCCTGGGACCTACCTCTGCGTCGGCGTCCCGGACCCGATCGGGACCGCCACCCCCGGTACCGGCTGCGACTTCGGACCCCCGCGATCGGGCCGCCGGCTGCTTCTTCTGCGGCCAGGCGAAACATCCTAGGGCGCGCTGCCCAGCGAGAAACGCGACGTGCTCAAGCTGCCTGAAGAAAGGCCACTTTGCTAAGGCCTGCAGAGGCCAACAGAGATCAACAGAGGCCAGCAGTGCCTCATGCGAGTTGTGGGGGCGGCCATCTTCCATCAAGGCCACAGATGCCAGCATCCCCACGTGTGAGCCATGGGGGCGGCCATCTTTGATCCAGGCAACCGACACCAGCAGTGCCTCATGTGAGTTGTGGGGGCAGCCATCTTCTCCGCCATTTTGTCCAACCTCGTGGGCGCCGCCATTTTACCCTCCACGCTCGACCACCACCTCGCCTCCGGACTCGACCACCGCCTCACCCGCAGACTACGGCAGCTCGCTGAGCCACACACTAGCCTCCGTCACACTGGACCAAGCCCGCCCGCACCACCTGTCCAAGTCCATGATGGACATCAAAGTAAACGGCCGCGCCACGACCTCCTGTTCGACAGCGGAAGCATGGAGAGTTTCATCCACCCAGACACGGTGAGCCACTACTCCCTCACTGTCCGGCCAACGCGCAACCGGATCTCGATGGCATCGAGGTCCCACGCCACAGACATCAGCGGCTACTGTGTCGTGACCCTGTCGGTTAAGGGCACGGAGTATAAAAATTTTAAACTCCTCGTCCTCCCCCAGCTCTGCGCTGCCGTCCTACTAGGGCTGGACTTCCAATCCCACCTCCAAAGCGTCACTCTAGCATACGGCGGACCCCTCCCCCCACTCACAGTCGACAACCAGCAGCCTTTAAACTGCCCACCGCGTAACACCTGCGGCCTATCCACCCTCAAGGTCCTGCCACCTTCCCTGTTCGCTAACCTAACCCCCGACTGCAAACCCGTCGCTACCAAGAGCAGGCGGTACAGCGCCGGGGACAGAGCCTTCATTAGCTCTGAGGTGCAGCGTCTCCTGAAGGAGGGCATCATCGAGGGGAGCAGCAGCCCCTGGCGTGCCCAGGTCGTGGTCGTTAAGACCGGCAATAAAAACCGCCTGGTCATCGACTACAGCCAGACCATAAACCGGTACACCCAGCTGGACGCATACCCCCTTCCCCGCATATCTGATATCATCAATCAGATTGCACAATACCGAGTATTCTCTACCATCGACCTTAAGTCGGCCTACCACCAACTCCCTATCCGCCCTGAGGACCGCCAGTATACCGCCTTCGAGGCGAATGGCCGCCTCTACCACTTCCTTAGGGTTCCCTTCGGCGTCACCAACGGGGTTTCGGTCTTCCAAAGGGAGATGGACCGGATGGTTGACCAGAACGGGCTGCACGCCACGTTCCCCTATCTAGATAACGTCACCATCTGCGGCCGCGAACGGCAGGACCATGATGTTAATCTGGAGAGATTCCTCCGTACGGCCCAACGGCTGAACCTCACCTACAATAAGGAGAAATGTGTGTTTAACACCTCACGCCTTGCCATCCTCGGCTGCGTAGTAGAGGACGGACTCATTGGCCCCGACCCTGAAAAAATGCGCCCCCTCATGGAGTTACCCCTCCCCCACTGCCCAAAGGCGCTGAAGAGAACCCTGGGGCTCTTCGCCTACTATGCCCAATGGGTGCCCAATTATGCGGACAAAGCCAGACCCCTCATGAAGTCCACATCCTTCCCCCTTATGGAGGAAGCGTGCGCTGCCTTCTCCCTCATTAAGGGAGACATTGCTAAGGCCACAATGCACGCGGTGGATGAGTCCATCCCCTTCCAAGTGGAGAGCGATGCATCCGACTTCGCCCTAGCCGCTACCCTTAACCAGGAGGGGAGACCGGTGGCCTTCTTCTCAAGGACCCTACAGGGCCCTGAGATCCGACACTCGTCGGTCGAGAAGGAGGCCCAGGCGATTGTGGAGGCTGTACGACGCTGGAGGCACTACCTGGCAGGCAAACGAATTACCCTCTTCACCGACCAGCGTTCGGTCGCTTTTATGTTTAATAACAAGCTGAGGGGTAAAATCAAGAACGACAAGATCTTGAGGTGGAGAATCGAACTCTCCACCTATGATTATGATATCTTGTACCGGCCAGGTAAGCTGAACGAACCCCCTGATGCTCTATCACGAATTACATGCGCCAACGCGCAAATTGATAGACTTCAGACCCTCCACAACGACCTCTGCCAACCCGGAGTCACCAGACTTTACCACTTCATTAAGGCCCGCAACCTGCCCTACTCCATCGAGGAGGTCAGGACCATGACCAGGAACTGCCAGACCTGTGCCGAGTGCAAACCGCATTTCTTTAGGCCGGACAGAGCAAGCCTGAACAAGGCCACCCGCCCCTTCGAGCGCTTGAGCATCGATTTTAAGGGGCCCCTCCCGTCCTCTGACTGTAATGTGTACTTCCTCAACATTGTTGATGAGTACTCCCGTTTCCCCTTTGCCTTCCCCTGCCCAGACATGACCAGTACCACGGTCATTAAATGCCTGAACGACCTCTTCGCCGTGTTCGGGTTCCCGAACTATATACATAGCGACAGGGGCTCCTCCTTCATGAGCGAGGAACTCCGCCAGTTCCTACTAGCAAGAGGTATTGCTGCAAGCAGGACCACCAGCTACAACCCTCGAGGGAACGGCCAGGTGGAAAGAGAGAACGCGACTGTATGGAAGGCCGTCCTCTTAGCCTTAAAGTCTAAGGGCCTCCCAACCTCCCGCTGGCAGGAAGTCCTCCCGGCAGCGCTGCATTCCATCCGGTCACTACTTTGCACCGCCATTAACGCCACCCCCCATGAACGAATGTTTGTTTTCCCCAGGAAGTCGACTACGGGAACCACACTACCAACCTGGCTGACCTCTCCGGGGCCCGTCCTGCTGCGAAAGCACGTGAGGGCCCATAAAACGGACCCCCTGGTCGAGAGGGTGAACCTCCTGCACGCCTACCCTCAGTACGCCTATGTGGCATACCCAGACGGGCGGGAGGACACAGTCTCCTTGCGAGACCTCGCACCCTCGGGCATTCCGGAGACACCACCTTCACCCCACCCCCACCCCCCCCAATTCCAGCTCAGGTAGACGGCATGCCGGAACCCCACGAGCCCTCGCCGACCGCGCAGGCACCAGCATCACCACCGGAGAATGCAACACCGCCGCTGCGACGATCGGAAAGGCTTACGAGGCCTCCGGACAGACTCACATACCAGAACTGGTAGTACACATCACCCCGCCGGACTCAAATCTAAACAAGGGGTGAATGTGGTAAACCACTTTTGTCGTTCACTATCGTTACACTATAGTTATCACTGTTATATCGTTACTCTATGGTTATCACTGTTCACACTGTTGTATCACTATACGAGGTCGCCTCTTGTCACGCTGTTATACCTGGGCTGACCACTGCTGACTCCGCCCATGGCTCCACCTACCTGCCCAGGTATAAAGGTGGTCGACTGGCTGGTATTCCTCCTTGTTGGATCCGATCACCCACGAGGGTGGGCTCTGTTATTTAGCCAATAAAAACCTATAGTTACTTTCTTAACTCGTCGCTTTTCATTGGATGAATTGATAGGTATATCATTCACAATATATGTTAATGATCTAGACGAGGGAACTAGATGTAATACCTCCAAGTTTGCAGATGACACAAAGCTGGGTGGGCGTGTGTGCTGTGAGGAGGATGCAGAGAAACTCCAGTATGATTGGATAGGTTGGGCGATTGGGCAGATGCATGGCAAATGCAGTATAATGTGGATAAATGCGAGGTTATCCACGTCGGTGGCAAAATCAGGAAGACAGATTATTATCTGAACGGCAATAGATTGCGAAAAGGGGAAGTGCAACGAGACCTGGGTGTCCTTGTGCACCAGTCGCTGAAGGTAAGCATGCAGGTGCAGCAGGTGGTTAAGAAGGCAAATGGTATGTTGGCCTTCATAGTGAGAGGATTTGAGTACAGGAGTAAGGATGTCTTGCTGCAGTTGTACAGGGCCTTGGTGAGACCACACCTTGAGTATTGTGTGCAGTTTTGGTCGCCTTATCTGAGGAAGGATGTTCTTGCCATGGAGAGAGTGCAGCGAAGATTCACCAGACTGATACCTGGGATGGCAGGAATGACGTATGAAGAGAGATTGGGTCGATTTGGCTTATATTCGCTAGAGTTTAGAAGAATGAGAGGGGATCTCATTGAAACTTATAAAATTCTAACAGGACTGGACAGACTAGATGCAGGAAGGATGTTCCAGATGGCGAGGGAGTCTAGAACCAGGGGTCACAGTCTAAGGGGTAAGCCATTTAGGACTGAGATGAGGAGGAATTTCTTCACCCAGAGAGTGGTGAACCTGTGGAATTCTCTGCCACACAAGGCAGTTGAGGCCAATTCATTAAATATATTCAAGAAGGTGTTGGATATATTTCTTGAGGCTAAAGGGATCAAGGGATATGGGGAGGAAGCAGGGACAGGGTACTGAATTTGGATGATCAGCCATGATCTCATTAAATGGCGGAGCAGGCTCGAGGGTCCGAGTGGCCTACTCCTGCTCCTATCTTCTACATTCCTATGTTTCTATGTTATTGACCCCTCTACTAAGGGGAAAAGTTCCTTTATATCTACCCTATCTATGCCCCTCATAATTTTGTACACCTCAATCAGATCCCCCCTCAGCCTTATCTGCTCTAAGGAATACAACCCCAGCCTGTCCAGTCTCTCTTCATAGCTGAAGCGCTCCAGCCCGGGTAACATCCTGGTGAATCTCCTCTGCACCCTCTCCAATGCAATCACATCCCTCCTATAGTGTGGTGACCAGAACGGCACACAGTATTCCAGCTGTGGCCTAACGAGCGTTTTGTACAGTGCCATCATAACCTCCCTGCTCTTATATTCTATGCCTCGGCTAATGAAGGCAAGTATCCCATATGCCTTTTTAAGCACCTTATCTACCTGTCCTGCTGCCTTCAGGGATCTATGTACATGCACACCAAGGTCCCTCTGATCCTCTGTCCTTCCTAGGGTCCTACCATTCATTGTGTATTCCCTTGTCTTGTTAGTCCACCCAAAATGCATCACCTCACACTTTTCAGGGTTAAATTCCATTTGCCACTGTTCTGCCCATCTGACCAACCCGTCCATATCATCCTGTAGTCTGAGGCTTCCCTCCTCGCTATTTACCACTCCCCCAATTTTTGTGTCATCTGCGAACTTACTGATCATACCTCCTACATTCATATCTAAATCATTAATGTACACTACAAACAGCAAAGGACCCAGCACTGATCCCTGCGGCACACCACTGGACACAGGCTTCCAGTCACAAAAACAACCTTCGACCATCACCCTCTGCCTCCTGCCACTAAGCCAATTTTGGATCCAATGTGCCAAATTGCCCTGGATCCTGTGGGCTCTTACCTTCTTGACCAGTCTCCCATGTGGGACTTTGTCAAAAGCCTTACTGAAGTCCATGTAGATTACATCAACTGCACTACCCTCATCCACACACCTAGTCACCCCCTCGAAAAATTCAATCAAATTGGTTAGACATGATCTCCCCCTGACAAAGCCATGCTGACTATCCTTGATTAATCCTTGCCTCTCCAAGTGGAGACTAATTCTGTCCCTCAGAATTTTTTCCCATAATTTCCCTACCACTGATGTTAGGCTCACTGGCTTGTAATTCCCTGGTTTATCCCTACTGCCCTTCTTGAATAATGGTTCTACGTTAGCTGTTCTCCAGTCCTCTGGCACATCCCCTGTGGCCAGAGAGGTTCTGAAAATTTGTGTCAGAGCACCTGCAATCTCCTCCCCTGCCTCACACAGCAGCCTGGGATACATCTCGTCTGGGCCTGGGGATTTGTCCACTTTAGAGCCCACTAAAACCGTTAGTACCTCCTCCCTCTAAATACGAATTTGTTCAAGTATATCACAATCCCTCTACCTGATTTCTATGCCTACATCATCCTTCTCCACAGTGAACACAGGTGCAAAATATTCATTTTAAACCTCACCCACATCTTCCAGCTCTACACACAGATTGCAACTTTGGTCCCTAATAGTCCCTACCCTTTCCCTGGTTATCCTCTTTCCCTTAATATACTTATAAAACAGCTTGGGATTTTCCTTTATTTTGCCCGCCAGTGTTTTTTCATGCCCCCTCTTCGCTCTCCTAACTTCTTTTTTAAGTACCCCCCTGCACTTTCTATACTCCTCTAGGGCTTCCATTGTTTTTAGTCCTTTGTATCTGCCAAATGCCTCCCTTTTGTTCCTAATCCATTCTTGTATATCCCTTGACATTCCTGGGTTTGTTGGTCCCACCCTTGACCTTTATGGGAACATGTTGGCGTTGTACTCTCTCTCTTTCCTTTGTGAAAGACTCCCACTGCTCTGATGGTCAGCATTTGCAATGCTGAGAACGTCGTGGATAACACGTTTAATCAGTTGGTCACACCGCAGGTAAAGGTTGCACAGGCAGAAAGGGAATGGGTGACCACCAGGCGATTAGTAGGCGCAGGCAGGTAGTGCAGGAGTCCCCTGTGGTCATCCCCCTCTCAAACAGATATACTGCTTTGGATATTGTTGAGGGGGATGGCTTACCAGAGGAATGCAGCAGCAGCCAACTTCCTGGCACCAGGGGTGGTTCTGCTGCACAGGACAGGAGGAAAAAGAGGGGTAGAGCTACAGTAATAGGGATTCTATTGTAAGGGCCACAACCGAGACTCCAGGATGGTATGTTGCCTCCCTGGTGCAAGGGTGAAGGATGTCTCAGAGCGGCTGCAGAATATTTTGGAAGGGGGGGGTGAACAGCCAGTTGTCGTGGTGCATATAGGTACCAACGATATAGGTAAAAAACAGGATGAGGTCCTAAAAGCTGAATATAGGGAGTTAGGAGTTAAATTAAAAAATAGGACCTCAAAGGTAGTAATCTCAGGATTGCTACCAGTGCCACGTGCTAGTCAGAGTAGAAATAGAAGTATATTTCAGATGAATACGTGGCTAGAGGAATGGTGCAAGGGGGAGGGAATTCAAATTCCTGGGACATTGGAACCGGTTCTGGGGGAGGTGGGACCAGTACAAACCAGACGGTTTGCACCTGGGCAGGACCGGGACCGATGTCCTAGGGGGAGTGTTTGCCAGTGCTGTGGGTGAGGGTTTAAACTAAAATGGCAGGGGGTTGGGAACCTGAGCAGGGAGACAGAGGAAAGGAAAACGAGGATAGAAGCAAAAGACAGGAAGGAGAAAAACAAAGGTGGCAGTCAGAGAAATCAAGGGTTTAAATCAAACATGGTCACAGTAAATAATAATTCAAAAAGGTCTAAGAGCGTTAAAAAAAACAAGCCTGAAGGCTTTGTGTCTTAACGCGAGGAGTATTCGTAATAAGGTGGATGAATTAGCTGCGCAAATAGAGGTAAACGGATATGATATGATTGGGATTACGGAAACATGGCTCCAGGGTGACCAAGGCTGGGAACTCAACATCCAGGGGTATTCAATATTCAGGAAAGATAGGCAAAAAGGAAAAGGAGGTGGGGTAGCATTGCTGGTTAAAGAGGGGATTAACACAATTCTAAGGAAGGATATTAGCTGTGATGATGTGGAATCTGTATGGGTAGAACTGAGAAATACCAAGGGGCAGAAAACATTAGTGGGAGTTGTATACAGACCCCCAAACAGTAATGGAGAGGTTGGGGATGGCATTAAAAGGGAAATTAGAGAAGCGTGCAATAAGGGCAAAGCAGTTATCATGGGTGACTTTAATCTACATATAGATTGGGCTAACCAAATTAGTAACAATGCTGTGGAGGAGGAATTCCTGGAGTGTATACGGGATGGTTTCCTGGACCAATATGTCGAGGAACCATCCAGAGATCAGGCCATCTTAGACTGGGTATTATGCAATGAGAAAGGATTAATTAACAATCTTGTTGTGCGAGGCCCCTTGGGTCGGAGTGATCATAATATGACAGAATTCTTCATTAACATGGAGAGTGAAGTAGTTGACTCAGAGACTAGGGTCCTGAATTTAAATAAAGGAAACTACGATGGTATGAGGCGCGAGTTGGGTCGGATTGATTGGGGAATGTCACTCAAAGGGTTGACGGTGGATAGGCAATGGCAAACATTCAAAGATCGCATGGATCAACTGCAGAATTTGTTCATCCCTGTTTGGCATAAAAATAAAACAAAAAAGGTGACTCAACCGTGGCTAACGAGGGAAATTAGGGATAGCATAAGATCCAAGGAGAGGACATATAAATTGGCCAGAAAAAGCAGTAAACCTGAGGATTGGGAGCAGTTTAAAATTCAGCAAAGGAGGACAAAGGGATTAATTAAGAGGGGGAAAATATAGTATGAGAGTAAGCTTGCAGGGAACATAAAAACTGACTGTAAAAGCTTTTATAGGTATGTGAAGAGAAAAAGATTGGTGAAGTCAAGTGTAGGTCCCTTGCAGTCAGAATCAGGGGAATTTATAATGGGGAACAAAGAAATGGCTGACCAATTAAATACATACTTTGGTTCTGTCTTCACAAAGGAGGACACAAATAAACTCCCAGAGATGTCGGGGAACATAGGGTCTAATGAGAGGGAGGAATTGAATGAAATCAGTATTTGTAGGGAAATGGTGTTAGGAAATTGACGGGATTGAAGGCCGCTAAATCCCCAGGGCCTGATAATCTACATCTTAGGGTACTTAAGGAAGTGGCCCTAGAAATAGTAGATGCATTGCTGGTCATCTTCCAAAATTCGATAGACTCTGGAACAGTAACCATGGATTGGAGGGTAGCTAATGTTACCCCACTGTTCAAAACAGGTGGTAGAGAGAAAATGGGGAATTACAGACCGGTAAGCCTGACATCGGTAGTGGGGAAAATGCTAGAGTCCATTATAAAAGATGTAATAGCAGCGCACTTGGAAAACAGTGACAGGATCGGACAAAGTCAACATGGATTTACAAAAGGTAAATCGTGCTTGACTAATCTACTGGAATTTTTTGAGGATGTAACTGGTAAAATAGATAAGGGAGAACCAGTGGATGTGGTGTATTTGGACTTTCAGAAGGCTTTCGATAAGGTCCCGCATAAGTGATTAGCGTGTAAAGTTAAGGCACATGGGATTGGAGGCAAGGTATTGACTTGGATAGAGAACTGGTTGGCAGACAGAAAGCAAAGAGTTGGAATAAACGGGTCTTTTTCCGAGTGGCAGGCAGTGACTAGTGGGGTTCCGTACGGATCAGTCCTAGTACTCCAGCTACTCACAATATATGTTAATAATCTAGACGAGGGAACTAGATGTAATATCTCCAAGTTTGCAGACGACACAAAGCTGGGTGGGCGTGTGTGCTGTGAGGAGGATGCCGAGAAACTCCAGGATGATTTGGACAGGTTGGGTGATTGGGCAGAAGCATGGCAGATGAAGTATAATGTGGATAAATGCGAGATTATCCACTTTGGTGGCAAAAACAGGAAGGCAGATTATTATCTGAATGACAATAGCTTGGGAGAAGGGGAAGTGCAACGAGACCTGGGTGTCCTTGTGCACCAGTCGCTGAAGGTAAGCATGCAGGTGCAGCAGGCGGTTAAGTAGACAAATGGTATGTTGGCCTTCGTAGCGAGAGGGTTCGAGTACAGGAACAAGAATGTCTTGCTGCACTTGTACAGGGCCTTGGTGAGACCACATCTTGAGTATTGTGTGCAGTTTTGGTCACCTTATCTGAGGAAGGATGTTCTTGCCATGGAGGGAGTGCAGCGAAGATTCACCAGGCTGATACCTGGGATGGCAGGAATGATGTATGAGGAGAGATTGGGTCGATTGGGTTTATACTCGCTGGAGTTTAGAAGAATGAGAGTGGATCTCATTGAAACTTATAAAATTCTAACAGGACTAGACAGACTAGATGGAGGAAGGATGTTCCCGATGGCCGGGGAGTCCAGAACCAGGGGTCACAGTCTAAGGATAAGTGGGAAGCCATTTAGGACAGAGATGAGGAGGAATTTCTTCACCCAGAGAGTGGTGAACCTGTGGAATTCTCTACCCCAGAAGGCAGTAGAGGCCAATTCATTAAATCTATTCAAGAAGGAGTTAGATATATTTCTTAAGGCTAAAGGGATCAAGTGATATGGATAGAAGGCAGGGACATGGTACTGAATTTGGATGATCAGCCATGATCTCATTGAATGGCGGAGCAGGCTCGAGGGGCCGAATGGCCTACCCTGGCTCCTATCTTCTATGTTTCTATGTTTCTATCCATCTATGATGTGGATTTTCCTACAAGTATCTGACCCGATTCCACTTTGGCCAGATCCTGCCTTATCACATTAAAATCGGCCTTCCCCCAATTTAGAACCTTTATTTCCGGTCAATTTTGGGAGGCTGGGGAATGGCGACTTGGGTGATAGAGGGACACTTGGGAATGGGGGTTCGGGGAGAGAGATGGAGTCTGGTTGGGTCCTTGGATTCGTTGGATGGTTTGATGGGTTTGCTTGGATTACTTGGGGGTTGGAAGACTGGCATCGATTGATGGGTTGGTGTGATTGGTTGATGGGTTGGAGGGCTGGGATTAGTTGATGGATTGGAGCAGTTTGAGTGGTTCGAGGGTTGGTGGGCTGGGATAGGTTGTTAGCTTGGAGTGAATTGATTGGTTGGAGGGTTGGAGCAATTTTTTTGCTTGGAGTGGAACGCCAGATTGATTTGTATCACTGTTGTGTGAATCTTCCTTCACAGTTAGTGGCTGCTCTAGACTCTGGAGTCTGATGGGAGAGCGAGTGGACAAGAGGCGGAGGCAAGGGCCGCTGTTGGTGCTCCTCACACTTCTCAACCTCCTGAAGACCTCGCCTGATGTCAGGGGTAAGTAAGGAGGCCCCAGCCTTGGGGTTATTGAACACCGCGCTCTAGAAATCTGGTGACCAAGTCTGGGAGTTATTTTCTGCTAGTTTTCTCTGACTACTCTTTCCTGGTTATTGTCTTGCTGACACAGCACTGTCGACCCCGAGGAAACCGACCGTCTCACGCTGCCGCTCACCGGACAAGGAGACCTTTACGTGTTGGTGGGCGCCCGGTGCTGACGGAGGGCTACCGACCAATTACATGCTGCAGTACAGAATGGAAGGGTAAGCACGTGTGAGGTGCGGGGTACAGCCCACGCCAGTAATTGGGAGTTCAAACTATGGGGTGGCGAGCAAGCCCTCACTTCCCTCACCTGGCGAGACCATTGAATCCAGGATCTGGGCACAGGGACCTGATCACCCACCCACCCACCCCGTGCCAAGCCTCAGGGAGCAGAGTTCCGCTCCTCGCAGCGAGATTTCCTCCAAGTTTGGTGCCCAGCTGCAGCTCGGCTGGTCTTGGATCCTTTCCCGTGTCGCGCAAGGAAATCAGCAACCAATGACTGTTGCCCCTTTAAACCGAGGCCCCGTCTGCTCTCTCAGGTGGATGTGAACGATCCCACGGCACTATTTCGAAGAAGGGCAGGGGAGTTCTCTCCGGTGTCCTGGGCCAATATTTATCCCTCAACCAACATCACAAACAGATTATCTGGTCATTATCTCATGGCTGTTTGTGGGAGCTTGCTGTGCGCAAATTGGCTGCTGCGTTTCCTACATTACAACAGTGGCTACACTCCAAACAAAATACTTCATAGGCTGTAAAGCGCTTTGGGACGTCCTGAGGTGGTGAAAGGTGCAGAAATGCAAGTCTTTCTTTCTTTTAAGCTGCAGCAGCCCTTTAATACCAGCAGCAACTGGGCGAGTGCAGAATAGGAGGTGTTAATCACACCCGCCCAGTGTTTACCCGGCTGTGAGCAAACCGAGCACCTCAGCTCACACTGGATCGCTGGGCCGAGAGAGTAAACCAGCCCGCAGGATCTCTCTACTTCGACAGTACACTATCTTTGATTGCTGATGACGGTTGCAGTTAGCTGGGCAGGCCGAGACCAGCAGTGGAGTCTGAACCAAATGTCCCAGCAAACTGCTGATGTGTCTCTGTTCTGGTTCACAGGGAGGAGCGGGAGCACGAGTGCGCGGACTATCGAAGTATGGGCCCAAACAGCTGCTTCTTTGACAGGGAGCACACCTCCATCTGGGTCATCTACACCATCACCATCATCGCCACCAATCAGCTGGGCAGCAGCAAATCAGATCCTGTCTTCATAGACGTGACCTACATAGGTGTGTCAGAACAGATCTTTGACTACAGGCTGCTTCACAACAGCACTGTCCAAGTGAAACCTGGAAATATCCCTGCACCCCACAGAGATAGACCCACATTAGCCAGGGCTAGAGCGCAGGATGGGGGCGGGGGGTGGGGAGCGGCCAGGAGACGGCCAGCTATGTGTTTAATTAACGGATGGCTTCCTCCGGGCCTGTTACACCGGAACAAGAGGAGGCCATTCTGCCCCTCGAGCCTGTTACAGAGGAACAGGAGGAGGCCCATTCAGCCCCTCGAGCCTGTTACACAGGAACAGGAGGAGGCCCATTCAGCCCCTCGAGCCTGTTGCACAGGAACAGGAGGAGGCCCATTCAGCCCCCTCGAGCCTGTTACACAGGAACAGGAGGAGGCCCATTCAGCCCCTCGAGCCTGTTGCACAGGAACAGGAGGAGGCCCATTCAGCCCCCTCGAGCCTGTTACACAGGAACAGGAGGAGGCCCATTCAGCCCCCTCGAGCCTGTTACACAGGAACAGGAGGAGGCCATTCAGCCCCCTCGAGCCTGTTACACAGGAACAGGAGGAGGCCCATTCAGCCCCCTCGAGCCTGTTACACAGGAACAGGAGGAGGCCCATTCAGCCCCTCGAGCCTGTTGCACAGGAACAGGAGGAGGCCATTCAGCTCCTCGAGCCTGTTGCACAGGAACAGGAGGAGGCCCATTCAGCCCCCTCGAGCCTGTTACACAGGAACAGGAGGAGGCCCATTCAGCCCCCTCGAGCCTGTTACACAGGAACAGGAGGAGGCCCATTCAGCCCCCTCGAGCCTGTTACACAGGAACAGGAGGAGGCCCATTCAGCTCCTCGAGTTTGTTACCCAGGAACAGGAGGAGGCCATTCAGCCCCTCAAGCCTGTTACACAGGAACAGGAGGAGGCCCATTCAGCCCCTCGAGCCTGTTGCACAGGAACAGGAGGAGGCCCATTCAGCCCCCTCGAGCCTGTTACACAGGAACAGGAGGAGGCCCATTCAGCCCCCTCGAGCCTGTTACACAGGAACAGGAGGAGGCCCATTCAGCCCCCTCGAGCCTGTTACACAGGAACAGGAGGAGGCCCATTCAGCCCCCTCGAGCCTGTTACACAGGAACAGGAGGAGGCCCATTCAGCTCCTCGAGTTTGTTACCCAGGAACAGGAGGAGGCCATTCAGCCCCTCAAGCCTGTTACACAGGAACAGGAGGAGGCCATTCTGCCCCTCGAGCCTATTACAGAGGAACAGGAGGAATCCATTCATCACCTTGAGCCTGTTACACAGGAATAGTAGGTGGTCATTCAGCCCCCCTCGAGTTTGTTACCCAGGAACAGGAGGAGGCCATTCAGCCCCTCGAGCCTGTTACACAGGAACAGGAGGAGGCCATTCAGCCCCTCGAGCCTGTTACACAGGAACAGGAGGAGGCCCATTCAGCCCCTCGAGCCTGTTACACAGGAACAGGAGGAGGCCATTCAGCCCCTCGAGCCTGTTACACAGGAACAGGAGGAGGCCATTCAGCCCCTCGAGCCTGTTACACAGGAACAGGAGGAGGCCCATTCAGCCCCTCGAGCCTGTTACACAGGAAAAGGAGGAGGTCATTCAGCCCCTCGAGCCTGTTACACAGGAACAGGAGGAGGCCATTCAGCCCCTCGAGCCTGTTACACAGGAACAGGAGGAGGCCATTCAGCCCCTCGAGCCTGTTACACAGGAACAGGAGGAGGCCATTCAGCCCCTCGAGCCTGTTACCCAGGAACAGGAGGAGGCCATTCAGCCCCTCGAGCCTGTTACACAGGAACAGGAGGAGGCCATTCAGCCCCTCGAGCCTGTTACACAGGAACAGGAGGAGGTCATTCAGCCCCTCGAGCCTGTTACACAGGAACAGGAGGAGGCCATTCAGCCCCTCGAGCCTGTTACACAGGAACAGGAGGAGGCCATTCAGCCCCTCGAGCCTGTTACACAGGAACAGGAGGAGGCCATTCAGCCCCTCGAGCCTGTTACCCAGGAACAGGAGGAGGCCATTCAGCCCCTCGAGCCTGTTACACAGGAACAGGAGGAGGCCATTCAGCCCCTCGAGCCTGTTACTCAGGAACAGGAGGAGGCCCATTCAGCCCCTCGAGCCTGTTACACAGGAACAGGAGGAGGCCATTCAGCCCCTCGAGCCTGTTACACAGGAACAGGAGGAGGCCATTCAGCCCCTCGAGCCTGTTACACAGGAACAGGAGGAGGCCATTCAGCCCCTCGAGCCTGTTACACAGGAACAGGAGGCGGCCATTCAGCCCCTCGAGCCTGTTACCCAGGAACAGGAGGAGGCCATTCAGCCCCTCGAGCCTGTTACACAGGAACAGGAGGAGGCCATTCAGCCCCTCGAGCCTGTTACACAGGAACAGGAGGAGGCCATTCAGCCCCTCGAGCCTGTTCCTCGATGCAATTAGATTATGTCTGATCTGTATCTTAACTCCATCTACCCCCTTGGTTCCGTAAACCTTGGATCCATTATTAAGTAAGTGGTAACAGGGTAGTTAGAAAATCATAATGTGATTAGGCAGAGTCAACATGGTTTTGGTGAGCCGCCTTCTTGAACCGCTGCAGTCCGTGTGGTGAAGGTGCTCCCACAGTGCTGTTAGGGAGGGAGTTCCAGGATTTTGACCCCACGACGATGAAGGATCGGCGATATACTTCTAAGTCAGGTTGGTGTGTGACTTGGAGGGGAACTTGGAGGCGGTGGTGTTCCCATGCGCCTGCTGCCCTTGTCCTTCTAGGTGGTAGAGGTCGCGGGTTTGGGAGGTGCTGCCGAAGAAGCCTTGGTGAGTTGCTGCAGTGCATCTTGTAGATGGTACACACTGCAGCCACGGTACGCCGGTGGTGGAGGGAGTGAATGTTTAATGTGGTGGATGGGGTGCCAATCAAGCGTGCTGCTTTGTCTTGGATGGCGTCGAGCTTCTTGAGTGTTGTTGGAGCTGCACTCATCCAGGCAAGTGGAGAGTATTCCATCACACTCCTTACTTGTGCCTTGTAGATGGTGGAAAGGCTTTGGGGAGTCAGGAGGTGAGACACTCGCCACAGAATACCCAGCCTCTGACCTGCTCTTGTTGCCACAGTATTTATGTGGCTGGTCCAGTTAAGTTTCTGGTCAATGGTGAGACCCAGGATGTTGATGGTGGGGGTTTTGACGATGGTAATGCTGTTGAATGTCAAGGGGCGGTGGTTAGACTCTCGCTTGTTGGAGATAGTCATTGCCTGGCACTTGTGTGGCGCGAATGTTACCTGCCACTTATCAGCCCAAGCCTGAATGTTGTCCAGGTCTTGCTACACGCGGGCATGGACTGCTTCATTATCTGAGGAGTTGTGAATGGCACTGAACACTGTGCAGTCATAAGAACATAAGAAATAGGAGCAGGAATAGGCCACTTGGCTCCTCGGGCCTGCTCCGCCATTCAATAAGATCATGGCTGATCTTGAGCTCAAAGCCATTTCCCCGCCCGCTCCCCATAAACCTTCACTCCGTTATCTTGCAAAAATCTGTCTATCTCAACCTTAAATGTATTTAATGACCCAGCCTCCACGGCTCTCTGGGGAAGAGCATTCCACAGATTTACGACCCTCTGAGAGAAGAAATTCCTCCTCATCTCAGTTCAAAAAGGGCGACCCTTTATTCTGAGACTGTGCCCCCCGAGTTCTAGATTTCCCCATGAGGGGAAACATCCTCTCTGTATCTACCCTGTCGTGCCCCCTCAGTATCTTACATGTTTCAATAAGATCACCTCTCATTCTTCTAAATTCCAATGAGTATAGGCCCAACCTGCTCAACCTTTCCTCATAAGTCAAACCCCCTCATCTCTGGAATTAACCGAGTGAATCGTCTCTGAACTGCCTCCAATGCAAGTATATCCTTCCTTAAATAAGGAGACCAAAACTGTACGCAGTACTCCAGGTGTGGTCTCACCAACACCCTGTACAGTTGTAGCAGGACTTCCCTGTTTTTATACTCCAACCCCCTTGAAATAAAGGCCAACATTCCATTTGTCTTTTCGATTACTTGCTGTACCTGCATGCTAACCTTTTGTGTTTCATGCACAAGGACCCCCAGGTCCCTCTGAACTGTAGCATTTTGTAATCTCTCTCCATTTAAATAATAATTTGTTTTTAAAAAAAAATTTCCTGCCAAAGTGGATAACCTCACAGTTTCCCACATTATACTCCACCTGCCAAATTTTTGCCCACTCACTTGGCCTGTCTATATCCCTTTGCAGATTCTTTGAGTCCTCTGAACAACTTGCTTTCCCACCCATCTTTGTATCATCTGCAAACTTGGCTACATTACACTCGGTCCCTTCATCCAATGCATTAATGTAGTTTGTAAATAGTTGAGGCCCCAGCACTGACCCCTGTGGCACCCCACTAGTTACTGTTTGCCAACCGGAAAATGACCCATTTATCCCAACTCTCTGCTTTCTGTTAGTTAGCCAATTCTCTATCCATGCTAATATATTACCCCAAATTCCGTGAGCTCTTATCTTATGCAGTAACCTTTTATGTGGCACCTTATCGAATGCCTTCTGGAAATCCAAATACACTACATCCACTGGTTCACCTTTGTCCACCCTGCTCATTACATCCTCAAAGAACTCCAGCAAGTTTGTTAAACATGATTTCCCTGACTGGATTAAAAAGGGACCCGTACAGTTTCTCCAAAGAATTTGGAACGGGAGGAGATTGAGCAGGTACTGGAGAATGTGTGTCTGCAGAGACACAAAGATAATAAACAGGAAATCTTCCTGTTTCAGCAGAAACAAAATGAAAGGAGGTAAAGAACATACATATTGAAGGACTTTCTCTGGGAAAAGGCTCCCCGTGGAGGCAGCATGATCAGACGCAGCCTGAATATCGGGTCTTGAAGGCAGAAAGAGAAATTTAAGGAGGAGTGTGATGCAGCCAGGGTCCACGCTGTGCAAGCTACTAATTCCGTCCTGGCTAGTCACGAGGCTATCGAGCAAATGTGTGATGAGGGAGAGGAGTTGGAAGATAAAGTACACAGCTTAGCTGAGGTGGAGGGATTACAGATAGAAAAGGCACTGGGAAAAGTGTGGCTACAGAAACAGAAACAAAATCAAACACAAACAAAGGCCGCGATTTCGCTGACCGAGGCGGGTCTGGGGCAGTCGGGGTTGGTATCGTCGCTGGGTCGCTAACTTTAGCGCCCCGAAAAGGTTAGCACCCCTCCGCCGTAATTCAGTGGTAGCGCCCCAAGCAGGAGGCGGGGCGTTACTGGAAAGCACACCACCTCCTTCTTGAGGCGCTACTGGTGAAGATCGCAGTGCTACGTGTAACAGCGCCGCGCACAGCGGCACGTAGCTTCGCGTCATTATAGGTCGCCGCCCCTGATTAAAGGGGAGGGGCCTAGCGCTGCGCACACTGGGGCCCTGCTGAATCACCAGGGAGCGGGGTGCCGTAGAAACAGCCGGCACTCAAGAGGAGTGATCGCAGCCGGCACCCCGCATCAAAAGGTGAAAGGCGACAAGTGCTGGCAGTCGGCCAAAATAAAAATGGCCGCCCGACACCTGCCCATAAGTAGCTCCACCGCCGCCGCAGAAACGCCCCCTGATCCTGTTGGACATATCGTCCGGCGATAGGTCAGGGGGCGCAAGGGAAGTTTGCGGCCCTGGTGCAAGCCAGGCAATGACATCATCGGCGGAGGCGCAGCACTACCAGCTACCACCGCCGCCAAACTCCCGCTGAATTTCGCGGGAGGCGTTAGCAGCGCCGCACTCGGGCGCTAAAGGATTGCGCCCTGTTAGCTCCCCCTGGGGGCACTAACGAGCGCCAGAAATCAACCCAATTTTTACCCCTTTGTCTCTTAAGATTGAGACCATCTCTTCAGCTGCCTCTGCCGCTTCCCTTCCTTCCCCTAGCCCACTGGGCCAAACTTCCACTAAGGTTCCCCACTGCCCTAGGGATGTTCTTGCCATGGAGGGAGTGCAGCAAAAATTCACCAGACTGATACCTGGGATGGCAGGAATGACGTATGAGGAGAGATTGGGTCGATTGGGCTTGTACTCGCTGGAGTTTAGAAGAATAAGAGGGGATCGCATTGAAACTTATAAAATTCTAACAGGACTGGACAGACTAGATGCAGGAAGAATGTTCCCGATGGTCGGGGAGTCCAGAACCAGGGGTCACAGTCTAAGGATAAGGGGTAAGCCATTTAGGACAGAGATGAGGAGAAATTTCTTCACAGAAAGTGGTGAACCTGTGGAATTCTCTACCACAGAAGGCAGTGGAGGCCAATTCATTAAATATATTCAAGAAGGAGTTAGATATATTTCTTAAGGCTAAAGGGATCAAGGGGTATGGGGAGAAAGCAGGGACCGGGTACTGAATTTGGATGATCAGCCATGATCTCATTAAATGGCGGAGCAGGCTCGAGGGGCCGAATGGCCTACTCCTGCTCCTATCTTCTATGTTTCTATGATCCCATGTTTAAATCCTTCCCAACAGCACCGGCAAATCTCCCTGCAAGAATATTGGTCCCGGTCCTGTTGAGGTGTAACCCGTTCGGCTTGTACAGGTCCCATCTTCCCCAGAAATGGTCCCAATGCCTCAAGAATCTAAAGCCCTCCCTCCTGCATCATCTCTCCTGTACTCAGAACAGAATACTGGTTGGAGAGTGCAATATACTTCAGGGACTCGTGCACTACCTGCCTGGTCCTCCCCTTCTATCTGGCGGTCACCCATTCCCTCTCTGTCTGCACACTCTTAAGCTGCGGGGTGACCACCTCCCGAAACGTGTTATCCGCGTAGCTCTCAGCCTCGCGGATGCACCGCAGTGACTCCAGCCGCCGCCCAAGCTCTGAAATCCGGCGCTCGAGTTGCTGTAGCTGGTGAAACTTCCCGCACATGTGCTCATCCAGGCTACGCGAAGTGTCCAGGACTTCCCACGTGACATAGGATGTGCACTCCACGGGACTGAGCAGCCCTGCCCTGCCTCTATTTAATAGACTAAGAAATAAACTTAAAACTTAATAAAAAACACTCACCAGCTACTCACCAATCAGCTCCTTCCCTTGATTCGACGACACTTTTTTACACTGATGTCACTTTTACAAAAACTGCCTTTGTTGAGTTGCTGCTGCCCCTTTTAACTGCTCCGCTCTCGCTGTGCTCCCCGCAGTCCGCTCCACTCGGTCTCAGGCCCCTGCCGCTTGGGACTGCTCCGCTCTCGCTGTGCTCCCCCCAGGTCTGCTCCTCTCGGTCTCAGGCCCCTGCCGCTCGGGACTGCTCCGCTCTCGCTGTGCTCCCCCCCAGTCCGCTCCTCTCGGTCTCAGGCTCCTGCCGCTCGGGACTGCTCCGCTCTCGCTGTGGTCCCCCCAGGTCCGCTCCTCTCGGTCGCAGGCTCCTGCCACTCGGGACTGCTCCGCTCTCGCTGTGGTCCCCCCAGGTCCGCTCCTCTCGGTCTCAGGCTCCTGCCGCTCGGGACTGCTCCGCTCTCGCTGTGCTCCCTCCCGGTCCGCTCCTCTCGGTCTCAGGCTCCTGCCGCTCGGGACTGCTCCGCTCTCGCTGTGCTCCCCCCAGTCCACTCCTCTCGGTCTCAGGCTCCTGCCGCTCGGGACTGCTCCGCTCTCGCTGTGCTCCCCCCAGTCCGCTCCTCTCGGTCTCAGGCTCCTGCCGCTCGGGACTGCTCCGCTCTCGCTGTGCTCCCCCCAGTCCGCTCCTCTCGGTCTCAGGCTCCTGCCGCTCGGGACTGCTCCGCTCTCGCTGTGCTCCTCCCAGTCCGCTCCTCTCGGTCTCAGGTTCCTGCCGCTCGGGACTGCTCCGCTCTCGCTGTGCTCCCCCCAGGTCCGCTCCTCTCGGTCTCAGGTTCCTGCCGCTCGGGACTGCTCCGCTCTCGCTGTGCTCCCCCCAGTCCGCTCCTCTCGGTCTCAGGTTCCTGCCGCTCGGGACTGCTCCGCTCTCGCTGTGCTCCCCCCAGTCCACTCCTCTCGGTCTCAGGCTCCTGCCGCTCGGGACTGCTCCGCTCTTGCTGTGCTCCCCCCAGTCCGCTCCTCTCGGTCTCAGGCTCCTGCCGCTCGGGACTGCTCCGCTCTCGCTGTGCTCCCTCCCGGTCCGCTCCTCTCGGTCTCAGGTTCCTGCCGCTCGGGACTGCTCCGCTCTCGCTGTGCTCCCCCCAGTCCGCTCCTCTCGGTCTCAGGCTCCTGCCGCTCGGGACTGCTCCGCTCTCGCTGTGCTCCCCCCAGGTCCGCTCCTCTCGGTCTCAGGCTCCTGCCGCTCGGGACTGCTCCGCTCTCGCTGTGCTCCCCCCAGTCCGCTCCTCTCGGTGTCAGGCTCCTGCCGCTCGGGACTGCTCCGCTCTCGCTGTGCTCCCTCCCAGTCCGCTCCTCTCGGTCTCAGGCTCCTGCCGCTCGGGACTGCTCCACTCTCGTTGTGCTCCCCCCAGTCCGCTCCTCTCGGTCTCAGGTTCCTGCCGCTCGGGACTGCTCCGCTCTCGCTGTGCTCCCCCCAGTCCGCTCCTCTCGGTCTCAGGCTCCTGCCGCTCGGGACTGCTCCGCTCTCGCTGTGCTCCCCCCCAGGTCCGCTCCTCTCGGTCTCAGGCTCCTGCCGCTCGGGACTGCTCCGCTCTCGCTGTGCTCCCCCCAGTCCGCTCCTCTCGGTCTCAGGTTCCTGCCGCTCTGGACTGCTCCGCTCTCGCTGTGCTCCCTCCCAGTCCGCTCCTATCGGTCTCAGGCTCCTGCCGCTCGGGACTGCTCCGCTCCCGCTGTGCTCCCTCCCAGTCCGCTCCTCTCGGTCTCAGGCTCCTGCCACTCGGGACTGCTCCGCTCCCGCTGTGCTCCCTCCCAGTCCGCTCCTCTCGGTCTCAGGCTCCTGCCGCTCGGGACTGCTCCGCTCTCGCTGTGCTCCCCCCAGGTCCGCTCCTCTCGGTCTCAGGCTCCTGCCGCTCGGGACTGCTCCGCTCTCGCTGTGCTCCCCCCAGTCCGCTCCTCTCGGTCTCAGGCTCCTGCCGCTCGGGACTGCTCCGCTCTCGCTGTGCTCCCCCCAGTCCGCTCCTCTCGGTCTCAGGCTCCTGCCGCTCGGGACTGCTCCGCTCTCGCTGTGCTCCCCCCAGTCCGCTCCTCTCGGTCTCAGGCTCCTGCCGCTCGGGACTGCTCCGCTCTCGCTGTGCTCCCAGCAGGTCCTTCCGGTCATTATCACATCGCTGCTTGTGGGAGTTTGCTGTGCACAAATTGGCTGCCATGTTTCCTACGCTTAAAAAAAATACTTCATTGACTGTGAAGCGCTTTGGGATGTCCGGTGCTAATGAAAGATGTTGTGGAAATGCAAGTCTTTTTTTTTCCAAGGCCAGTAGATCCTTCCTGCGGTGCGGTGCCCAGAACTGAACACAGTTGCGGTCTGTGTCCTGGGGATGGGTTGGGTTGGGGTGGGGAGTTGATTATGGCCCGATCCTTCTCCCTATTGAGGCCCCCTGGAGAAGCCTTGTCCAACACTAGGCGGAGGTCGGAGTCAGGAGGGTGAGGTGATTGAGACCCTGGCTCCTTCTCGAAGGTGTGACTCCTCTGCAAACGACACTCCCCCACGGATACTCCATGGAATGGTGACAGCAGCTAACACCTGGCGTCTGTGTCTCTCAAATTTCTCCTTCTTCCTTTACAGTTCAACCACACCCACCTGTCAACGTGAGCCTGCAGCTGAGAAGCGCGCAGGACAAGACCTACATCTGGGGCAAATGGTCACCACCGGCAATGGCCGACATCCGATCGGGGTGGATAACACTGCAGTACGGCCTGCGACTCAAACCCAAGGCAGCGGCAGAGTGGGAGGTAGGGGCCGCTGTCGCTCAGTCACAGCCTATCACCTGGTGTTTAATGCTTTTTATTCATTCCTGGGATGTGGGTGTCGCTGGCAAGGCCGGCATTTATTGCCCATCCCTAGTTGCCCTCGAGAAGGTGGTGGTGAGCCGCCTCCTTGAACTGCTGCAGTCCGTGTGGTACTGTAAGGGAGGGAGTTCCAGGATTTTGACCCAACGACGATGAAGGATCGGCCGATATATTTCCAAGTCAGGATGTTGTGTGACTTGGAGGGTTACTTGGAGCTGGTGGTGTTCCCGTGCGCCTGCTGCCCTTATCCTTCTAGGTGGAAGAGGTCGCGGGTTTGGGAGGTGCTGCCGAAGAAGCCTTGGCGAGTTGCTGCAGAGCATCTTGTAGATGGTACACACTGCAACCACGGTACGCCGGTGGTGGAGGGAGTGAATGTTTAAGTTGGTGGATGGGGTGCCAATCAAGCGGGCTGCTTTGTCCTGGATGGTGTCGAGCTTCTTGAGTGTTGTTGGAGCTGCACTCATCCAGGCAAGTGGAGAGTATTCCATCACACTCCTGACTTGTGCCTTGTAGATGGTGGAAAGGCTTTGGGGAGTCCCACACTCCCAGTCTGAGGGGAGTGGCCCAGACTGTCCCATAATCCCCTCTCCCCACTATCTCTAATACCCTCTCCTCTCTCCCCACTATCTCTAATACCCTCTCCGCTCTCCCCACTATCTCTAATACCCTCTCCCCTCTCCCCACTATCTCTAATACTCTCTCCCCTCTCCCCACTATCTCTAATACTCTCTCCCTTCACCCCACTATCTCTAATACCCTCTCCCTGCAGAACATCTTGGAAGGGGAGGGTGAACAGCCAGTTGTCGTGGTGCACATAGGTCCCAACGATATAGGTAAAAACCGGGATGAGGTCCTAAAAGCTGAATATAGGGAGTTAGGAGGTAAATTAAAAAATATGACCTCAAAGGTAGTAATCTCAGGATTGCTACCAGTGCCACGTGCTAGTCAGAGTAGAAATAGGAGGATATTTCAGATGAATACGTGGCTAGAGGAATGGTGCAAGGGGGAGGGATTCAAGTTCCTGGGACATTGGAACCGGTTCTGGGGGAGGTGGGACCAGTTCAAACCGGACGGTTTGCACCTGGGCAGGGCTGGAACTGATGTCCTAGGGGGAGTGTTTGCTAGTGCTCTGGGGGAGGTTTTAAACTAAAATGGCAGGGGTTTGGGAACCTGAGCAGGGAGACAGAGGAAAGGGAAACAAGGCTAAAAGCAAAAGATAGGCAGGAGAAAAACAAAAGTGGCAGTCAGCGAAATCAATGGTTTAAATCAAACATGGCCACAGTCAATAATAATTCTAATAGGTCTAAGAGCGTTAAAAAACAAGCCTGAAGGCTTTGTGTCTTAATGCGAGGAGCATTCGTAATAAGGTGGATGAATTGGCTGCGCAAATAGAGGTAAACGAAGATGATTTGGTTGGGATTACGGAAATGTGGCTCAAGGATGGCCAAGGCTGGGAACTCAACATCCAGGGGTATTCGATATTCAGGAAAGATAGGCAAAAAGGAAAGGGAGGTGGGGTAGCATTACTGGTTAAAGAAGGGATTAACACAATTGTAAGGAAGGATATTAGTTCTGATGATGTGGAATCTGTATGGGTAGAATTGAGAAATACCAAGGGGCAGAAAACGTTAGCGGGAGTGGTATATAGACCTCCAAACAGTAAGGCGGAGGTTGGGGATGGCATTAAAAGGGAAATTAAAGAAGTGTGCAATAAGGGCACAGCAGTTATCATGGGTGACTTTAATCTACATATAGATTGGGCTAACCAAATTAGTAACAATACTGTGGAGGAGGATTTCCTGGAGTGTTTACGGGATGGTTTCCTGCACCAATATGTCGAGGAACCAACCAGAGATCAGGCCATCTTAGACTGGGTATTATGTAACGAGAAAGGATTACTTAGCAATCTTGTTGTACGAGGCCCCTTGGGTCGGAGCGATCATAATATGATCGAATTCTTCATTAAGATGGAGAATGAAGTAGTTGACTCAGAGACTAGGGTCCTAAATTTAAATAAAGGAAACTACGATAGTATGAGGCGCGAGTTGGGTAGGATTGATTGGGGAATGTCACTCAAAGGGTTGATGGTGGATAGGCAATGGCAAACATTCAAAGACCGCATGGATGAACTACAGAATTTGTTCATCCCAGTTTGGCATAAAAATAAAACAAAAAAGGTGACTCAATCGTGGCTAACAAGGGAAATTAGGGATAGCATAAGATCCAAGGAGAGGACATATAAATTGGCCAGAAAAAGCAATAATCCTGAGGATTGGGAGCAGTTTGGGATTCAACAAAGGAGGACAAAGAGATTAATTAAGAAGGGGAAAATAGAATATGAGAGTACGCTTGCAGGAAACATAAAAACTGACTGTAAAAGCTTTTATAGATATGTGAAGAGAAAAAGATTGGTGAAGTCAAGCGTAGGTCCCTTGCAGTCAGAATCAGGGGAATTTATAATGGCAGACCAACTAAATACATATTTTGGTTCTGTCTTCACAAAGAGATGCCGGGGAACATAGGGTCTGATGAAAGGGTGGAACTGAAAGAAATCAGTATTTGTAGGGAAATGGTATTAGGGAAATTGATGGGACTGAAGGCCGATAAATCCCCAGGGCCTGATAATCTACATCCTAGGGTACTTAAGGAAGTGGCCCTAGAAATAGTAGATGCATTGCTGATCATCTTCCAACATTCGATGGAATTTGGAACAGTATCCATGGATTGGAGGGTAGCTAATGTTACCCCACTATTCAAAAAAGGTGGTAGAGAGAAAATGGGGAATTACAGACCGGTAAGCCTGACATCGGTAGTGGGGAAAATGCTAGAGTCAATTATAAAAGATGTAATAGCAGAGCACTTGGAAAACAGTGACAGGATCGGACAAAGTCAACATGGATTCACAAAAGGTAAATCGTGCTTGACTAATCTACTGGAATTTTTTGAGGATGTAAAATAGATAAGGGAGAACCAGTGGATGTGGTGTATCTGGACTTTCAGAAGGCCTTCGATATGGTTCCGCATAAGAGATTAGCGTGTAAAGTTAAGGCACATGGGATTGGGGGCAAGGTATTGACTTGGATAGAGAACTGGTTGGCAGACAGAAAGCAAAGAGTTGGAATAAACGGGTCTTTTTCCAAATGGCAGGCAGTGACTAGTGGGGTACCGCAGGGATCGGTCCTTGGACCCCAGCTATTCACAATATATATAAATGATCTGGACAAGGGAACTGGATGTAATATCTCCAAATTTGCAGGCGACACAAAGCTGGGTGGGCGTGTGTGCTGTGAGGAGGATGTCGAGAAACTCCAGGATGATTTGGACATGTTGGGTGATTGGGCAGAAACATGGCAGATGCAATATAACGTGGATAAATGTGAGCTTATCCACTTCGGTGGCAAAAACAGGAAGGTAGATTATTATCTAAATGGCAATAGATTGGGAGAAGGGGAAGTGCAACGAGACCTGGGTGTCCTTGTGCACCAGTCGCTGAAGGTAAGCATGCAGGTGCAGCAGGCGGTTAAGAAGGCAAATGGTATGTTGGCCTTCATAGCGAGAGGGTTCGAGT
The DNA here is from genome assembly GCF_052327205.1 of Somniosus microcephalus. Taxonomy (NCBI): domain Eukaryota; kingdom Metazoa; phylum Chordata; class Chondrichthyes; order Squaliformes; family Somniosidae; genus Somniosus; species Somniosus microcephalus. The sequence goes on along the minus strand of NC_140987.1, from coordinate 4,372,589 downwards.
ACAGGAGCAAGGCTGTCTTGCTGCAGTTGTACAGGGCCTTGGTGAGACCACATCTTGAGTATTGTGTGCAGTTTTGGTCGCCTTATCCAAGGAAGGATGTTCTTGCCATGGAAGGAGTGCAGCGAAGATTCACCAGACTGATATCTGGGATGGCAGGAATGACGTATGAGGAGAGATTGGGTCGATTGGACTTGTACTCGCTGGAGTTTAGAAGAATGAGAGGTGATCTCATTGAAACTTATAAAATTCTAACAGGACTGGACAGACTAGATGCAGGAAGGATGTTCCCGATGGTTGGGGAGTCCAGAACCAGGGGTCACAGTCTAAGGATAAGGGGTAGGCCATTTAGGACAGAAATGAGGAGAAATTTCTTCACCCAGAGAGTGGTGAACCTGTGGAACTCTCTACCACAGAAGGCAGTAGAGGCCAGTTCAATAAATATATTCAAGAAGGTGTTGGATATATTTCTTAAGGCTAAAGGGATCAAGGGATATGGGGAGAAAGCAGGGACCGGGTACTGAATTTGGATGATCAGCCATGATCTCATTGAATGGCGGAGCAGGCTCGAGGGGCCGAATGGCCTACTCCTGCTCCTATCTTCTATATTTCTCCCCTCTCCCCACTATTCAATTCAATTCAATTCAAATCGCTTTATTGGCATGACAAGGTACATCTTATGTTGCCAAAGCATCGAAAAACATTCATGGTTGAACACATAAATACGGATCTATCCATACAGTGTATAAACAGGTATATCCCTGAGTGTATAAATATACATTCATATAATTTGTATATACTCTTTTCTTATATTTAGTGGTTGTCCCTCTGTTTATGGCAAGCTGTAACATAGTGTGCCGCTAAGGTTACACAATTTCTCTCCTCCCCTAGTAGGTATGGGAGTTTTTGGCCGTCATTCAAATTTCTGAATTCCGGGCATATTTTTGTGAATTTTGGGTAGAAATTCTCCCTTATGCCCTGATATTTTCTACAAGCTGTGAGCAAGTGCATCTCTGTCTCCACCACTCCCTGACTGCAGTGAGAGCATATCCTGTCCTCTCTTGGTAGCCGGGTCTGCCTGTGTCTACCTTTTTCGATCGGCAGGCTATGTTCACTAAGTCTGTACATTGTCAAGGTTTTTCTCAGTTTGCTATCCTAACTCAGTTCACTATCTCTAATACCCTCTCCCCTCTCCCCACTATCTCTAATACCCTCTCCCCTCTCCCCACTATCTCTAATACCCCCTCTCCCCTCTCCCCACTATCTCTAATACCCTCTCCCCTCTCTCGGCAGGATTTCTATGTTGGCCTGCAGGACCAGTTTGCAATCTTCAGTTTCCAGCCTGGCTGTGTGTATGTGGCTCAGGTTTGTTGCAAGCCGGACCACGGGTTCTGGAGTGACTGGAGTCCCCCTGTGTCCATCACAACCCCCAGCGGTAAGTCTAGTCTCCAAATCCAGTTGTGTGTTCACTGCCTGGGAGGGATTCAGGTGGAGGGGAGGGGCCAGACAGTCTCACACTCCCAGTCTGAGGGGCCAGACAGTCTCACACACCCAGTCTGAGGGGCCAGACGGTCTCACACTCCCAGTCTGAGGGACCAGACTGTCCCACACTCCCAGTCTGAGGGGCCAGACTGTCCCACAGACCCAGTCTGAGGTACCAGACTGTCCCACATTCCCAGTCTGAGGGGCCAGACGGTGTCACATTCCCAGTCTGAGGGGCCAGACGGTCTCACACTCCTAGTTTGAGGGGCCAGACGGTCTCACGCTCCCAGTCTGAGGGGCCAGACTGTCTCACACTCCCAGTCTGAGGGGCCAGACGGTCTCACACTCCCAGTCTGAGGGACCAGACTGTCCCACACTCCCAGCCTGAGGGGCCAGACTGTCCCACAGACCCAGTCTGAGGTACCAGACTGTCCCACATTCCCAGTCTGAGGGGCCAGACGGTCTCACATTCCCAGTCTGAGGGGCCAGACGGTCTCACACTCCTAGTCTGAGGGGCCAGACGGTCTCACACTCCCAGTCTGAAGGGCCAGACTGTCTCACACTCCCAGTCTGAGGGGCCAGACGGTCTCACACTCCTAGTCTGAGGGGCCAGACGGTCTCACACTCCCAGTCTGAGGGGCTAGACGGTCTCACATTCCCAGTCTGAGGGGCCAGACGGTCCTACACTCCCAGTCTGAGGGGCCAGATGGTCCCAGACTCCCAGTCTGAGGGGCCAGACTGTCCCACACTCCAAGTCTGAGGGGCCAGACTGCCCCACACTCCCAGTCTGAGGGACCAGACTGTCCCACAGTCCCAGTCTGAGGTACCAGACTGCCCCACACTCCCAGTCTGAGGGACCAGACTGTCCCACACTCCCAGTCTGAGGGGCCAGACTGTCCCACAGACCCAGTCTGAGGTACCAGACTGTCCCACACTCCCAGTCTGAGGGGCCAGACTGCCCCACAGTCCCAGTCTGAGGGGCCAGACTGTCCCGCACTCCCAGTCTGAGGTACCAGACTGCCCCGCACTCCCAGTCTGAGGGGCCAGACTGTCCCACAGACCCAGTCTGAGGTACCAGACTGCCCCACAATCCCAGTCTGAGGGGCCAGACTGCCCCGCACTCCGAGTCTGAGGTACCAGACTGCCCCACAGTCCATCCTACCCCAGGCACTGCGCTGCAGTCACTAATGGCCCCACCCAGGGTGCGGAGGAGGAGCTGGGACTGATGTGGAGTCCAGCGAGTGATGTCCCAATGGGATAATTCCGTACCTGAAGTTTCTACAAGGAAGTCTGAAGCTCATCCGGAAGGAGGGAGTGAAGTTCAAGGGTCGATGGCTTAAACTGTTAACTACAAAAACACAAAGAGCGAAAAATTCGTTAGTGGCCATTTTGGGTCGCTAACATCGCCTCAGTGCTAAATTTAGCGCCCGGCGAAAAATAGTGCCGGTGATCGCTAACTTCCAAGAGGGAGGTGGAGCTAAATCAAGCGCTCCACTTCCTTCTTAGAGTGCTAACCCCGAATATCGGGCCGGTACGTTCTGCAGCGCTGCGCACTGGGCCACGTAGCAACATGTGGAAGGGCTCTTCCTTCATTAAAGGGGAGGGCCCAAGCCCACAAGTCAGCGGGGACATGGACCACCGGGGAGCGGGGCGCCGTGTCAACAAAAATACATTCCATTGAGAAACAAAAACTCCACGGGAAAAGTGATCCAACCGTGGCTAACTAAAGAAGTTAAGGATAGCATTAGATTGAAAGAAGAAGCTTATGATGTTGCAAAGAATAATAGTAAGCCTGAGCATTGGGAGAGCTTCAAAAACCAGCAAAGGTTGAACAAAAAATTGATGAAAAGGGAAAAAATAGAATATAAGAACATAAGAACATAAGAAATAGGAGCAGGAGTAGGCCAATCGGCCTCTCGAGCCTGCTCCGCCATTCAATAAGATCATGGCTGATCTGATCCTAACCGCCAATCTACTATCACAGAACCATCTCCTGAATCTAATAGAATTAGACACACGAAATAGGAGCAGGATCAGGCTACACGGCCCCTGGGCCCGCTCTGCTACCCACAGGGCCATGACCGATCCGAACCTAGACTCATGTCCAAATTCCTGCCCGCTCCCCGTAACCCTTAATTCCCTTTACTTCTAGGAAACTGTCTATTTCTGTTTTAAATTCATGTAATGATGTAGCTTCTACAGCTTTTTGGGGCAGCATATTCCATGGACCTACCACCCTCTGAGTGAAGTAGTTCCTCCTCATCTCAGTTTTGAAAGAGCAGCCCCTTATTCTAAGACTATGCCCCCTAGTTCTAGTTTCACCCATCATCGGGAACATCCTCCCCGCATCCCCCCGATCCAATCCCTTCACAATCTTATATGTTTCAATAAGATCGCCTCTCATTCTTCTGAACTCCAATGAGTAGAGTCCCAATCTACTCAACCTCTCCTCATATGTCCATCCCCTCATCCCCGGGATTAACCGAGTGAACCTTCTTTGTACTGACTCGAGAGGAAGTATGTCCTTTCTTAAGTATGGACACCAAAACTGTACGCAGTATTCCAGGTGCGGTCTCACCAATACCTTGTACAACTGAAGCAATACCTCCCTATTTTTATATTCCAACCCCCTAGCAATGAAAGCCAACATTCCATTGGCCTTCTTAATCACTTGCTGCACCTGCATACTAACCTTTTGAGTTTCGTGCACCAGGACCCCCAGATCCCTTTGTACTTCAGTACTTTCCAGTTTCTTGCCATTAAGATAATAACTTGCTCTACGATTTTTCCTGCCAAAGTGCATAACCTCACACTTTCCAGTATTGTATTCCATCTGCCAAATCTCTGCACACTTACTTAGCCTGTCTATGTCCCCTTGCAGGTTTTTTATGTCCCCCTCACTCACTACTTTCCCTCCCATCTTAGTATCATCTGCAAACTTTGATATGTTACACTCGGTCCCCTCCTCCAAATCGTTAATATAGATTGTAAAGAGTTGGGGACCCAGCACTGACCCCTGCGGAACACCACTAGTTACTGATTGCCAGTCTGAGAATGAACCATTTATCCCAACTCTCTGCCTTCTGTTAGATAGCCAATCCTCTATCCATGCCAGAATATTACCCCCAATCCCATGATTTTTTATCTTAAGCAATAATCTTTTGTGTGGCACCTTGTCAAATGCCTTTTGGAAGTCTAAATACACTACGTCCACTGGTTCCCCTTTATCCACCCTGTATGTTACTTCCTCAAAGAACTCAAGCAAATTTGTCAAACATGACTTCCCCTTCATAAAACCATGTTGACTTTGTCCTATTAAGGGAAAACTAGCAAGAAATATAAAAGCAGATTGTAGGAGTTTCTACAAGTATGTAAAAAGGAAGAGAGTAGCAAAAGTAAACATTGGTCCCTTAGAGGCTGAGACAGGAGAAATTATGGGGAATAAGGAAATGGCAGAAACATTAAACAAATATTTTGTATCTGTCTTAACAGTAGAAGACACAAAAAGCATACCAAAAATAGCAGAAACCCAAGGGTCTAATGAGGGTGAGGAACTTAACGTAATTAATATAAGTAGAGAAAAAGTACTAGAGAAACTAATGGGACTGAAAGCTGACAAATCTCCTGGACCTGACGGCCTACATCCTAGGGTTCTAAAAGAGATGGCTGAAGAGATAGTGGATGCATTGGTTTCGATCTTCCAAAATTCCCTAGATTCTGGAATGGTTCCACCGGATTGGAAAGTTGGAAATGTAACACCGCTATTCAAGAAAGGAGGGAGAGAAAAACAGGGAACGACAGGCCAGTTAGCCTGACATCAGTCGTCGGGCAAATGCTGGAATCCATTGTTAAGGAAGTGGTTTCAGGGCACTTAGAAAATCATAACATGATTAGGCAGAGTCAACATGGTTTTATGAAGGGAAATCGTGTTTGACAAATTTATTGGAGTTTTTTGAGGATGTAACTAGCAGGGTAGATAAAGGGGAACCAGTGGATGTAGTATATTTGGATTTCCAAAAGGCATTCGATAAGGTGCCACATAAAAGGTTATTACACAAGATTTTCAGGTTGGCAGGCTGTAACTAGTGGGGTGGCGCAAGGATCAGTGTTGGGGCCTCAGCTATTTACAATCTATATTAGTGACCTAGATGAAGGGACCGAGTGTAATGTATCCAAGTTTGCTGATGATACAAAGCTAGGTGGGACAGTAAGCTGTGAGGAGAACACAGAGTCTGCAAAGGGCTATAGATAGACTAAGTGAGTGGGCAGTAAGGTGGCAGATGGAGTATAATGTAGGGAAATGTGAGGTTATTCGCTTTGGTAGGAAGAATAGAAAAACAGAATATTTTTTAAATGGTGAGAAACTTTCAAATGTTGGTGTTCAGAGAGATTTGGGTGTCCTCGTGCAAGAAACACAGAAAGCTAGCATGCAGGTACAGCAAGCAATAAGGAAGGCTAATGGCATGTTGGCCGTTATTGCAAGGGGGTTGGAGTATAAGAGTGAGGAAGTCTTGCTACAATTGTACAGGGCCTTGGTGAGACCACACCTGGAGTACTGTGCACAGTTTTGGTCTCCTTATCTAAGGAAGGATATACTTGCCTTGGAGGCGGTGCAACGAAGGTTCACTAGATTGATTCCTGGGATGAGAGGGCTGTCCTATGATGAGAGATTGTGTAGAATGGGCCGATACTCTCTGGAGTTTAGAAGAATGAGAGAAGATCTCATTGAAGCAGAGTAGATGCTGAGAGATTGTTTCCCCTGGCTGGAGTGTCTAGAACTAGGGGGCATAGTCTCAGGATAAGGGGTCGGCTATTTAGGACTGAGATGAGGAGGAATTTCTTCACTCAAAGGGTGGTGAATCTTTGGAATTCTCTGCCCCAGGGGGCTGTGGATGTTGAGTCTTTGAGAATATTCAAGGCTGAGATCGATAGATTTTTGGACTCATGGGGAATCGAGGGATATGGGGATAGTGCAGGAAAGTTGATGATCAGCCATGATCTCATTGAATGGCGGAGCAGGCTCGAGGGGCCGAATGGCCGACTCCTGCTGCTATTTCTTATGTTCTAATGTCAGTAGCCCAGCACACAGGAGCAGTGCCAGCTGCCAGATCGCGGCACGGACTCCGCGTTCAAAGACGCAACGGGCCGTGACAAGTAAGTCGGCCAAGTTGTTTTCCCCGCCCACCACCTCCCCTTTAGTTATCGGCCTGCGAGCCTCCTGCCGCTCCGTTCCCGCCCACTGAATCGGTCGCTGTCATCGCCCGGTGCAGATTCAGTGGGTGGCGGCCAATTTTGCAGGCGGGGTGAAAACGGGGCGCTGCGCACGGTGATGACATCGTCATTGCCTGTGCAGTGGAGCGGGGCGCTACCGGTTACTGCCGCCACTTAACTCCCGGTGAATTTAACGGGAGTCGTTAGCGGCGAAGCGCCCCAGCAAAAAGCCGTTTGCGCCACGTTAGTGCCCCCTGGAGGTGTTAATGGGAGGCGCAAATGCAGCGAATTTCTAGAGAGTTTGGACAGAGAGCCCGGAGGGCAGAGTCAGACGCTAATGGGATCTTGCTGCCCCACAGCCCCTGGGATAATGGAGCTCAGCGTGTGGATTGTGGTGACTGTCCTCTCCTGCGTTACCTGCCTGACCCTCATTTGTGCCGTGATCATAGTGATTGACAGGTAAGGAGCCAATCAGAGCAAAAGAACAGTTTTTATCAACAGAAAAATTCATTGGAGTCAGAAGACCTTCTATTATATGGTAATAACCTCACCGACCCACCCACCTCTCGCCCACCCCTCTTCCCCACCCCCAGCCGCCGACCTCCTGACACACCACCCACCGACCTCCGACCCCCCCACCCACCAACCTCCGGCCCCCACCACCATCGACCTCCGATCCCCCCACCCACCGAGCCCCGTTCCATCCACCCATGGACATTTCAGGTCGGTGGGAGAGAGAGTGAGAGACAGAGAGAGAGACAGAGAGAGAGAGAGAGAGACAGAGAGAGAGACAGAGAGAGAGACAGAGAGAGAGACAGAGAGAGACAGAGAGAGAGACAGAGAGAGAGACAGAGAGAGAGACAGAGAGAGACAGAGAGAGACAGAGAGAGAGAGGGGACTCCTTAGGGAGACTCACATATTCCTCAACTCTTGGGTCTAGTGTGGTGGATTATACAATCACTGACCTGGACCCCTGCGATATCAACGCATTCACTGTCAGGCAGCAATCCCCCCTCTCAGACCATAACCAAATAAATGTGTACCTTAAACTTTCTGCCCAAACTACAGACACAAAAAAGGAACCCAGTAAGCTCCATAAAATAAACCAGACATACAGATGGGCCCCAGACAGTGGAGACAAATTCATCACAGCACTAAACTCACCTGATCTCACAAGTAAAATATCAAAATTTAAAGAAAATCTATATGAGATCACCAGAGATGGTGTAAACATGGCCATAGATGATATAAATATGATCTTCCATGAGGCAGCTGTAAAAGCCGACCTTGTGAAACAGAAGAGGAAACGTTACAAAAGATACAATAAAAATGAGAAATGGTTTGACCACGAATGCAAAAATGCCAGAAAAGACCTGAGAAAAATATCAAACCAAAAACATCGCCAACCAAACAATCGAGACCTACGTACTAGATACAATGAGACCCTCAAAAGATATAAACACACCATTAGGAACAAAACACAAAATTATACCCACAAAATACTCAAAGAAATTGAAAACTCCATTAATCCAAATCAATTCTGGGAAATGTGGAATAACCTGAGTACAACACAATTGCAAGCATTACCAATCCAAGATGGCGACATCTGGAGAACACATTTTGAAAACCTCTACAAAGACATCCCAATAAACGAAACAAACCCAAGTCAACATCATGTCACAGAAAAACTCCACACATTAGAAGCAACAATTAAAGACAACCAAAACCCTCTAGACTCCCCAATCACATGGAAAGAACTGGCCACAAAAACAAAATCTCTCCACCTAAAGAAAGCCTGTGGTCCAGACAACATCAAAAATGAAATGCTCAAATTCAGCAACATGGAGATGCAGGGTGCGGTACTCAAGTTATTCAACATCATATTACGTTCAGGCTGTTTTCCCGATATCTGGTGCCAAGGACTCATCTCTCCCATATATAAAAGTGGAAACAAATCAGACCCAAATAACTACCGCGGCATCTGTGTCAACAGTTGTCTAGGGAAGTTATTCTGCAGTATTCTAAATAGTAGATTACTGGATTTTCTTAACAAACATAATATCCTTAGAAAAAATCAGATAGGCTTTCCTCCAAAACACCGCACCACCGACCATATCTATACCCTTCACACTCTCATTGAAAAGCATGTACACCAAACAAAAAATGGGAAAATATTCGCTTGTTTCATTGACTTCAAGAAAGCCTTTGACTCTATCTGGCACGAAGGGCTCTATTACAAACTTCTTCAGTGTGGAATAGGGGGCAAAGTCTATGACCTTATTAAATCGATGTATCTGAAAAATAAATGCGGTGTCAAAATTGGAGACAAACGCACCTGTTTCTTCACCCAGAGAAGAGGCGTCCGGCAGGGCTGCAATTTGAGCCCGACCCTGTTCAACATATACATAAATGAACTAGCAGACATGCTGGAGCAAAGCGAGTCACCGGGTCTATGTCTCCTGGATGGAGAAGTGAAATCCCTGTTCTATGCGGACGACCTGGTTCTGCTGTCTCCCACAGAACAAGGATTACAGCAACAACTAGACCTACTCGACAAATACTGCCAAAACTGGGCCCTTACAGTAAATCTAAAGAAAACCAACATCATGATTTTTCAAAAAAGGCCCAGGTGTCAGGAAAACAAATACCAGTTTACTCTCAGTGATACCATCATAGGACACACTATGAGCTACACTTACCTTGGTCTAACCATTACAGCATCAGGGAGCTTCAGCATAGCAGTGAATGCACTAAAAGAAAAAGCCCGAAGAGCCTATATGCAATAAAAAGAAAATTCTACAACATCCAAATCCCAATCAAAATCTGGCTAAAAATATTTGACAGCGTAATCCTGCCGATTGCGCTGTACGGTAGTGAAGTATGGGGCCCGCTCAATCACCATAGCTACACTAAATGGGAAAAACACACAATAGAAGCCCTACATGCAGAATTTTGCCGAAGCATCCTTCGCACCCAAAGGAAAACACCAACAAATGCATGCAGAGCCGAACTAGGCAGATACCCACTGATAATAAACATCCAAAAACGAGCACTAAACTTCCTAAATCACCTCAAATCTAGCTCCCCAGACACCCTTCATTTTAAAGCCTTCCAGACCCAAGAGCTAAACCCAGAAAAGAGTCCCCTGAGTCAGCTGCTACTGAAACTAAGTACTCCTACTCAGCCGGACCCTGACCAGTCCCAGGCCAACACTGCCGTCCAAACACCAATCCGAGTGAACCAAACCATTAAACAAAGCAAAGAAACCTACCTGGAACATTGGAACAAAATAACCAAAAGCCAAAGCAGATTAGAATGTTACCGGGCCCTAAAAAGAGAATATAAACTGGCAGACTATCTCTCGACCATCAGAGACACAAAACAGAGACAGACCCTCACCAGGTACAGACTAAGCGACCACCAACTGGCAATTGAAAAAGGAAGATACAAGAAATCCTGGCAGCCTAGAGAGAATAGAATATGTGATCAATGTCTGGCCGGCGAGGTTGAGACAGAGATGCATTTCCTCCTAAAATGCGAAAAATTCAACACATCAAGAAACATATTATTTGACAAGCTCAGCCAAACAACCCCAGATTTCAAGGAATTGGATGACCTGTCAAAATTAAGATTAGTCCTGGGAGAAGGAGACAGACCATACCTTGGTGCCAAATATGTAACAACATGTCACAACCTGAGGACTGTTTAAAATTAATACTGAATGTACCCACTGATGTACAAAGACTGTTTAAATTAATATTGTCTAAAGTAATATTGTATCTACCCAATGAAGGTCAGAATTGTTTGACACCTACAGAATGTTGGAAAACTGTACTTTTTGTTATGTAAGCTTTGGCAATATGGTTCCCTGTAAACTTTCATGCCAATAAAGCATTTGAATTGAATTGAATTGAATTGAATTGAGAGACAGAGAGAGAAACAGAAGGTCAGAGAGGGAGAGACAGAGAGAGAGACAGAGAGAGAGAGACAGAGAGAGAGAGACAGAGAGAGACAGTCAGAGAGAGAGAGGCAGAGAGAGAGAGAGAGACAGGGAGAGAGAGACAGGCAGAGAGAAAGACAGAGAGAGAGAGTGAGAGAGAGACAGAGTGAGAGAGAGACAGAGAGAGAGAGAGACAGAGAGAGAGAGATAGAGAGAGAGATAGAGAGAGCGAGACAGACAGAGAGAGAGAGAGCAAGCGAGAGACCGAGAGAGAGACCGAGAGAGAGACAGACAGACAAAGGAAAAATATCTGTCATATTGGGCAGAAACAACAAAAACCCAAAACAAACTCAATTGCTACTTGGCCCTAAACAGACAATACAACATGGCTGATTACCTGACCATGGTAAAGGATAGCAAACTGAGAAAAACCTTGACAATGTACAGACTTAGTGAACATAGCCTGGCGATCGAAAAAGGTAGACACAGGCAGACCCGGCTACCAAGAGAGGACAGGATATGCTCTCACTGCAGTCAGGGAGTGGTGGAGACAGAGATGCACTTCCTCACAGCTTGTAGAAAATATCAGGGCATAAGGGAGAATTTCTACCCAAAATTCACAAAAATATGCCCGGAATTCAGAAATTTGAATGACGACCAAAAACTCCCATACCTACTAGGGAAAGAGAGAAATTGTGTAACCTTAGCGGCACACTATGTTACAGCTTGCCATAAACAGAGGGACAACCACTAAATATAAGAAAAGAGTATATACAAATTATATGAATGTATATTTATACACTCAGGGATATATCTGTTTATACACTGTTTGGATAGATCTGTGTTTATGTGTTCAACCATGAATGTTTTTCGATGCTTTGGCAACATAAGATGTACCTTGTCATGCCAATAAAGCGATTTGAATTGAATTGAATTGAGAGAGAGATAGTGAGAGAGACAGACAGGGAGAGACAGAGAGAGAGACAGAGAGAGAGACAGAGAGAGAGACAGAGAGACAGAGTGACAGAGTGACAGAGAGTGACAGAGAGAGAGAGAGAGAGAGAAACAGACAGACAGAGAGAGAGACAGAGAGAGAGACAGAGTGACAGAGAGACAGAGTGACAGAGAGTGACAGAGAGAGACAGAGAGTGACAGAGAGTGACAGAGAGAGACAGAGAGAGAGAGAGAGACAGACAGACAGAGAGAGAGACAGAGACAGAGACGGACAGAGTAAGAGAGAGAGAGACAGACAGAGAGAGAGACAGCGAGACAGACAGAGAGAGAGAGAGCGAGACAGACAGAGAGAGAGGGAGAGACAGAGCGAGAGAGGCAGATAGAGAGAGAGAAAGATACAATAGAGTCATATGGCCTAGAAATTCAGTTGCCTTAGCGCCGCTTTTGAGGCGCTAGAGGGACTAGCGCCAGAGTTATGGCCAGTTTAAAAATTCCCTGGGGCCCTAAATCGGCGTTGCACCGGTAGCGCTGCGCCGGCACCGATGACGTCATCGGTGTGTGCAGCGTCCCGGTTGCCGTGGTAACCCGCCCGAACTCCGAAATTGAGTTGCGGCCGCCTCGCCCGTGGCAGCCGCAAGCAACGTTCTGTCAGAGGTGCCTTACTGCAGTTTGCGCCGGCGCATTAAAGGCCCCGCGGCGGCCGGCCACTTTCCCGCCGGCCGCCTGCCCGCAGCTCCCTCCCCGGACTTCTCCCCCCCCGCCCCCGGAACAGATGCAAGCCCGGCACTTGTCCGAGGTGCCGGGCTCATTTTTAAGCTGATTTGCGCGGGCCGCGGCCGGGTGCAGGCAGCTCCTCCTTAACGGGAGGAGGAGGCCTGCACGTCCCCAGCCTGCCGCACCGCATCGGGTGCCGCAGTGCCGGAATTGCGGCGCGAAACGGCAGTTAGCGCCGATGTACCGCCGCAAAGACCCTTCAGTAGCGCCGGCAGCCGTTTGGGCGCGGCACTGCTGAATTTTTGGCGCGCGCAGGGGGACTTAGCGCCGGCACTAACTTCTGGCGCTAAAGCCCTGGCTACGCCAGAACCCAATTTCTAGGCCATAGAGTTATACAGCACAGAAACAGGCCCTTCGGCCCATCGTGTCCGCGCCGGCCATCAAGCCCTGTCTAATCTAATCCCATTTTCCAGCACTTGGTCCGTAGCCTTGTATGCTATGGCGTTTCAAGTGCTCATCTAAATGCTTCTTGAATGTTGTGAGGGTTCCTGCCTCTACCACCCTTTCAGGCAGTGAGTTCCAGATTCCAACCACCCTCTGGGTGAAAAAGTTTTTCCTCAAATCCCCTCTAAACCTCCTGCCCCTTACCTTGAAACTATGCCCCCTGGTTATTGACCCCTCTGCTAAGGGTAAAAGTTCCTTTCTATCTACCCTATCTATGCCCCTCATAATTTTGTACACCTCAATCAGGTCCCCCCTCAGCCTTCTCTGCTCTAAGGAAAACAACCCCAGCCTGTCCAGTCTCTCTTCATAGCTGAAGCACTCCAGCTCAGGTAACGTCCTGGTGAATCTCCTCTGCACCCTCTCCAATGCAATCACATCCTTCCTATAGTGTGGCGATCAGAACTGCACACAGTATTCCAGCTGTGGCCTAACTGGCGTTTTGTACAGCTCCATCATAACCTCCCTGCTCTTCTATTCTATGCCTCGGCTAATGAAGGCAAGTTTCCCATATGCCTTTTTAACCACCTTATCTACCTGTCCTGCTGCCTTCAGGGATCTATGTACATGCACACCAAGGTCCCTCTGATCCTCTGTCCTTCCTAGGGTCCTACCATTCATTGTGTATTCCCTTGTCTTGTTAGTCCTCCCAATATGCATCACCTCACACTTTTCAGGGTTAAATTCCATTTGCCACTGTTCTGGCCATCTAACCAACCCGTCTATATCGTCCTGTAGCCTGAGGCTTCCCTCCTCGCTACTTACCACTCCACCAATTGTCGTATCATCTGCGAACTTACTGATCATACCTCCTACATTCATATCTAAATCATTAATGTACACTACAAACCGCAAAGGACCCAGCACTGATCCCTGCGGTACACCACTGGACACAGGCTTCCAGTCACAAAAACAACCTTCGACCATTACCCTCTGCCTCCTGCCACTAAGTCAATTTTGGATCCAATGTGCCAAATTGCCCTGGATCCCATGGGCTCTTACCTTCTTGACCAATCTTTCATGCGGAGCTTTGTCAAAAGCCTTACTGAAGTCCATGTAGATGACATCAACTGCACTACCCTCATCCACACACCTAGTCACCCCCTCAAAAAATTCAATCAAATTGGTTAGACATGATCTCCCCCTGACAAAGCCATGCTGACTATCCTTGATTAATCCTTGCCTCTCCAAGTGGAGACTAATTCTGTCCCTCAGAATTTTTTCCAACAATTTCCCTACCACTGATGTTAGGCTCACTGGCTTGTAATTCCCTGGTTTATCCCTACTACCCTTCTTGAATAATGGTACTACGTTAGCTGTCCTCCAGTCCTCTGGCACCTCCCCTGTGGCCAGAGAGGTTCTGAAAATTTGTGTCAGAACCCCTGCAATCTCCTCCCTTGCCCCTCACAGCAGCCTGGGATACATCTTGTCTGGGCCTGGGGATTTACCCACTTTTAAGCCTGCTAAAACTGCTAGTACCTCCTCCCTCTCAATACTAATTTGTTCAAGTATATCACAATCCACCTGCCTGATTTCTATGCCTACATCATCCTTCTCCATAGTGAACGCAGATGCAAAATATTCATTTAAAACCTCACCCACATCTTCCGGCTCTGCCACTTTGGTCCCTAATGGGCCCTACTCTTTCCCTGGTTATCCTCTTGCCCTTAATATACTTATAAAACACCTTGGGATTTTCCTTTATGTTGCCCGCCAGTGTTTTTTCATGCCCCCTCTTCGCTCTCCTAATTTCTTTTTTAAGTACCCCCCTGCACTTTCTATATTCCTCTAGGGCTTCCACTGTTTTTAATCCTTTGTATCTGCCAAAAGCCTCCCTTTTTTTCCTAATCCATTCTTGTATATCCCTTGACATCCAGGGTTCCCTGGGCTTGTTGGTCCCACCCTTGACCTTTACAGGAACATGTTGCCGTTGTACTCTCTCTATTTCCTTTCTGAAAGACTCCCACTGCTCTGATGTGGATTTTCCTACAAGTAGCTGATCCCAGTCCACTTTGGCCAGATCCTGCCTTATCATATTAAAATCAGCCTTTCTCCAATTTAGAACCTTTATTTCCGGTCCATCTCTGTCCTTTTCCATGACTACCTTAAATCTCACCGAATTATGGTCACTGTCACCAAAGTGCTCACCTACTAACACTTCTACCACTTGCCCGGCCACATTCCCTAGAATTAGGTCCAGTACCGCCCCCTCTCTTGTAGGACTTTCTACATGCTGGCTCAAAAAGCTCTCTTGGATGCACTTTAAGAATTCTGCACCCTCTAAGCCTTTCACACTCTGACTATCCCAGTTAATATTGGGGAAGTTGAAATCCCCCACTATTATTACCCTATTATTTGCACATTTCTCTGAGATTTGCCTACATATCTGTTCCTCTATCTCCCCCTGACTGTTTGGGGGCCTATAGTACACTCCCAGCAAAGTGCTTGCCCCCTTTTTGTTTTTAAGTTCTACCCATATGGCCTCATTAGAGGAACCTGCTAATATATCATCCCTCCTTACTGCAGTAATTGACTCCTTAATTAATATTGCGACACCCCCTCCTCTTTTACCCCCCCCCCTCTGTGTCGCCTGAAGATTCTGTACCCCGGAATATTGAGCTGCCAGTCTTGCCCCTCCCTCAACCATGTCTCCGTGATTGCAACAATATCATACTCCCATGTGTTCATCAACACCTTCAGTTAATCCACCTTATTCGCAAGACTCCTTGCATTAAAATAAATGCCATCCAGCCTTGCCCTACTCCCTTCTGCCGTTACATATTTGCTCTGCCTTCCAGGCTGACTTGTTTTTTCCTCTATATTTGGCTGTACATCACCCCCTATTATAGCTCCACTCTGTATCCCATCCCCCTGCCAAGTTAGTTTAAACCCCCCCAACAGTGCTAACAAACCTCCCCGCAAGGATATTTGTCCCGTTCTGGTTCAGGTGCAACCCGTCCGACTTGTACAAGTCCCACCTTCCCCAGAAGCAGACCCAGTGATCCAGGAAACTAAAGCCCTCCCTCCTGCACCAACTCTTTAGCCACGCATTCATCTGCTCTATCCTCCTATTCCTATACTCACTAGCACGTGGCACCGGGAGTAATCCAGAGATTACAACCTTTGAGGTCCTGCTCTTTAATCTGCTACCTAGCTCCCTAAATTCTTGCTGCAGGACCTCATCCCTCTTCCT
Source organism: Somniosus microcephalus (assembly GCF_052327205.1). Classification (NCBI taxonomy): domain Eukaryota; kingdom Metazoa; phylum Chordata; class Chondrichthyes; order Squaliformes; family Somniosidae; genus Somniosus; species Somniosus microcephalus. Next base: position 4,356,597 of record NC_140987.1, on the reverse strand, counting down.
ACCCATGTCGTTGGTCCCAATGTGAACCACGACCTCTGACTGTTCACCTTCCCCCTTCAGAATGCCCTGCAGCCGTTCAGTGACATCCTTGACCCTGGCACCAGGGAGGCAACAAACCATTCTGGAGTCATGTCTACGGCCACAGAAATGCCTATCTGTTCCCCTTACGATAGAATTCCCTACCACTATTGCTCTCCTACTCTTTTTCCTCCCTTCCTGAGCAGCAGAAGCACCCCCGGTGCCAGGAAGTTGGCTGCTGTTGCCTTCCCCTGGTAAGTCATCCCCCTCAACAGTATCCAAATCGGTATACCTGTTTGAGAGGGGGATGGCCACAGGGGTCCCCTTCACTACCTGCCTGCTTCTACTGCTCCGCCTGATGGTCACCCATTTCCCTTCTGCCTGTGCAGCCCTTACCTGCGGTGTGACCAACTCACTAAATGTGTTATCCACGACCCTCTCAGCATCGTGAATGCTCCAAAGCCCATCCATCTGCAGCTCCAGCGCCGCAATGCGGTCTACTAGTAGCTGCAGCTGGATACATTTCCAGCACACATGGTCGTCAGGGACACCGGCAGCGTCCCTGAATTCCCACATAGCACAGGTGGAGCATAAGATGGGGCTGGGCTGTCCTGACATGACTTACCCTTTAATTAATTTAAATTAATTCAATACCACCAATTAAAGATATACTCTAGGGCGCTTGTATGGCAGAAGTCCCCGCTACACCACAGAGACCCTAGAAAATATAAACCGCAGAGTTGAAGTTACCTTACAGCTAAATGATATATTTAAGGGCCCTGGTTTATAAACAGTCCCCGCTACACCACAGAGATTTTAGAAACTATAAACCACAGAGTTAAGGTATAAAAAGAGAGAAATACTCACCAACCAATCACTTACCTGCTTCCTGGTGATATCACACTTTGATTACTTTTTACCTCTCTCCCCCGCTGCTGAATTGGTCGGGCCTCATTCGCTGCCGCCGGTTTTATACCTCGCCGCGCTCCTTGCTGCTCTCACCCAGGTCCAGCCGCTGTGGTCGGGCCTCGTTCGCTGCCGCCGGTTTTATACCTCGCCGCGCTCCTTGCTGCTCTCACCCAGGTCCAGCCGCTGTGGTCGGGCCTCATTCGCTGCCGCCGGTTTTATACCTCGCCGCGCTCCTTGCTGCTCTCACCCAGGTCCAGCCGCTGTGGTCGGGCCTCGTTCGCTGCCGCCGGTTTTATACCTCGCCGCGCTCCTTGCTGCTCTCACCCAGGTCCAGCCGCTGTGGTCGGGCCTCGTTCGCTGCCGCCGGTTTTATACCTCGCCGCGCTCCTTGCTGCTCTCACCCAGGTCCAGCCGCTGTGGTCGGGCCTCGTTCACTGCCGCCGGTTTTATACCTCGCCGCGCTCCTTGCTGCTCTCACCCAGGTCCAGCCGCTGTGGTCGGGCCTCGTTCGCTGTCGCCGGTTTTATACCTCGCCGCGCTCCTTGCTGCTCTCACCCAGGTCCAGCCGCTGTGGTCGGGCCTCGATCGCTGCCGCCGGTTTTATACCTCGCCGCACTCCTTGCTGCTCTCACCCAGGTCCAGCCGCTGTGGTCGGGCCTCGTTCGCTGTCGCCGGTTTTATACCTCGCCGCGCTCCTTGCTGCTCTCACCCAGGTCCAGCCGCTGTGGTCGGGCCTCGTTCGTTGTCACCGGTTTTATACCTCGCCGCGCTCCTTGCTGCTCTCACCCGGTAATAAGTGACCTCCCTATTCTTCCTACCAAAATGTAATACCTCACATTTAGCTGTGTTGAACTTCATTTACCAATTATATGCCCATTCTGCAAGTTTATTAATGTCATCCTGTAATTTATTAAATATGTGTAGTAATGCCTCTGCTATCTCTTCCTTAGATTCTTTTAAAATGCGCGGATGCAATCCATCCGGACCAGGGGTTTTATCCTCCTTCAGTTTGATTAGTTTATTTAATATATTACCTTTTTTTAATTTTAAATGCACTTATCTCATTACTAATCTCATCATCCAATGTCATGTCCACCTGTTCTATCTCCCTGGTAAATACTGAAGCAAAATAATAATTTATATTTCTGCCATCTATCGTTACCTGTGGTATTATCCTGTCTATACCTTAATGGCCCTATTCCCATACCAACCTTCCTTTATTATTGATGTGCCGATAAAATATTTTACTATTTTGTTTTATGTTCTTTGATAATTTAATTTCATAGTTCCTCTTTGCCTCCCTAATTGTTTTTTTGACTTCTCTCCTAATCCCTTCATATTCTCTCTTATCATGCACTCCCCTGCTGTCTATGTACTTAATGTATGAAAGAGAGACAGAGAGAGAGAGACAGACAGAGAGAGAGAGAGAGAGACAGTGAGAAAGAGAGAGAGAGCGAGAGAGAGAGAGAGAGCGAGACTGAGAGAGAGAGAGTGAGAGAGAGAGAGACGGGGGGAGAGAGAGAGAGACAGAGAGAGAGACAGAGCGAGAGAGAGAGAGACAGAGAGCGAGACAGAGTGAGAGAGAGAGAGAGACAGGGAGAGAGAGAGACAGGGAGACAGAGAGAGACAGGGAGACAGAGAGAGAGACAGAGAGAGACAGACAGAGCGATACTGACAGACAGACTGAGACTGACAGAGAGGGAATGAGACAGAGAGACAGAGAGAGAGACAGAGAGAGAGACCAAATGAAGTACAAAGACTGTTTAAAATTAATATTGTTTAAAAGTAATATTGTATGTACCCAACAAATGTCAAATCGATTGACACCTACAGAATGTTGGAAAACTGTACCTTTTTGCTATGTAAGCTTTGGCAATATGGTTCTCTGTAAACTTTCATGCCAATAAAGCATTTTAATTGGAATTGGAATTGGAATTGGAGAGACAGAGAGAGAGACAGAGAGAGAGACAGAGACAGAGAGAGAGACAGCGAGAGAAAGAGACACAGAGAGAGATAGACTGAGAGAGAGACAGAGAGAGAGACAGAGACAGAGAGAGAGACAGCGAGAGAGAGAGACACAGAGAGAGATAGGCTGAGAGAGACAGAGAGAGAGAGAGAGAGACAGAGAGAGAGAGAGACAGAGAGAGACAGACAGAGAGAGAGAGACACAGAGAGAGGTAGTGGGAGAGAGCACGGTTGGAGTGCTGGGTTGGTGCTTATAGTGTATGTACCTTTAAGAGAGAACTACTTTTACAGCTCCTGTATACTGTAGTACCGGCAGTGACCACACCTGTATATAAGCCTTGAGCATGCCTCTGTACCCCCTGTAGTGTATGTAACCGTTCCACCTTTAAGAGAACTATTTTAAGGGTTGCACTACTTTATCTTGGCTGCTGTATACTGTAATACCGGTGGTGACCACACCGGTATATAAGTGCTGTGTAATGATTTATTGGGCAGTTCCGCCCTGACCTTCGACTAGTAAAGACCTGTTAAAGTTTACTCTTGTGGTCTGTGTATTAATTCTCACTATAACACACAGACTTAACAGTGGCGACGAGTACGATCTTACCCTGCGGCAGAGATACATCCAAGGCAGTTTAACGGGCGTCGAGAGGAGGCATCCGCCCTCATCATTCTGCTGAGAAAAGACTCGGGTCTGCAGAGCAAAGGAAGAATCCTGACACGAAGTCTTCCATCAGCAACAGGCAGTGATCATCCCTTCTATCACGGTGGTGGGTAAGCCGATCAGCGACGAGCAGCAAGTCGGCCACGTTGACTGTGAAGTAGGGGAGGGAAAAACGGAGGATATAAGGGCGGAGAACTCGACCACGGCCGGGGAAAAGAGCCGGACAGAAGTCGGGGCCAGAGGCGCTGAGACTAGGGCAGCGTAAGGCACGGGAGCCGCGGTGACTGCAAACGCAGCCGGTGCGAAAGACCGGGCTGCAAGCGGGCTGGGAGACGCAACAGCGTCGAGAGAGAGCTCGACCGCGACCGGTGAGAAAGGCTGGGCAGCTACCGAGGCCACGAGGCGCAGCGACCGGGACGTCGTAAGGCGCGGGAGAAAATAGCAGGCTGGGAGACGCAACAGCGTCGAGAGAGAGCTCGACCGCGACTGGTGAGAAAGGCCGGGCAGCTACCGAGGCCGCGAGGCGCAGTGACCGGGACAGCGTAAGGCGCGGAGAAAAAAAAAAAAAAACCGCGGAGAACTCAGCCGCAGCCGGGGGAAAGGACCGGACTGCAAGAGGGGCTGGGAGGCACGATTTGAAAACCGCTGGGGAGGGCGAACGCTGCAATACGGCAATCGCCGTTACAGCCAGCGGGGGAGAAAGGCAAACGCGGGAAGCCGCCATTTTCGGAGGCGGGGAAGACGACAAGCGCGGGAAACCGCCATTTTGAAAAAAAAAACAAAAAAAAAAGTTAAAGAAAAATTTATTTTGGTTTCTCAAGAAGATTGCGAGGATGCCTAAGCGTGGTAACATCAACGATTTCGATCACGATGTTGAAGATTGGGCCACGTATGTAGAACGCATAAAGATATATTGTAAGGCAAATAAAATATCAGATGAAGATAAAGCACTAACCTTACTAAACTCAATGGGTGCGAAGACATACGGGCTATTGAAGCATCTTCTACCACCAGCTAAACCGACGGATCAGACTTTCGCTAAAATTGTTGCTGTCCTGAAAAATCATTTGAACCCCGCACCGCTGGTGTTAGCGGAACGATTTAAATTTTATGCGAGAACGCAACTGAAAGAGGAAAGCAACGCGGAGTATTTAATTGAACTGCGGAAGTTAGCGAAATACTGTCAGTTTGGGGAAAGTCTGACAGAGGCACTGAGAGACAAATTCGTGTGTGGATTGTCGAAAGAAGGAACACAAAAGCGGCTGCTTGAAGAGAATGATCTTACACTTGATAAGGCTGTCACTATTGCAGCATCACACGAAGCTGCAGCGAGAGGCACTGCGGAAATGCAGCTGAAAGCAGCGGTACTCAGCGTAGATCAAATGGCTTCGGGTACAATGAAATGTTATCGTTGTGGAAAGACAACACACGATCAGAACCAATGCTGGTTTAAAAACCAGGAATGTAGAAAATGTGGCAAGCTTGGTCACATGGCCAAAGTATGCCGGTCAGGAAAGAAGACCAGCAACAAAAAGTCACCGCAGGAAAAGCGCAGAAAGGTACATAAGGTGACTGAGAAGAGTTCGGATGAACAGAATTCGGATTCAGACTCCAACAGCAAGGAACTGGGTAGTCTGAGAATTCACAATGTGAGTAAGGAAGCTGACCTACAAACTATCTGGGTCACACTGCAGATAGCAGGAGTCCAAGTGAAGATGGAATTGGACACTGGATCGGCGTTGACGGTCATGATTACAAAAAGTTATTCAAGCATATTCCCCTACGGGATACGGAGATAGTATTGCAGACATACATGGGGCAAAGAGTATACCCCATCGGAAAGATAAAAGTCAAGGTGGTACACAAGGGCAAAGAACACCAAGGAATGAACTTATATGTACTACCTGAGGGAGGTCCACCACTTCTGGGACGGGAGTGGATCAGGAAAATAAATATGGACTGGCACTCCCTAAACGCAATAACGGTAGATTCCGGAAAAAAAGATGTCAAACCTGAACGATTGTCCAGAATATTGGATGAGGCTAAAGAGGTGTTCCAACAGGGACTGGGAACACTGAGAGGAATTAAGGCAAAAATCAAGATTGCAGAACATGCAAACCCAAAATTTTTCAAAGCCAGACCGGTACCTTATGCGATACGACCTGCTGTGGAAGCTGAGCTGGAAGGGCTAGAACGTTCAGGAGTACTGTCTAAGGTGGACTGGAGTGAGTGGGCCACGCCCATTGTTCCCGTCATGAAGCGTTCATCGAGTAACAAGCCTGGGGAACCGGGGAAGGTCCGCATCTGTGGAGACTTCAAGATCACAGTTAATCCGGTGCTTCACACGGTGCAATATCCGCTTCCGCGGATTGAGGATATCTTTGCTTCATTGTCTGGCGGGAAACGCTTCACCAAGATAGACCTGGCGCAAGCTTACTTACAGATGGAAGTTGAGGAAGAGTCGCGCCAGTATCTCACAATCAACACGCACAGAGGCTTGTATCGATATAATAGACTGGTTTTTGGAGTGGCTTCGGCTCCAGCAATTTGGCAGAGGGCCATGGAGCAGGTATTACAGGGAATTCCAAGCACTCAATGTTACTTGGACGATATCCTGATTACAGGAGATGACGATGAGGAACACCTTGCAAATTTGAAACTGGTGCTCACCAGGTTGATCGAATATGGCCTTCGAGTTACTCGCCAGAAATGTGAGTTCTTTCAGAAACGGATCTCGTACTGTGGTCATGTCATTGATCAGGAGGGGCTGCATAAGTCACCTGACAAGATCGAAGCTGTTGTGAAGGCTCCCGCTCCGGAAAATGTATCCCAGTTGAGGTCGTTCCTAGGGTTGATTAACTATTTCCATAAGTTTCTGCCAAATTTATCCACGGTGCTGCACCCGCTGAATGCTCTTTTGCAGAAAGAAGTACCATGGAAGTGGAGCGAGGATTGTAAGAAGGCCTTTCGCAAAAGCAAGGCATTGATCACCTCAGAGGAAGTGTTGGCTCACTTCAACCCAACGCTACCTATTCGTTTAGCTTGTGATGCTTCTCCTTATGGTATTGGAGCAGTACTCTCACACAGGTTGCCAAATGGCTTGGAAAGGCCAGTCGCATTTGCATCCAGATCATTGACCTCCGCTGAGCGCAACTATGCTCAGATTGATAGGGAGGCTCTCAGCCTGGTGTGGGGAGTAAAAATGTTTAATCATTACCTGCAGGGCCAGAAGTTTACACTGCTGACAGACCACCAGCCGTTGGTATCCATATTCAACCCTAAAAAGGGCGTTTCCATTATGACAGCGCAAAGGCTACAGAGGTGGTCCCTTTTCTTAGGGGCACACCAATATGACATAGAATACAAAGGATCAAAGCAGCATGGGAATGCTGACGGGTTATCGCGCCTACCGTTGCCAACGGTAGAAGAGGCGCCTACAGTGGACCCAGTGGAGATGTTCCACTCAACCATAGTGGAATGTCTACCAGTAACAAATTCTACCATTGAAAAGGAGACGAGAAATGACCCGACTCTCTCACGAGTCTACGATTTAACGGTGAAGGGATGGCCAGCACATGGCGAACCACTGTTGCCAGCATTCTCACAAAGAAGAGAACAGCTGTCAGTGTGCCGAGGGACTTTGATGTGTGGATCCAGAGTGGTGATTCCACCCAAACTCCAGCAGAAAGTGCTAAAGGAGCTTCACGAGGGGCATCTGGGTGGAGTGAAAATGAAGAACCTAGCCAGAGCGTTTGTATGGTAGCCAGGTATCGATGGAGACATCGAAGAAATGACCAAGAGCTGTCTAGGATGCCAGAAGGTCCAAAACGCCCCACCACAAGCCCCTCTACATCCATGGGAGTGGCCCTCATCTCCATGGCAAAGGGTACATATCGACTTTGCTGGTCCATTTATGGACTCAATGTTCTTAATCGCGGTGGATGCACACTCCAAGTGGCCGGAGGTAATAAAGATGTCCTCCACCACCACGGAAAAAACCATCACAGTATTTGTGGTGTATGTGCCTTTAAGAGCAATTATGGTGTATGTGCCTTTAAGAGCCCCAGGTGTGCGTAATGCCGGTAATTGCCACTTGGGCTATATAAGCCTGTGTATTGTGTATATCCTTTAGAAACCCCCCCCCCCCAGACTTGCTTAGTAAATACCTATGAACCAACTCCTGTCTTCAGTGTCTTTATCTACACACGGACACTACAGTGGCGACGAAGTGGAAACGGACTTACCTGCAATTCGGCAGCACCTCAAGGACATCGATTCCTCCAGCGTCCAGAAGACTCAAGGAAGTAAGAGAAACTGTGGTTTCACCAGCTGGCCAAGCTGGTGACAGGTACTGCGCTAATCCTTCCTGGGCATCAGGCTGGAGCTCCAGCGGCGGGCTCTACAGCTGAGACAGGCAGCGAAATCGGAGGCAAGCAATAACGGACTGGGAGGGTGCACTCGAGAGACGGCCGGCGCGGCAAGCAGGTCAGCGTTTAGACCTCCGTCGGGAACGAGTCTCCAACAGTGAATAAACGGAAACCACAGTAAAACAGCATTGTTATTGGTAGCAGCGGCGGGAAAGCGCGGGAAGCGCCATATCGTTGCTACAGAGAGAAGAAAAAAAAAAGCGCGGGAAGCGCCATATCTTTTCTGAAATGCCTAAATCTGGTAATATTGAGGCTTTTGATGGCGAAATAGAAGATTGGACCACATACGTGGAAAGAGTAGAGGTTTATTGCACTGCAAATGGAATAACAGATGAAAAAAAAGCGTCAGTACTTCTGAACTTAATGGGCGCGAAGACATACGGGCTGTTACGAAATTTAATCACTCCAGCCAAACCAAAGGACAAGACTTTTAAAGAAATTGTTGATACCCTGCAGGAGCATTTAAACCCAACTCCGCTGCTGATAGCGGAACGATTCAAGTTCTTCAAGAGAAATCAACACAAGAATGAAAGTAACGCTGATTACCTAACCGAATTAAGAAAGCTATCAAAGTACTGCCAATTCGGAGCTGGACTATTGGATTATCTTCGAGACAAATTTGTTTGTGGTCTCTTAAGTGAAAGAACACAAAAAAGACTGCTTTCTGAAAAAGATTTAACATTGGACAAAGCTTTCAGTATGGCTGTATCATACAAAGCAGCAGCAAAAGGAGCTGCAGAGATACAACAAGAGACACAGGACTTCGGCACCCATAAAATGACACAGGAGTTCGGAAGATGTTATCGCTGCGGCAGATCCACCCATAACCAGAGGGACTGCTGGTTCAAGGGCAAAGCATGCAGGCAATGTGGTAAGATTGGACACATTGCACGGGTATGCCAATCTGGACAAAATAAATCCACTGACAGAAAACAAAAAATCAATAAAGAAAAGTACAGGAAGGTACAAATGATGACGGACAATAGCTCCGAAGACCAGAATAGCGATAGCGACTCCGGAAACAAGAGACTAAGCTGTCTCAAATTACATAATGTACTTGCTAAAGAGGATTACCAAACCATTTGGGTTACCCTCACAATAGCAGGGTCCCCAGTTAAAATGGAGCTAGATACAGGATCAGCTCTAACCGTAATAAATCAATGAGATTACGAGAGGCTATTTTCGCATATACCTCTAAAAGACACATCCATTATCTTAAAAACATATACGGGGCAGAAAGTCTACCCCAAAGGAAAAATAAGGGTGCCTGTGGTATACAACGGCAAAGAAATACAAAAGTTGTATTTATACATTCTACAAGATGGTGGTCCACCGTTGTTGCGACGTGAATGGATAAGGAAGATACGTTTAGACTGGCACTCCATTCAGGCACTGACGGTGACCAGTAAGGAAAAAAACAATGATGACATCATACCTGAACGATTAAAAGACATCTTGGCCAACGCCAAAGAAGTGTTTCAAGAGAAACTAGGAACCTTGAAAGGCATCACCGCCTCAATAAAAGTGGAAGACACAGCAATTCCAAAATTTTTTAAGGCAAGACCGGTGCCATACGCAATACGTCCGGCAGTCGAGGCAGAGCTGAAGAATTTGGAAAAGGCAGGCGTATTATCCAAAATAGATTGGAGCGAATGGGCAACACCCATCGTTCCAGTCATGAAAAAAACATTGAAAAATAACTCTGAGGAACAGAAAAAAATTCGCATCTGTGGGGACTTTAAGGTGACTGTAAACCCGGTCCTTCACACGGTACAGTATCCTCTTCCGAGGATAGAAGATATTTTCGCCTCACTATCCGGAGGGAAACGTTTCACAAAAATTGACTTGGCACAGGCATATCTACAGATGGAGGTTGAGGAGACCTCTAAAAAGTATCTCACAATAAACACACACAAAGGCCTGTACCAGTACAATCGACTGGTTTTTGGAATAGCATCAGCTCCAGCTATCTGGCAAAGAGCTAAGGAGCAAGTCCTGCAAGGGATTCCGGAGACTCAATGCTACCTAGACGACATCCTTATAACAGGAGAAAACGACAACGAGCACCTTGCCAATTTGGAGCAGGTGCTCACTAGGCTGAAAGAACGGGGCCTACGAGCAAATCGCCCCAAGTGCGAATTTTTCCAAAATCAGATATCATATTGTGGCCACATAATTAATAAGGAAGGGTTGCATAAGTCACCTGAAAAAATTGAAGCAGTTATAAAAGCCCCAGCACCTGAAAATGTTTCACAATTAAGGTCATTCCTGGGATTAATAAATTACTATCATAAATTTTTACCGAACTTATCAACGATTCTACACCCTCTTAATGATCTTCTACAGACAGGAGTGATTTGGAAATGGAACGAAGACTGTAAACGTGCCTTCCATAAATGTAAAGACTTAATCACATCCGAGAAAATTTTGGCTCATTACAACCCATCACTACCAATCAGACTGGCGTGCGATGCATCCCCTTACGGCATAGGAGCGGTATTGTCCCATAGATTCCCTGATGGCTCGGAACGGCCGATAGCTTTTGCGTCACGCTCATTGAACTCAGCTGAGCGTAACTATGCCCAGATAGACAGGGAAGCACTCAGCCTGGTATGGGGAGTGAAGAAATTCAACCATTACCTACACGGACAAAAATTTACCTTGCTGACTGACCATCAACCCCTCATCTCCATATTCAACCCTAAAAAAGGTGTCCCCATTATGACGGCACAAAGACTACAGAGGTGGTCCCTTTTTCTAGGGGCACACCAATACAACATTGAATACAAAGGGTCAAAACAGCATGGGAATGCTGACGGTTTATCACGCCTACCGTTGCCAACGATAGAAGAGGCACCTACAGTAGACCCAGTAGAGATATTCCACTCTACCATAGTGGAATGTCTACCGGTGACAAATTCTGCCATTGAAAGGGAGACAAGAAATGACCCTACTCTCTCACGGGTCTACGATTTAACAGTGAAGGGATGGCCAGCACATGGCGAACCACTGTTGCCAGCATTCTCGCAAAGAAGAGAACAGCTGTCAGTGTGCTGAGGAACCTTGATGTGTGGATCCAGAGTGGTGATTCCACCCAAACTCCAGGATAAAGTGCTAAAGGAGCTTCACGAGGGGCATCTGGGTGGAGTGAAAATGAAGAACCTAGCTAGGGCGTTTGTATGGTGGCCAGGTATCGATGGAGACATCGAAGACATGACCAAGAGCTGCCTAGCATGCCAGAAGGTCCAAAATGCTCCGCCACAGGCCCCTCTACATCCATGGGAGTGGCCCTCATCTCCCTGGCAAAGGGTGCACATCGACTTTGCTGGTCCATTTATGGACTCAATGTTCTTAATCGCAGTTGATGCACACTCCAAGTGGCCGGAGGTAATAAAGATGTCCTCCACCACCACGGAAAAAATCATCACAGTATTAAGGACCATATTTGCCAGGAATGGGCTGCCGGAGCAGATATGTTCTGATAATGGACCGCAATTTGTGTCCGAAGAATTCAGAAAGTTCTTAAAGAACAATGGGGTAAAGCACTACACGTCCGCCCCATACCATCCCGCCACCAATGGATTGGCTGAAAGGTTTGTCCAGACCTTCAAGAAGGCCATCAAGGCCATGGGTAATGAAGACATAAAACTTCAGCACAAGGTGGATAACTTCTTATTTGCATATAGGAATGCAACACATATGGTTACTAACCAAACTCCCGCCATGATGTTCTACAATAGAAACCTAAGATGCCGGCTGGATTTGGTCAAGCCCAACATCCGAAGGGACGTGGAGAACCGGCAGTTTCAGGGCATGAATGAAAGGCCAACTAGGGCCTTCCAGATAGGCCAACCGGTTTTGGCCCGGGACTACCGTACCGAGAAATGGCAGCCTGGAACTATCTACACACGATTAGGACCACTGATGTATACCGTGGACATCGGAGACAGCATAATAAGGCGCCATGCTGACCAAATCATCAAGTCATCCGAAAAGGGACAACCTACACCACCACTCTATACATCTAACGATGAAGTAGAGATACCCATATCTACCTCCGATCCGGTGATACTGAAGCCCGATGAACCCGACACTGGCCTTCAAGCCGAATCAGCCTTGCCAGAAGAACCTACTACACCACCAGAAACTACCACACCCCCGAGGCGTTATCCGGACCGAGTCAGGAAGCCTCCTGAGAGACTAACTTATAATTAATTAATACAGCAATGTATATTATTTTGCATATAACATGTAATTAATAATTACTTAAAATATGATGTACTAGTTAGCTAGAAGGGGAGGAATTGTGGTGTATGTGCCTTTAAGAGCAATTATGGTGTATGTGCCTTTAAGAGCCCCAGGTGTGTGTAATGCCGGTAATTGCCACTTGGGCTATATAAGCCTGTGTATTGTGTGTATCCTTTAGAAACCCCCCCCTCCCAGACTTGCTTAGTAAATACCTATGAACCAACTCCTGTCTTCAGTGTCTTTATCTACACACGGACACTACAGTATTAAGGACCATATTTGCCAGGAATGGGCTGCCGGAACAGATCTGTTCTGATAATGGACCGCAATTTGTGTCCGAAGAATTCAGGAAGTTCTTAAAAAACAATGGGGTTAAGCACTACACGTCCGCCCCATACCATCCCGCCACCAATGGATTAGCTGAAAGGTTTGTCCAGACCTTCAAGAAGGCCATAAAGGCCATGGGTAATGAAGACATAAATCTACAACGTAAGGTAGATAACTTCTTGTTGGCGTACAGGAATGCAACACATGTGGTTACAAACCAAACTCCCGCCATGATGTTTTTCAATAGAAGACTAAGATGCCGGCTGGATTTGATCAAGCCAAACATCAGAAGGGATGTAGAGAATCGGCAATTTCAAGGCATGAGTGAAAGGCCAACTAGAACGTTCCAGATAGGTCAACAAGTTTTGGCCCGGGACTACCGTACCGAGAAATGGCAGCCTGGAACTATTTGCACACGACTAGGACCGCTGATGTATACCGTGGACATTGGTGAAAGCATAATAAGGCGCCATGTTGACCAGATCATAGAGTCATCCGAAAAGGGACAACCTACTCCACAACTCTATACGCCTAATGATGAAGCAGAGATACCCATAGTATCTACCTCCGATCCGGTGATACTGGAATCAGATGAACCCGACACTGACATTCAAGCCGAATCGACCTTGCCAAAAGAACCTACTACACCACCAAAAACTACTACACCACCGAGGCGTTATCCGGGCCGAGCCAGGAAGCCTCCAGAGAGACTGAGGCCTAGAAATTCACTAGCCTTAGCGCCGCTTTTGAGGCGCTAGAGGGACTAGCGCCAGAGTTATGGCCAGTTGAGAAATTCCCTGGGGCCCTAAAGCGGCGTTGCACCGGTAGCGCTGCGCCGGCACCGATGACGTCATCGGTGTGCGCAGCGTCCCGGTTGCCATGCCGACGGGCCCCAGCGCCGAAATTCAGTTGCGGCCGCCTCGCCCGTGGCAGCCGCAACTAAGACTCTGGCAACAGAGTCCAACATGTGTTAGCGCCGGCGCATTAAAGGCCCCGCGGCGGCCGGCCGCTTTCCCGCCGGCCGCCTGCCCACAGCTCCCTCCCCAGACTTCTCCCCCCCCCCCCCCGGAACAGATGCAAGCCCGGCACTTGTCCGAGGTGCCGGGCTCATTTTTAAACAGATTTGCGCGGGCCGCGGCCGGGTGCAGGCAGCTCCTCCTGAACGGAAGGAGGAGGCCTGCACTTCCCCAGCCTGCCGCACCGCATCGGGTGCCGCAGCGCCGGAATTGCGGCGCTAAACGGCAGTTAGCGCCCTTTTCCAGGCGCTAACACCCTTCAGTAGCGCCGGCAGCCGTTTGGGCGCGGCGCTACTGAATTTTTGGCGCGCGCAGGGGGACTTAGCGCCGGCACTAACTTCCGGCGCTAAAGCCCTGGCTAAGCCAAAACCCAATTTCTAGGCCTGAATCTGTGAACTGTTGTTACATGAAGTTGTGTATATATGTTATGTTATGTTTAATGGGGAACATATGCTGTTAAGCTAAAAAGGGAGGATTGTAGTGTATGTAACCGTTCCACCTTTAAGAGAACTATTTTAAGGGTTGCACTACTTTATCTTGGCTGCTGTATACTGTAATACCGGTGGTGACCACACCGGTATATAAGTGCTGTGTAATGATTTATTGGGCAGTTCCGCCCTGACCTTCGACTAGTAAAGACCTGTTAAAGTTTACTCTTGTGGTCTGTGTATTAATTCGCAATATAACACACAGACTTAACACCCCCGGTCTTGAGACTACCCTACTCCAGTAAATACCTGTTGATTGCTAAGTTACAGCATCCGTGTGGTTATTGAAAAACATCATACTCTCAGAATCACGGATCTAACAGTGCTGAGTTCAGTGGGGTGGGGTGGGGTTGGGTTGCTGATGACCGGTGTTCACCATGTGCCGGTCTCTGTGTTACCAGGGTGAAGAACTACCTCCTGCCACCAGTCCCTGGGCCCAAGATTAAAGGATTTGACATCCAACTCCTGAAGGTAAGCAGCATGGCATGAGCTTGGGGTGGGTGGGGGTTGGGGGACATTGATTGGTGCAGCAGTAGGGTCAGGGGTCAGAAGCACATGGCAGGACCCCCCTCCTGGGGTCAGGGGTCATGTCTGTCATCGGCTCTCCAATGGCACTGCATTTCAGGCAGTCCCATTGCTGCGTAGGCTTGTATCGAGCTCAGAACTGGGTTTGCTTCATAGAAAGTTAAGAAGAGATTTATTAGAGTGGTTCCAGGAATGAGGGACTTCAGTTACGTGGACAGACTGGAGAAGCTGGGGTTGTTCTCCTTAGAGCAGAGAAGGTTGAGAGGAGATTTGATAGAGGTGATCAAAATCATGAGGGGTCTAGGCAGAGTAGATAGAGAGAAACTGTTCCCATTGGCGGAAGGGTTGAGAACCAGGGGACACAGATTTAAGGTGATTGGCAGAAGAACCAAAGATGACATGAGGAGAATTTCTTTTACTCAGCGAGTGGTTAGGATCTGGAATGCACTGCCTGAAAGGGTGGTGGAGGCAGATTCAATCACGGCTTTCAAAAGGGAATTGGATAAATACCGGAAGGGGAAAAATTTGCGGGGCTCTGGGGAAAGAGCGGGGGAGTGGGATTAATTGGAGCGCTGGTTCAAAGAGCCGGCACAGGAACGATGGGCCGAATGGCCTCCTTCTGCGAATCGTAGGAGTGGAGTCAGGTGATCAGTGGGCGGAGCATCCAGCCTGTTGCCCTCGGCGACTGGCCCGAACCATTCTGAAACCCAGGCCTCGCTGAACTCAGAGAAAGGACCAGCATCAGGCTGGAGGCTTGAGGCCAACGTTTGATGGTTGGACGGGGCCTGCACGACACACACTGTGCCCGTTGGCACCTGAGGATCGTGCTGGGGTCCCTGTGTACGTCATGGCCCTTTAGCGAGGTGCCTGCCGGGAGCAGGCACGGAACTGTAACTTCAGTGACGCAGTTTTCAGAGCACAGTGGCCTGTGACTGCTCGGCAGAGGACCCGAGAAATCTACAGCATACAAAGAGGCCATTTCCGTCCCCACCCCCTCGATTCACAGCCCGCTCCAGGGACCCGAGCCCCATAATCCAGGCTCACACTCAACTCCCGATTCACAGCCCGCTCCAGGGACTCGAGCCCCATAATCCAGGCTCACATTCAACTCCCGATTCACAGCCCGCTCCAGGGACTCGAGCCCCATAATCCAGGCTCACACTCAACTCCTGATTCACAGCCCGCTCCAGGGACCCGAGCCCCATAATCCAGGCTCACACTCAACTCCCGATTCACAGCCCGCTCCAGGGACTCGAGCCCCATAATCCAGGCTCACACTCAACTCCTGATTCACAGCCCGCTCCAGGGACTCGAGCCCCATAATCCAGGCTCACACTCAACTCCCGATTCACAGCCTGCTCCAGGGACTCGAGCCCCATAATCCAGGCTCACACTGAACTCCTGATTCACAGCCCGCTCCAGGGACTCGAGCCCCATAATCCAGGCTCACACTCAACTCTCGATTCACAGCCCGCTCCAGGGACTCGAGTCCCATAATCCAGGCTCACACTCAACTCTCGATTCACAGCCCGCTCCAGGGACTCGAGCCCCATAATCCAGGCTCACACTGAACTCCTGATTCACAGCCCGCTCCAGGGACTCGAGCCCCATAATCCAGGCTCACACTGAACTCCTGATTCACAGCCCGCTCCAGGGACTCGAGCCCCATAATCCAGGCTCACACTCAACTCTCGATTCACAGCACGCTCCAGGGACTCGAGCCCCATAATCCAGGCTCACACTCAACTCTCGGTTCACAGCCTGCTCCAGGGACTCGAGCCCCATAATCCAGGCTCACACTCAACTCTCGATTCACAGCCCGCTCCAGGGACTCGAGCCCCATAATCCAGGCTCACACTCAACTCTCGATTCACAGCCTGCTCCAGGGACTCGAGCCCCATAATCCAGGCTCACACTCAACTCTCGATTCACAGCCTGCTCCAGGGACTCGAGCCTCATAATCCAGGCTCACACTCAACTCTCGATTCACAGCCCGCTCCAGGGACTCGAGCCCCATAATCCAGGCTCACACTCAACTCCCGATTCACAGCCCGCTCCAGGGACTCGAGCCCCATAATCCAGGCTCACACTCAACTCCGGATTCACAGCCCGCTCCAGGGACTCGAGCCCCATAATCCAGGCTCACACACAACTCCCGATTCACACCCCGCTCCAGGGACTCGAGCCCCATAATCCAGGCTCACACTCAACTCTTGATTCACAGCCCGCTCCAGGGACTCGAGCCCCATAATCCAGGCTCACACTCAACTCCGGATTCACAGCCCGCTCCAGGGACTCGAGCCCCATAATCCAGGCTCACACTCAACTCTCGGTTCACAGCCCGCTCCAGGGACTCGAGCCGCATAATCCAGGCTCACACTCAACTCCGGATTCACAGCCCGCTCCAGGGACTCGAGCCCCATAATCCAGGCTCACACTCAACTCCGGATTCACAGCCCGCTCCAGGGACTCGAGCCCCATAATACAGGCTCACACTCAACTCCCGATTCACAGCCCGCTCCAGGGACTCGAGCCCCATAATCCAGGCTCACACTCAACTCCGGATTCACAGCCCGCTCCAGGGACTCGAGCCCCATTATCCAGGCTCGCACTCAACTCTCGATTCACAGCCCGCTCCAGGGACTCGAACCCCATAATCCAGGCTCACATTCAACTCCCGATTGACAGCCCGCTCCAGGGACTCGAGCCCCATAATCCAGGCTCACACTCAATTCCCGATTCACAGCCCGCTCCAGGGACTCGAGCCCCATAATCCAGGCTCACATTCAACTCCCGATTGACAGCCCGCTCCAGGGACTCGAACCCCATAATCCAGGCTCACACTCAACTCCCGATTCACAGCCCGCTCCAGGGACTCGAGCCCCATAATCCAGGCTCACACTCAACTCTCAATTCACAGCCCGCTCCAGGGACTCGAGCCCCATAATCCAGGCTCACACTCAACTCTCAATTCACAGCCCGCTCCAGGGACTCGAGCCCCATAATCCAGGCTCACACTCAACTCCGAATTCACAGCCCGCTCCAGGGACTCGAGCCCCATAATCCAGGCTCACACTCAACTCTCGATTCACAGCCCGCTCCAGGGACTCGAGCCCCATAATCCAAGCTCACACTCAACTCCGGATTCACAGCCTGCTCCAGGGACTCGAGCCCCATATTCCAGGCTCACACTCAACTCCCGATTCACACCCCGCTCCAGGGACTCGAGCCCCATAATCCAGGCTCACACTCAACTCCCGATTCACAGCCCGCTCCAGGGACTCGAACCCCATAATCCAGGCTCACACTCAACTCCCGATTCACAGCCCGCTCCAGGGACTCGAACCCCATAATCCAGGCTCACACTCAACTCTCAATTCACAGCCCGCTCCAGGGAATCGAGCCCCATAATCCAGGCTCACTTTCAAATCCCGATTCACAGCCCGCTCCAGGGACTCGAGCCCCATAATCCAGGCTCACACTCAACTCCTGGTTCACAGCCCGCTCCAGGGACTCGAGCCCCATAATCCAGGCTCACGCTCAACTCCCGAATCACAGCCCGCTCCAGGGACTCGAGCCCCATAATCCAGGCTCACAATCAACTCTCGATTCACAGCCCGCTCCAGGGACTCGAGCCCCATAATCCAGGCTCACACTCAGCTCCTGATTCACAGCCCGCTCCAGGGACTCGAGCCCCATAATCCAGGCTCACAATCAACTCCAGATTCACAGCCAGCTCCAGGGACTCGAGCCCCATAATCCCGGCTCACACTCAGCTCCTGATTCGCAGCCCGCTCCAGGGACTCGAGCCCCATAATCCAGGCTCACAATCAACTCCAGATTCACAGTCTGCTCCAGGTACTCGAGCCCCATAATCCAGGCTCACACTCAGCTCCTGATTCACAGCGCGCTCCAGGGACTCGAGCCCCATAATCCAGGCTCACACTCAGCTCCTGATTCACAGCGCGCTCCAGGGACTCGAGCCCCATAATCCAGGCTCACACTCAACTCTCGATTCACAGCCTGCTCCAGGGACTCGAACCCCATAATCCAGGCTCACACTCAACTCTCGATTCACAGCCCGCTCCAGGGACTTGAGCCCCATAATCCAGGCTCACACTCAACTCCCGATTCACAGCCTGCTCCAGGGACTCGAGCCCCATAATCCAGGCTCACACTCAACTCCCGAGTCACAGCCTGCTCCAGGGACTCGAGCCCCATAATCCAGGCTCACACTCAACTCTCGATTCACAGCCCGCTCCAGGGACTCGAGCCCCATAATCCAGGCTCACACTCAACTCTCGATTCACAGCCCGCTCCAGGGACTCGAGCCCCATAATCCAGGCTCACACTCAACTCTCGATTCACAGCCCGCTCCAGGGACTCGAGCCCCATAATCCAGGCTCACACTCAACTCCCGATTCACAGCCCGCTCCAGGGACTCGAGCCCCATAATCCAGGCTCACACTCAACTCCCGATTCACAGCCCGCTCCAGGGACTCGAGCCCCATAATCCAGGCTCACACTCAACTCCCGATTCACAGCCCGCTCCAGGGACTCGAGCCCCATAATCCAGGCTCACACTCAACTCTCGATTCACAACCCGCTCCAGGGACTCGAGCCCCATAATCCAGGCTCACACTCAACTCCGGATTCACAGCCCGCTCCAGGGACTCGAGCCCCATAATCCAGGCTCGCACTCAACTCTCGATTCACAGCCCGCTCCAGGGACTCGAACCCCATAATCCAGGCTCACATTCAACTCCCGATTCACAGCCCGCTCCAGGGACTCAGGCCCCATAATCCAGGCTCACACTCAACTCTCGATTCACAGCCCGCTCCAGGGACTCGAGCCCCATAATCCAGGCTCACACTCAACTCTCGATTCACAGCCCGCTCCAGGGACTCGAGCCCCATAATCCAGGCTCACACTCAACTCTCGATTCACAGCCCGCTCCAGGGACTCGAACCCCATAATCCAGGCTCACACTGAACTCCCGATTCACAGCCCGCTCCAGGGACTCGAGACCCATAATCCAGGCTCACACTCAACTCTCAATTCACAGCCCGCTCCAGGGACTCGAGCCCCATAATCCAGGCTCACACTCAACTCTCGATTCACAGCCCGCTCCAGGGACTCGAGCCCCATAATCCAAGCTCACACTCAACTCCGGATTCACAGCCTGCTCCAGGGACTCGAGCCCCATAATCCAGGCTCACACTCAACTCCCGATTCACAGCCCGCTCCAGGGACTCGAACCCCATAATCCAGGCTCACACTCAACTCCCGATTCACAGCGCGCTCCAGGGACTCGAACCCCATAATCCAGGCTCACACTCAACTCCCGATTCACAGCCCGCTCCAGGGACTCGAACCCCATAATCCAGGCTCACACTCAACTCCCGATTCACAGCCCGCTCCAGGGACTCGAGCCCCATAATCCAGGCTCACACTCAACTCCTGGTTCACAGCCCGCTCCAGGGACTCGAGACCCATAATCCAGGCTCACGCTCAACTCCCGAATCACAGCCCGCTCCAGGGAATCGAGCCCAATAATCCAGGCTCACACTCAACTCCAGATTCACAGCCAGCTCCAGGGACTCGAGCCCCATAATCCCGGCTCACACTCAACTTCCGATTCACAGCCCGCTCCAGGGACTCGAGCCCCATAATCCAGGCTCACACTCAGCTCCTGATTCACAGCGCGCTCCAGGGACTCGAGCCCCATAATCCAGGCTCACACTCAACTCCCGATTCACAGTCTGCTCCAGGTACTCGAGCCCCATAATCCAGGCTCACACTCAGCTCTCGATTCACAGCCCGCTCCAGGGACTCGAGCCCCATAATCCAGGTTCACACTCAACTCCGGATTCACAGCCCGCTCCAGGGACTCGAGCCCCATAATCCAGGCTCACACTCAACTCCCGGTTCACAGCCCGCTCCAGGGACTCGAGCCCCATAATCCAGGCTCACACTCAACTCTCGATTCACAGCCCGCTCCAGGGACTCGAGCCCCATAACCCAGGCTCACACTCAACTCCGGATTCACAGCCCGCTCCAGGGACTCGAGCCCCATAATCCAGGCTCACACTCAACTCCGGATTCACAGCCCGCTCCAGGGACTCGAGCCCCATAATCCAGGCTCACACTCAACTCCCGATTCACACCCCGCTCCAGGGACTCGAGCCCCATAATCCAGGCTCACACTCAACTCTCGATTCACAGCCCGCTCCAGGGACTCGAGCCCCATAATCCAGGCTCACACTCAACTCCGGATTCACAGCCCGCTCCAGGGACTCGAGCCCCATAATCCAGGCTCACACTCAACTCCGGATTCACAGCCCGCTCCAGGGACTCGAGCCCCATAATCCAGGCTCACACTCAACTCCCGATTCACAGCCCGCTCCAGGGACTCGAGCCCCATAATCCAGGCTCACACTCAACTCTCGATTCACAGGCTGCTCCAGGGACTCGAACCCCATAATCCAGGCTCACACTCAACTCCCGATTCACAGCCCGCTCCAGGGACTCGAGCCCCATAATCCAGGCTCACACTCAACTCTCGATTCACAGCCCGCTCCAGGGACTCGAACCCCATAATCCAGGCTCACACTCAACTCCCGATTCACAGCCCGCTCCAGGGACTCGAGCCCCATAATCCAGGCTCACACTCAACTCTCGATTCACAGCCCGCTCCAGGGACTCGAGCCCCATAATCCAGGGTCACACTCAACTCCCGATTCACAGCCCGCTCCAGGGACTCGAGCCCCATAATCCAGGCTCACACTCAACTCCCGATTCACACCCCACTCCAGGGACTCGAATCCCATAATCCAGGCTCACACTCAACTCCCGATTCACACCACGCTCCAGGGACACGAGCCCCATAATCCAGGCTCACACTCAACTCCCGATTCACAGCCCGCTCCAGGGACTCGAGCCCCATATTCCAGGCTCACACTCAACTCCGGATTCACAGCCCGCTCCAGGGACTCGAGCCCCATAATCCAGGCTCACACTCAACTCTCGATTCACAGCCCGCTCCAGGGACTCGAACCCCATAATCCAGACTCACACTCAACTCCCGATTCACAGCGCGCTCCAGGGACTCGAACCCCATAATCCAGGCTCACACTCAACTCCCGATTCACAGCCCGCTCCAGGGACTCGAGCCCCATAATCCAGGCTCACACTCAACTCCGGATTCACAGCCCGCTCCAGGGACTCGAACCCCATAATCCAGGCTCACACTCAACTCCCGATTCACAGCGCGCTCCAGGGACTCGAACCCCATAATCCAGGCTCACACTAAACTCCGGATTCACAGCCCGCTCCAGGGACTCGAGCCCCATAATCCAGGCTCACACTCAACTCCCGATTCACAGCCCGCTCCAGGGACTCGAGTCCCATAATCCAGGCTCACACTCAACTCCGGATTCACAGCCCGCTCCAGGGACTCGAGCCCCATAATCCAGGCTCACACTCAACTCCGGATTCACAGCCCGCTCCAGAGACTCGAGCCCCATAATCCAGGCTCACACTCAACTCCCGATTCACAGCCCGCTCCAGGGACTCGAGCCCCATAATCCAGGCTCACACTCAACCCTCGATTCACAGCCTGCTCCAGGGACTCGAGCCCCATAATCCAGGCTCACACTCAACTCCCGATTCACAGCCCGCTCCAGGGACTCGAGCCCCATAATCCAGGCTCACACTCAACTCTCGATTCACAGCCCGCTCCAGGGACTCGAGCCCCATAATCCAGGCTCACACTCAACTCCCGATTCACAGCCCGCTCCAGGGACTCGAGCTCCATAATCCAGGCTCACACTCAACTCCCGATTCACAGCCTGCTCCAGGGACTCGAGCCCCATAATCCAGGCTCACACTCAACTCTCGATTCACAGGCTGCTCCAGGGACTCGAACCCCATAATCCAGGCTCACACTCAACTCCCGATTCACAGCCCGCTCCAGGGACTCGAGCCCCATAATCCAGGCTCACACTCAACTCTCGATTCACAGCCCGCTCCAGGGACTCGAACCCCATAATCCAGGCTCACACTCAACTCCCGATTCACAGCCCGCTCCAGGGACTCGAGCCCCATAATCCAGGCTCACACTCAACTCTC
Organism: Somniosus microcephalus; assembly: GCF_052327205.1. Taxonomy (NCBI): domain Eukaryota; kingdom Metazoa; phylum Chordata; class Chondrichthyes; order Squaliformes; family Somniosidae; genus Somniosus; species Somniosus microcephalus. The sequence goes on along the minus strand of NC_140987.1, from coordinate 4,333,879 downwards.
GATTCACAGCCCGCTCCAGGGACTCGAGCCCCATAATCCAGGGTCACACTCAACTCCCGATTCACAGCCCGCTCCAGGGACTCGAGCCCCATAATCCAGGCTCACACTCAACTCCCGATTCACACCCCACTCCAGGGACTCGAATCCCATAATCCAGGCTCACACTCAACTCCCGATTCACACCACGCTCCAGGGACACGAGCCCCATAATCCAGGCTCACACTCAACTCCCGATTCACAGCCCGCTCCAGGGACTCGAGCCCCATATTCCAGGCTCACACTCAACTCCGGATTCACAGCCCGCTCCAGGGACTCGAGCCCCATAATCCAGGCTCACACTCAACTCTCGATTCACAGCCCGCTCCAGGGACTCGAACCCCATAATCCAGGCTCACACTCAACTCCCGATTCACAGCGCGCTCCAGGGACTCGAACCCCATAATCCAGGCTCACACTCAACTCCCGATTCACAGCCCGCTCCAGGGACTCGAGCCCCATAATCCAGGCTCACACTCATCTCCCGATTCACAGCCCGCTCCAGGGACTCGAGTCCCATAATCCAGGCTCACACTCAACTCCGGATTCACAGCCCGCTCCAGGGACTCGAACCCCATAATCCAGGCTCACACTCAACTCCCGATTCACAGCGCGCTCCAGGGACTCGAACCCCATAATCCAGGCTCACACTAAACTCCGGATTCACAGCCCGCTCCAGGGACTCGAGCCCCATAATCCAGGCTCACACTCAACTCCAGATTCACAGCCCGCTCCAGGGACTCGAGCCCCATAATCCAGGCTCACACTCAACTCCCGATTCACAGCCCGCTCCAGGGACTCGAGTCCCATAATCCAGGCTCACACTCAACTCCGGATTCACAGCCCGCTCCAGGGACTCGAGCCCCATAATCCAGGCTCACACTCAACTCCGGATTCACAGCCCGCTCCAGAGACTCGAGCCCCATAATCCAGGCTCACACTCAACTCCCGATTCACAGCCCGCTCCAGGGACTCGAGCCCCATAATCCAGGCTCACACTCAACCCTCGATTCACAGCCTGCTCCAGGGACTCGAGCCCCATAATCCAGGCTCACACTCAACTCCCGATTCACAGCCCGCTCCAGGGACTCGAGCCCCATAATCCAGGCTCACACTCAACTCTCGATTCACAGCCCGCTCCAGGGACTCGAGCCCCATAATCCAGGCTCACACTCAACTCCCGATTCACAGCCCGCTCCAGGGACTCGAGCCCCATAATCCAGGCTCACACTCAACTCCCGATTCACAGCCCGCTCCAGGGACTCGAGCTCCATAATCCAGGCTCACACTCAACTCCCGATTCACAGCCTGCTCCAGGGACTCGAGCCCCATAATCCAGGCTCACACTCAACTCCCGATTCACAGCCCGCTCCAGGGACTCGAGCCCCATAATCCAGGCTCACACTCAACTCCCGATTCACAGCCCGCTCCAGGGACTCGAGCCCCATAATCCAGGCTCACACTCAACTCTCGATTCACAACCCGCTCCAGGGACTCGAGCCCCATAATCCAGGCTCACACTCAACTCCCGATTCACAGCCCGCTCCAGGGACTCGAGCCCAATAATCCAGGCTCACACTCAACTCTCGATTCACAGCCCGCTCCAGGGACTCGAGCCCCATAATCCAGGCTCACACTCAACTCTCGATTCACAGCCCGCTCCAGGGACTCGAACCCCATAATCCTGGCTCACACTATACTCTCGATTCACACCCCGCTCCAGGGACTCGAGCCCCATAATCCAGGTTCACACTCAACTCCAGATTCACAGCCCGCTCCAGGGACTCGAGCCCCATAATCCAGGCTCACACTCAGCTCACGATTCACAGCCCGCTCCAGGGACTCGAGCCCCATAGTCCAGGCTCACACTCAACTCTCGATTCACAGCCCGCTCCAGGGACTTGAGCCCCATAATCCAGGCTCACACTCAACTCTCGATTCACAGCCCGCTCCAGGGACTCGAGCCCCATAGTCCAGGCTCACACTCAACTCCCGATTCACAGCCCGCTCCAGGGACTCGAGCCCCATAATCCAGGCTCACACTCAACTCCCGATTCACAGCCCGCTCCAGGGACTCGAGCCCCATAATCCAGGCTCACACTCAACTCTCGATTCACAACCCGCTCCAGGGACTCGAGCCCCATAATCCAGGCTCACACTCAACTCCCGATTCACAGCCCGCTCCAGGGACTCGAGCCCAATAATCCAGGCTCACACTCAACTCTCGATTCACAGCCCGCTCCAGGGACTCGAGCCCCATAATCCAGGCTCACACTCAACTCTCGATTCACAGCCCGCTCCAGGGACTCGAACCCCATAATCCTGGCTCACACTATACTCTCGATTCACACCCCGCTCCAGGGACTCGAGCCCCATAATCCAGGTTCACACTCAACTCCAGATTCACAGCCCGCTCCAGGGACTCGAGCCCCATAATCCAGGCTCACACTCAGCTCACGATTCACAGCCCGCTCCAGGGACTCGAGCCCCATAGTCCAGGCTCACACTCAACTCTCGATTCACAGCCCGCTCCAGGGACTTGAGCCCCATAATCCAGGCTCACACTCAACTCTCGATTCACAGCCCGCTCCAGGGACTTGAGCCCCATAATCCAGGCTCACACTCAACTCTCAATTCACAGCCCGCTCCAGTGACTCGAGCCCCGTAATCCTGGCTCACACTCAACTCCCGATTCACAGCCCGCGCCAGGGACCCGAGCCCCATAATCCAGGCTCACACTCAACTCCCGATTCACAGCCCGCTCCAGGGACTCGAGCCCCATAATCCAGGCTCACACTCAACTCTCGATTCACACCTCGCTCCAGGGAATCGAGCCCCATAATCCAGGCTCACACTCAACTCTCAATTCACAGCCTGCTCCAGGGACTCGAACCCCATAATCCAGGCTCACACTCAACTCTCGATTCACACCTCGCTCCAGGGAATCGAGCCCCATAATCCAGGCTCACACTCAACTCTCGATTCACAGCCCGCTCCAGGGACTCGAGCCCCACAATCCAGGCTCACACTCAACTCCCGATTCACAGCCCGCTCCAGGGACTCGAGCCTCATACTCCAGGCTCACACTCAACTCTCGATTCACAGCCCGCTCCAGGGACTCGAGCCCCATAATCCAGGCTCACACTCAACTCTCGGTTCACAGCCCGCTCCAGGGACTGGAACCCCATAATCCAGGCTCACACTCAACTCCCGATTCACAGCCCGCTCCAGGGACTCAAGCCCCATAATCCAGGCTCACACTCAACTCTCGATTCACAGCCCGCTCCAGGGACTCGAGCCCCATAATCCAGGCTCACACTCAACTCTCGATTCACAGCCCGCTCCAGGGACTCGAGCCCCATAATCCAGGCTCACACTCAACTCTCGATTCACAACCCGCTCCAGGGACTCGAGCCCCATAATCCAGGCTCACACTCAACTCTAGATTCACAGCCCGCTCCAGGGACTCGAGCACCATAATCCAGGCTCACACTCAACTCTCGACTCACAGCCCGCTCCAGGGACTCGAGCCCCATGATCCAGGCTCACACTCAACTCCCGATTCACACCCCGCTCCAGGGACTCGAGCCCCATAATCCAGGCTCACACTCAACTCTCGATTCACAGCCCGCTCCAGGGACTCGAGCCCCATAATCCAGGCTCACACTCAACTCTCGATTCACACCCCGCTCCAGGGACTCGATCCCCATAATCCAGGCTCACACTCAAATCTCGATTCACAGCCCGCTCCAGGGACTCGAGCCCCATAATCCAGGCTCACACTCAACTCTCGGTTCACAGCCCGCTCCAGGGACTGGAACCCCATAATCCAGGCTCACACTCAACTCCCGATTCACAGCCCGCTCCAGGGACTCAAGCCCCATAATCCAGGCTCACACTCAACTCTCGATTCACAGCCCGCTCCAGGGACTCGAGCCCCATAATCCAGGCTCACACTCAACTCCCGATTCACAGCCCGCTCCAGGGACTCGAGCCCCATAATAAGAACATAAGAACATAAGAAATAGGAGCAGGAGTAGGCCAATCGGCCCCTCGAGCCTGTTCCACCATTCAATAAGATCATGGCTGATCTGATCCTAACCTCAAATCTTCTATCACTCTGCATCCACCCGAACCCATGTGATCTCCCGGGAGAGGCGAAAAACCAGATAACGACCCAATGGCCAATTTGGGAGAAAAAAATCTGGGAAATTCCTCTCCGACCCATCTAGGCGATCGAAATTCTTCCAGGAGATCACTCTGTCCCTATATTTTCTACAGTACTTTCCTTCTGTAAAGGCAATCTCCACCCCAGCCAGGAACAGGAATAAAACCATCTCCTGAAATCTAACAGAATTAGAACACAGTAGGAGCAGAACAAGGCTACACGGCCCCTGGGCCCACTACTCTACCCCCAGGGCCATGACCATTCCGAACCGAGACTCATGTCCAATTTCCTGCCCGCTCCCCGTAACCCTTAAGTCCCTTTACTTCTAGGAAACTATCTATTTCTGTTTTAAATTTATTTAATGATGTAGCTTCCACAGCTTTCTGGGGCAGCAAATTCCACAAACCTACCACCCTCTGAGTGAAGAAGTTTCTCCTCATCTCAGTTTTGAAAGAGCAGCCCCTTATTTTAAGATTATGCCCCCTAGTTCTAGTTTCACCCATCATTGGGAACATCCTCATCGCATCCACCCGATCAAGCCCCTTCACAATCTTATATGTTTCAATAAGATCGCCTCTCATTCTTCTGAACTCCAATGAGTAGAGTCCCAATCTACTCAACCTCTCCTCATATGACCACCCCCTCATCCCCGGGATTAACCGAGTGAAACTTCTTTGTACTGACTCGAGAGCAAGTATGTCTTTTCTTAAGTATGGACACCAAAACTGTATGCAGTATTCCAGGTGCGGTCTCACCAATACCTTGTACAACTGCAGCAATACCTCCCTGTTTTTATATTCTATTCCCCTAGCAATAAAAGCCAACATTGCATTGGCCTTCTTGATCACTTGCTGCACCTGCATACTAACTTTTTGAGTTTCGTGCACCAGGACCCCCAGATCCCTTTGTACTACAGTACTTTCCAGTTTCTTGCCATTAAGATAATAACTTGCTCTATGATTTTTCCTGCCAAAGTGCATAACCTCACACTTTCCAGTATTGTATTCCATCTGCCAAATCTCTGCCCACTTACTTAGCCTGTCTATGTCCCTTTGCAGGTTTTTTATGTCCTCCTCACTCACTACTTTCCGTCCCATCTTTGTATCATCTGCAAACTTTGATATGTTACACTCGGTCCCCTCCTCCAAATCGTTAATATAGATTGTAAAGAGTTGGGGACCCAGCACTGACCCCTGCGGAACACCACTAGTTACTGGTTGCCAATCTGAGAACGAACCATTTATCCCAACTCTCTGCTTTCTGTTAGAGAGCCAATCCTCCACCCACGCCAGAATATTACCCCCAATCCCGTGATTTTTTATCTTGAGCAATAATCTTTTGTGTGGCACCTTGTCAAATGCCCTTTGGAAGTCTAAATACACTACGTCCACTGGTTCCCCTTTATCCACCCTGTATGTTACTTCCTCAAAAAACTCAAGCAAATTTGTCAAACATGACTTCCCCTTCATGAAACCATGCTGAGTTTGTCCTATTAAATTATGTTTATCCAAATGTCCCGTTACTGTCTCCTTAATAATGGACTCTAACATTTTACCAACCACAGATGTTAGGCTAACAGGTCTATAGTTCCCAGCCTTCTGCCTACTACCCTTTTTAAATAAGGTTGTTACATTAGCAGTTTTCCAATCTGCCGGGACCTTTGCTGAGTCCAGTGAGTTTTGGAAAATTATTACCAATGCATCCACAATCCCTACCGATACTTCCCTCAAGACCCTAGGATGCAAGCCATCAGGTCCAGGGGATTTATCCGCCTTGAGTCCCATTATTTTACCAAGTACCACTTCCTTAGTGATTTTAATTGTATTTAGTTCCTCCCCCCCTAGAGCCCCCTGTTTGTCCAGTGTTGGGATATTCTTAGTGTCCTCTACTGTAAAGACTGATACAAAATAATTGTTCAGTGTTTTTGCCATCTCCATGTTTCCCACCATTAATTTCCCGGTCTCATCCTCTAAGGGACCAACATTTACTTTAGCCACCCTTTTTCTTTTTATATAACTATAGAAACTTTTACTGTCTGTTTTTATATTTTTTGCTAATTTACTTTCATAATCTATCTTCCCTTTCTTAATCAATCTTTTTGTTATTTTTTGCTGTCTTTTAAAGACTTCCCAATCTTCCATCCTCCCACTAGATTTGGCTACCTTATATGCCCTTGTTTTTAGTCGGATACTATCCTTAATTACTTTACTTAGCCATGGATGGCTATCTTTTCTTTTACACCCTTTTTTCCTCAGTGGAATATATTTTTTTTGGAAGTTGTAAAATAACTCCTTAAATGTACACCACTGGTCATGTACCGTCTTACCCTTTAATCTATTTTCCCAGTCCACTCTAATTAATTCCGCTCTCATACCTTCATAGTCTCCTTTATTCAAGCTTAGCACGCTTGTTTGAGATCCAACCTTCTCACCCTCTAATTGAATATGGAATTCAACCATGTTATGGTCACTCATTCCAAGGGGATCCTTTACTAGGACATTTTTAATTAATCCTGTCTCATTACACAGGACCAAATCTAAGGTTGCTTGCCCCCTGGTCGGTTCAGTTACATACTGCTCAAGAAACCCATCCCTAATACACTCAATGAACTCTTCCTCAAGGCTGCTCTGCCCAATTTGATTTGTCCAGTTAATATGATAATTAAAATCCCCCATAATTATAGCTGTTCCCTTATTACAAGCCTTAACTATTTCCTGATTAATACTCCTTCCAACAGAGTTGCAACTGTTCGGAGGCCTATAGACTACACCCACTAGTGTTTTTTTCCCCTTATTATTCCTTATCTCCACCCAAACTGTTTCACTATCCTGCTCCTTTGACCCAATATCATTTCTCTGTATTATAGTGATTCCTTCCTTTATTAACATAGCCACCCCACCTCCTCTCCCTTCCTGCCTGTCCTTCCTGATTGTTAAATAACCTGGTATGTTTAATTCCCAGTCATGGTCACCCTGCAGCCATGTTTCTGTAATGGCCACAAGATCATACCCATATGTCATTATTTGTGCCGTTAACTCATTCATTTTGTTACGAATGCTACGTGCATTCAGATAAAGAACTTTCAAATATGTTTTGTAACACTTAGTTCCTGTTTTTTCCCTTTTTAGTACTTTACTTTTTACTCCATACCTTCTGTCCCTTCCTGACACGTTCTGTTTTTTAATTTCCCCACTGCTACCTAAGTCTATGACCTTCTCTGTTGTCATTTCTATTATTTGCTCTCTAGAAACCTCCCCCCCACTAATTAGTTTAAAGCCCTCTCTACAGCCCTAGTTATATGATTCGCCAGAACTCTAGTCCCAGCACTGGCCAAGTGGAGTCCGTCCCAACAGAACAGCTCCCTCCTGTCCCAGTACTGGTGCCAGTGTCCCAAGAAGCAAAACCCATTTCTCCCACACCAGTCTTTGAGCCACGCATTTTACTCTTTAATTTTATTTATCCTAGCCAAATTCGCTCGTGGCTCAGGTAATAACCCAGAGATTATTACCCTTGAGGTTCTGTTTTTTAATTTGACCCCTAGCTGCTCATACTCCTTTAACAGAACCGTCTTCCTTGTCCTATCTACGTCGTTTGTACCAACATGGACCACGACAACGGGATCCTCCCCCTCCCACTCCAAGTTTCTTTCCAGCCCAGAAGAGATGTCCTTAGCCCTGGCACCAGGCAGGCAACACAGCCTTTGGGACTCCCGCTCTTGACTGCAGAGAACCCTATCTATCCCCCTAATGATACTATCCCCTACCACTACAACATTTCGTTTTACTCCCTCCACTTGAATGGCCCCCTGTACCACGGTGCTGTGGCCAGGTTGCTCATCCTCCCTGCAGTCCCCGCTCCCGCCCTCACAGGGAGTAAGAACCTCGATCCTGCTGGACAAGAACAAGGGCTGCGTCTCCTTCAACACTACATCCTGGATCCCTGTACCTTCCTCACTCGTAGTCACACCGTCCTGTCCCTGACCACGGACTACATCTGCAGTAATTAACTTCATAGGTGTGACCATCTCCTTAAACATAGAGTCCAGGAACTTCTCCCCCTCCCTGATGTGTCGCAGTGTCCGAAGCTCAGTCTCAAGCTCCATAACATGGAACTTGAGTTCCTCTAGCAGCAAACACTTGTCGCAGATGTAATCACCGTGAGCCTCAATGGGGTTCACCAGCTCCCACATCTCGCAACAGTAACACATCACCTGCTCCATTCTATATAAGTAATTTAATTTCTTATTAGTAGTTATGAAGACCCTGCCCAGATATATATGATAATATCACACCACTATTCAATAGGACTTACCAACTTAAAGGTATGAAAGAGAAGAGAAGGAAGAAAACCAACCAACCAGCTGATCACCAACCTCCTCCTTGAATACTGTCTGTGGAGCCTGTTTGGTTGACTCATCTCGCTGCTCCACCTCCGCAGTGCTGTCTAAGCCGGGGAGTGGGGAATAAAACAGAGCAAAAAACACACCCTCACCTCCCACTTATCCGAACTCTCCCACTTAGCAAAACTCCAGCACCACTCAATGCACAAAGCACTCCGTGCACTGCACTAGCCCCTCCCCTTTTATACCCAGATTCTACTTCCTGTTTAAACTGCCCAAGAGTTTAAAAAACCCTTAAAAAATTAAACTTACTTCAAATAATTGACTTCTTAACACACTAAAATTCACAAAATACACTTAAATGATTTTTCTCCCACTTAGCAAAACTGCAACAGCACTCAATGCACAAAGCACTCCGTGCACTGCACTAGCCCCTCCCCTTTTATACCCAGATTCTACTTCCTGTTTAAACTGCCCAAGAGTTTAAAAAACCCTTAAAAAATTAAACTTACTTCAAATAATTGACTTCTTAACACACTAAAATTCACAAAATACACTTAAATGATTTTTCTCCCAGGCTCACACTCAACTCTCGATTCACAGCCCGCTCCAGGGACTCGAGCCCCATAATCCAGGCTCACACTCAACTCCCGATTCACAGCCCGCTCCAGGGACTCGAGCCCCATAATCCAGGCTCACACTCAACTCCCGATTCACAGCCCGCTCCAGGGACTCGAGCCCCATAATCCAGGCTCACACTCAACTCTCGATTCACAGCCCGCTCCAGGGACTCGAGCCCCATAATCCAGGCTCACACTCAACTCTCGATTCGCACACCGCTCCAGGGACTAGAGCCCCATAATCCAGGCTCACACTCAACTCTCGATTCACAGCCCGCTCCAGGGACTCTAACCCCATAATCCAGGCTCACACTCAACTCTCGATTCACAGCCCGCTCCAGGGACTCGAGCCCCATAATCCAGGCTCACACTCAACTCCCGATTCACAGCCCGCTCCAGGGGCTCGAGCCCCATAATCCAGGCTCACACTCAACTCCCGATTCACAGCCCGCTCCAGGGACTCGAGCCCCATAATCCAGACTCACACTCAACTCTCCATTCACAGCCCGCTCCAGGGACTCTAACCCCATAATCCAGGCTCACACTCAACTCTCGATTCACAGCCCGCTCCAGGGACTCGAGCCCCATAATCCAGGCTCACACTCAACTCCCGATCCACAGCCCGCTCCAGGGGCTCGAGCCCCATAATCCAGGCTCACACTCAACTCCCGATTCACAGCCCGCTCCAGGGACTCGAGCCCCATAATCCAGACTCACACTCAACTCTCCATTCACAGCCTGCTCCAGGGACTCGAGCCCCATAATCCAGGCTCACACTCAACTCCAGATTCACAGCCCGCTCCAGGGACTCGAGCCCCATAATCGAGGTTCACACTCAACTCCGGATTCACAGCCCGCTCCAGGGACTCGAGCCCCATAATCCAGGCTCACACTCAACTCTCGATTCACAGCCCGCTCCAGGGACTCGAGCCCCATAATCCAGGCTCGCACTCAACCCTCGATTCACAGCCCGCTCCAGGGACTCGAGCCCCATAATCCAGGCTCACACTCAACTCTCGATTCACAGCGCGCTCCAGGGACTCGAGCCCCATAATCCAGGCTCACACTCAACTCCCGATTCACACCACGCTCCAGGGACTCGAATCCCATAATCCAGGCTCACACTCAACTCCCGATTCACAGCCCGCTCCAGGGACTCGAGCCCCATAATCCAGGCTCACACTCAACTCCGGATTCACAGCCTGCTCCAGGGACTCGAGCCCCATAATCCAGGCTCACACTCAACTCCCGATTCACAGCCCGCTCCAGGGACTCGAGCCCCATATTCCAGGCTCACACTCAACTCCGGATTCACAGCCCGCTCCAGGGACTCGAGCCCCATAATCCAGGCTCACACTCAACTCTCGATTCACAGCCCGCTCCAGAGACTCGAGCCCCATATTCCAGGCTCACACTCAACTCCGGATTCACAGCCCGCTCCAGGGACTCGAACCCCATAATCCAGGCTCACACTCAACTCCCGATTCACAGCGCGCTCCAGGGACTCGAACCCCATAATCCAGGCTCACACTCAACTCTCGATTCACAGCCCGCTCCAGGGACTCGAACCCCATAATCCAGGCTCACACTCAACTCCCGATTCACAGCGCGCTCCAGGGACTCGAACCCCATAATCCAGGCTCACACTCAACTCCGGATTCACAGCCCGCTCCAGGGACTCGAGCCCCATAATCCAGGCTCACACTCAACTCCCGATTCACAGCCCGCTCCAGGGACTCGAGCCCCATAATCCAGGCTCACACTCAACTCCCGATTCACAGCCCGCTCCAGGGACTCGAGTCCCATAATCCAGGCTCACACTCAACTCCGGATTCACAGCCCGCTCCAGGGACTCGAACCCCATAATCCAGGCTCACACTCAACTCCGGATTCACAGCCCGCTCCAGGGACTCGAGCCCCATAATCCAGGCTCACACTCAACTCCAGATTCACAGCCTGCTCCAGGGACTCGAGCCCCATAATCCAGGCTCACACTCAGCTCCCGATTCACAGCCCGCTCCAGGGACTCGTGCCCCATAATCCAGGCTCACACTCAACTCTCGATTCACAGCCCGCTCCAGGGACTCGTGCCCCATAATCCAGGCTCACACTCAACTCTCGATTCACAGCCCGCTCCAGGGACTCGAGCCCCATAATCCAGGCTCACACTCAACTCCCGATTCACAGCCTGCTCCAGGGACTCGTGCCCCATAATCCAGACTCACACTCAACTCTCGATTCACAGCCCGCTCCAGGGACTCGAGTCCCATAATCCAGGCTCACACTCAACTCTCGATTCACAGCCCGCTCCAGGGACTCGAGCCCCATAATCCAGGCTCACACTCAACTCTCGATTCACAGCCCGCTCCAGGGACTCGAGTCCCATAATCCAGGCTCACACTCAACTCCGGATTCACAGCCCGCTCCAGGGACTCGAGCCCCATAATCCAGGCTCACACTCAACTCCGGATTCACAGCCCGCTCCAGAGACTCGAGCCCCATAATCCAGGCTCACACTCAACTCTCGATTCACAGCCCGCTCCAGGGACTCGAGCCCCATAATCCAGGCTCACACTCAACCCTCGATTCACAGCCTGCTCCAGGGACTCGAGCCCCATAATCCAGGCTCACACTCAACTCCCGATTCACAGCCCGCTCCAGGGACTCGAGCCCCATAATCCAGGCTCACACTCAACTCCCGATTCACAGCCCGCTCCAGGGACTCGAGCTCCATAATCCAGGCTCACATTCAACTCCCGATTCACAGCCTGCTCCAGGGACTCGAGCCCCATAATCCAGGCTCACACTCAGCGCTCAATTCACAGCCTGCTCCAGGGACTCGAACTCCATAATCCAGGCTCACACTCAACTCCCGATTCACAGCCCGCTCCAGGGACTCGAGCCCCATAATCCAGGCTCACATTCAACTCCCGATTCACAACCCGCTCCAGGGACTCGAGCCCCATAATCCAGGCTCACACTCAACTCCCGATTCACAGCCCGCTCCAGGGACTCGAGCCCCATAATCCAGGCTCACACTCAACTCTCGATTCACAACCCGCTCCAGGGACTCGAGCCCCATAATCCAGGCTCACACTCAACTCCCGATTCACAGCCCGCTCCAGGGACTCGAGCCCAATAATCCAGGCTCACACTCAACTCTCGATTCACAGCCCGCTCCAGGGACTCGAGCCCCATAATCCAGGCTCACACTCAACTCTCGATTCACAGCCCGCTCCAGGGACTCGAACCCCATAATCCTGGCTCACACTATACTCTCGATTCACACCCCGCTCCAGGGACTCGAGCCCCATAATCCAGGTTCACACTCAACTCCAGATTCACAGCCCGCTCCAGGGACTCGAGCCCCATAATCCAGGCTCACACTCAGCTCACGATTCACAGCCCGCTCCAGGGACTCGAGCCCCATAATCCAGGCTCACACTCAACTCTCGATTCACAGCCCGCTCCAGGGACTCGAGCCCCATAATCCAGGCTCACACTCAACTCTCGATTCACAGCCCGCTCCAGGGACTCGAGCCCCATAATCCAGGCTCACACTCAACTCCCGATTCACAGCCCGCTCCAGGGACTCGAGCCCCGTAATCCTGGCTCACACTCAACTCCCGATTCACAGCCCGCGCCAGGGACCCGAGCCCCATAATCCAGGCTCACACTCAACTCCCGATTCACAGCCCGCGCCAGGGACCCGAGCCCCATAATCCAGGCTCACACTCAACTCCCGATTCACAGCCCGCTCCAGGGACTCGAGCCCCATAATCCAGGCTCACACTCAACTCTCGATTCACACCTCGCTCCAGGGAATCGAGCCCCATAATCCAGGCTCACACTCAACTCTCAATTCACAGCCTGCTCCAGGGACTCGAACCCCATAATCCAGGCTCACACTCAACTCTCGATTCACACCTCGCTCCAGGGAATCGAGCCCCATAATCCAGGCTCACACTCAACTCTCGATTCACAGCCCGCTCCAGGGACTCGAGCCCCACAATCCAGGCTCACACTCAACTCCCGATTCACAGCCCGCTCCAGGGACTCGAGCCTCATACTCCAGGCTCACACTCAACTCTCGATTCACAGCCCGCTCCAGGGACTCGAGCCCCATAATCCAGGCTCACACTCAACTCTCGATTCACAACCCGCTCCAGGGACTCGAGCCCCATAATCCAGGCTCACACTCAACTCTAGATTCACAGCCCGCTCCAGGGACTCGAGCACCATAATCCAGGCTCACACTCAACTCTCGACTCACAGCCCGCTCCAGGGACTCGAGCCCCATGATCCAGGCTCACACTCAACTCCCGATTCACACCCCGCTCCAGGGACTCGAGCCCCATAATCCAGGCTCACACTCAACTCTCGATTCACAGCCCGCTCCAGGGACTCGAGCCCCATAATCCAGGCTCACACTCAACTCTCGATTCACACCCCGCTCCAGGGACTCGATCCCCATAATCCAGGCTCACACTCAAATCTCGATTCACAGCCCGCTCCAGGGACTCGAACCCCATAATCCAGGCTCACACTCAACTCTCGGTTCACAGCCCGCTCCAGGGACTGGAACCCCATAATCCAGGCTCACACTCAACTCCCGATTCACAGCCCGCTCCAGGGACTCAAGCCCCATAATCCAGGCTCACACTCAACTCTCGATTCACAGCCCGCTCCAGGGACTCGAGCCCCATAATCCAGGCTCACACTCAACTCCCGATTCACAGCCCGCTCCAGGGACTCGAGCCCCATAATAAGAACATAAGAACATAAGAAATAGGAGCAGGAGTAGGCCAATCGGCCCCTCGAGCCTGTTCCACCATTCAATAAGATCATGGCTGATCTGATCCTAACCTCAAATCTTCTATCACTCTGCATCCACCCGAACCCATGTGATCTCCCGGGAGAGGCGAAAAACCAGATAACGACCCAATGGCCAATTTGGGAGAAAAAAATCTGGGAAATTCCTCTCCGACCCATCTAGGCGATCGAAATTCTTCCAGGAGATCACTCTGTCCCTATATTTTCTACAGTACTTTCCTTCTGTAAAGGCAATCTCCACCCCAGCCAGGAACAGGAATAAAACCATCTCCTGAAATCTAACAGAATTAGAACACAGTAGGAGCAGAACAAGGCTACACGGCCCCTGGGCCCACTACTCTACCCCCAGGGCCATGACCATTCCGAACCGAGACTCATGTCCAATTTCCTGCCCGCTCCCCGTAACCCTTAAGTCCCTTTACTTCTAGGAAACTATCTATTTCTGTTTTAAATTTATTTAATGATGTAGCTTCCACAGCTTTCTGGGGCAGCAAATTCCACAAACCTACCACCCTCTGAGTGAAGAAGTTTCTCCTCATCTCAGTTTTGAAAGAGCAGCCCCTTATTTTAAGATTATGCCCCCTAGTTCTAGTTTCACCCATCATTGGGAACATCCTCACCGCATCCACCCGATCAAGCCCCTTCACAATCTTATATGTTTCAATAAGATCGCCTCTCATTCTTCTGAACTCCAATGAGTAGAGTCCCAATCTACTCAACCTCTCCTCATATGACCACCCCCTCATCCCCGGGATTAACCGAGTGAAACTTCTTTGTACTGACTCGAGAGCAAGTATGTCTTTTCTTAAGTATGGACACCAAAACTGTATGCAGTATTCCAGGTGCGGTCTCACCAATACCTTGTACAACTGCAGCAATACCTCCCTGTTTTTATATTCTATTCCCCTAGCAATAAAAGCCAACATTGCATTGGCCTTCTTGATCACTTGCTGCACCTGCATACTAACTTTTTGAGTTTCGTGCACCAGGACCCCCAGATCCCTTTGTACTACAGTACTTTCCAGTTTCTTGCCATTAAGATAATAACTTGCTCTATGATTTTTCCTGCCAAAGTGCATAACCTCACACTTTCCAGTATTGTATTCCATCTGCCAAATCTCTGCCCACTTACTTAGCCTGTCTATGTCCCTTTGCAGGTTTTTTATGTCCTCCTCACTCACTACTTTCCGTCCCATCTTTGTATCATCTGCAAACTTTGATATGTTACACTCGGTCCCCTCCTCCAAATCGTTAATATAGATTGTAAAGAGTTGGGGACCCAGCACTGACCCCTGCGGAACACCACTAGTTACTGGTTGCCAATCTGAGAACGAACCATTTATCCCAACTCTCTGCTTTCTGTTAGAGAGCCAATCCTCCACCCACGCCAGAATATTACCCCCAATCCCGTGATTTTTTATCTTGAGCAATAATCTTTTGTGTGGCACCTTGTCAAATGCCCTTTGGAAGTCTAAATACACTACGTCCACTGGTTCCCCTTTATCCACCCTGTATGTTACTTCCTCAAAAAACTCAAGTAAATTTGTCAAACATGACTTCCCCTTCATGAAACCATGCTGAGTTTGTCCTATTAAATTATGTTTATCCAAATGTCCCGTTACTGTCTCCTTAATAATGGACTCTAACATTTTACCAACCACAGATGTTAGGCTAACAGGTCTATAGTTCCCAGCCTTCTGCCTACTACCCTTTTTAAATAAGGTTGTTACATTAGCAGTTTTCCAATCTGCCGGGACCTTTGCTGAGTCCAGTGAGTTTTGGAAAATTATTACCAATGCATCCACAATCCCTACCGATACTTCCCTCAAGACCCTAGGATGCAAGCCATCAGGTCCAGGGGATTTATCCGCCTTGAGTCCCATTATTTTACCAAGTACCACTTCCTTAGTGATTTTAATTGTATTTAGTTCCTCCCCCCCTAGAGCCCCCTGTTTGTCCAGTGTTGGGATATTCTTAGTGTCCTCTACTGTAAAGACTGATACAAAATAATTGTTCAGTGTTTTTGCCATCTCCATGTTTCCCACCATTAATTTCCCGGTCTCATCCTCTAAGGGACCAACATTTACTTTAGCCACCCTTTTTCTTTTTATATAACTATAGAAACTTTTACTGTCTGTTTTTATATTTTTTGCTAATTTACTTTCATAATCTATCTTCCCTTTCTTAATCAATCTTTTTGTTATTTTTTGCTGTCTTTTAAAGACTTCCCAATCTTCCATCCTCCCACTAGATTTGGCTACCTTATATGCCCTTGTTTTTAGTCGGATACTATCCTTAATTACTTTACTTAGCCATGGATGGCTATCTTTTCTTTTACACCCTTTTTTCCTCAGTGGAATATATTTTTTTTGGAAGTTGTAAAATAACTCCTTAAATGTACACCACTGGTCATGTACCGTCTTACCCTTTAATCTATTTTCCCAGTCCACTCTAATTAATTCCGCTCTCATACCTTCATAGTCTCCTTTATTCAAGCTTAGCACGCTTGTTTGAGATCCAACCTTCTCACCCTCTAATTGAATATGGAATTCAACCATGTTATGGTCACTCATTCCAAGGGGATCCTTTACTAGGACATTTTTAATTAATCCTGTCTCATTACACAGGACCAAATCTAAGGTTGCTTGCCCCCTGGTCGGTTCAGTTACATACTGCTCAAGAAACCCATCCCTAATACACTCAATGAACTCTTCCTCAAGGCTGCTCTGCCCAATTTGATTTGTCCAGTTAATATGATAATTAAAATCCCCCATAATTATAGCTGTTCCCTTATTACAAGCCTTAACTATTTCCTGATTAATACTCCTTCCAACAGAGTTGCAACTGTTCGGAGGCCTATAGACTACACCCACTAGTGTTTTTTTCCCCTTATTATTCCTTATCTCCACCCAAACTGTTTCACTATCCTGCTCCTTTGACCCAATATCATTTCTCTGTATTATAGTGATTCCTTCCTTTATTAACATAGCCACCCCACCTCCTCTCCCTTCCTGCCTGTCCTTCCTGATTGTTAAATAACCTGGTATGTTTAATTCCCAGTCATGGTCACCCTGCAGCCATGTTTCTGTAATGGCCACAAGATCATACCCATATGTCATTATTTGTGCCGTTAACTCATTCATTTTGTTACGAATGCTACGTGCATTCAGATAAAGAACTTTCAAATATGTTTTGTAACACTTAGTTCCTGTTTTTTCCCTTTTTAGTACTTTACTTTTTACTCCATACCTTCTGTCCCTTCCTGACACGTTCTGTTTTTTAATTTCCCCACTGCTACCTAAGTCTATGACCTTCTCTGTTGTCATTTCTATTATTTGCTCTCTAGAAACCTCCCCCCCACTAATTAGTTTAAAGCCCTCTCTACAGCCCTAGTTATATGATTCGCCAGAACTCTAGTCCCAGCACTGGCCAAGTGGAGTCCGTCCCAACAGAACAGCTCCCTCCTGTCCCAGTACTGGTGCCAGTGTCCCAAGAAGCAAAACCCATTTCTCCCACACCAGTCTTTGAGCCACGCATTTTACTCTTTAATTTTATTTATCCTAGCCAAATTCGCTCGTGGCTCAGGTAATAACCCAGAGATTATTACCCTTGAGGTTCTGTTTTTTAATTTGACCCCTAGCTGCTCATACTCCTTTAACAGAACCGTCTTCCTTGTCCTATCTACGTCGTTTGTACCAACATGGACCACGACAACGGGATCCTCCCCCTCCCACTCCAAGTTTCTTTCCAGCCCAGAAGAGATGTCCTTAGCCCTGGCACCAGGCAGGCAACACAGCCTTCGGGACTCCCGCTCTTGACTGCAGAGAACCCTATCTATCCCCCTAATGATACTATCCCCTACCACTACAACATTTCGTTTTACTCCCTCCACTTGAATGGCCCCCTGTACCACGGTGCTGTGGCCAGGTTGCTCATCCTCCCTGCAGTCCCCGCTCCCGCCCTCACAGGGAGTAAGAACCTCGATCCTGCTGGACAAGAACAAGGGCTGCGTCTCCTTCAACACTACATCCTGGATCCCTGTACCTTCCTCACTCGTAGTCACACCGTCCTGTCCCTGACCACGGACTACATCTGCAGTAATTAACTTCATAGGTGTGACCATCTCCTTAAACATAGAGTCCAGGAACTTCTCCCCCTCCCTGATGTGTCGCAGTGTCCGAAGCTCAGTCTCAAGCTCCATAACATGGAACTTGAGTTCCTCTAGCAGCAAACACTTGTCGCAGATGTAATCACCGTGAGCCTCAATGGGGTTCACCAGCTCCCACATCTCGCAACAGTAACACATCACCTGCTCCATTCTATATAAGTAATTTAATTTCTTATTAGTAGTTATGAAGACCCTGCCCAGATATATATGATAATATCACACCACTATTCAATAGGACTTACCAACTTAAAGGTATGAAAGAGAAGAGAAGGAAGAAAACCAACCAACCAGCTGATCACCAACCTCCTCCTTGAATACTGTCTGTGGAGCCTGTTTGGTTGACTCATCTCGCTGCTCCACCTCCGCAGTGCTGTCTAAGCCGGGGAGTGGGGAATAAAACAGAGCAAAAAACACACCCTCACCTCCCACTTATCCGAACTCTCCCACTTAGCAAAACTCCAGCACCACTCAATGCACAAAGCACTCCGTGCACTGCACTAGCCCCTCCCCTTTTATACCCAGATTCTACTTCCTGTTTAAACTGCCCAAGAGTTTAAAAAACCCTTAAAAAATTAAACTTACTTCAAATAATTGACTTCTTAACACACTAAAATTCACAAAATACACTTAAATGATTTTTCTCCCACTTAGCAAAACTGCAACAGCACTCAATGCACAAAGCACTCCGTGCACTGCACTAGCCCCTCCCCTTTTATACCCAGATTCTACTTCCTGTTTAAACTGCCCAAGAGTTTAAAAAACCCTTAAAAAATTAAACTTACTTCAAATAATTGACTTCTTAACACGCTAAAATTCACAAAATACACTTAAATGATTTTTCTCCCAGGCTCACACTCAACTCTCGATTCACAGCCCGCTCCAGGGACTCGAGCCCCATAATCCAGGCTCACACTCAACTCCCGATTCACAGCCCGCTCCAGGGACTCGAGCCCCATAATCCAGGCTCACACTCAACTCCCGATTCACAGCCCGCTCCAGGGACTCGAGCCCCATAATCCAGGCTCACACTCAACTCTCGATTCACAGCCCGCTCCAGGGACTCGAGCCCCATAATCCAGGCTCACACTCAACTCTCGATTCGCACACCGCTCCAGGGACTAGAGCCCCATAATCCAGGCTCACACTCAACTCTCGATTCACAGCCCGCTCCAGGGACTCTAACCCCATAATCCAGGCTCACACTCAACTCTCGATTCACAGCCCGCTCCAGGGACTCGAGCCCCATAATCCAGGCTCACACTCAACTCCCGATTCACAGCCCGCTCCAGGGGCTCGAGCCCCATAATCCAGGCTCACACTCAACTCCCGATTCACAGCCCGCTCCAGGGACTCGAGCCCCATAATCCAGACTCACACTCAACTCTCCATTCACAGCCCGCTCCAGGGACTCGAGCCCCATAATCCAGGCTCACACTCAACTCCAGATTCACAGCCCGCTCCAGGGACTCGAGCCCCATAATCGAGGTTCACACTCAACTCCGGATTCACAGCCCGCTCCAGGGACTCGAGCCCCATAATCCAGGCTCACACTCAACTCCGGATTCACAGCCCGCTCCAGGGACTCGAGCCCCATAATCCAGGCTCACACTCAATTCCCGATTCACAGCCCGCTCCAGGGACTCGAGCCCCATAATCCAGGCTCACACTCAACTCTCGATTCACAGCCCGCTCCAGGGACTCGAGCCCCATAATCCAGGCTCACACTCAACTCCCGATTCACAGCCTGCTCCAGGGACTCGAGCCCCATAATCCAGGCTCACACTCAACACTCGATTCACAGCCCGCTCCAGGGACTCGAACCCCATAATCCAGGCTCACACTCAACTCTCGATTCACCGCCCGCTCCAGGGACTCGAGCCCCATAATCCTGGCTCACACTCAACCCTCGATTCACAGCCCGCTCCAGGGACTCGAGCACCATAATCCAGGCTCACACTCAACTCCTGGTTCACAGCCTGCTCCAGGGACTCGAGCCCCATAATCCAGGCTCACACTCAACTCTCGATTCACAGCCCGCTCCAGGGACTCGAACCCCATAATCCAGGCTCACATTCAACTCTCGATTCACTGCCCGCTCCAGGGACTCAGGCCCCATAATCCTGGCTCACACTCAACCCTCGATTCACAGCCCGCTCCAGGGACTCGAGCCCCATAATCCAGGCTCACACACAACTCCGGATTCACAGCCCGCTCCAGGGACTCGAGCCCCATAATCCAGGCTCACACTCAACTCTCGATTCACAGCCCGCTCCAGGGACTTGAGCCCCATAATCCAGGCTCACACACAACTCCGGATTCACAGCCCGCTCCAGGGACTCGAGCCCCACAATCCAGGCTCACACACAACTCTCGATTCACAGCCCGCTCCAGGGACTCGAGCCCCATAATCCAGGCTCACACTCAACTCCCGATTCACAGCCCGCTCCAGGGACTCGAGCCCCATAATCCAGGCTCACACTCAACTCCCGATTCACAGCCCGCTCCAGGGACTCGAGCCCCATAATCCAGGCTCACACTCAACTCTCGATTCACAACCCGCTCCAGGGACTCGAGCCCCATAATCCAGGCTCACACTCAACTCCCGATTCACAGCCCGCTCCAGGGACTCGAGCCCAATAATCCAGGCTCACACTCAACTCTCGATTCACAGCCCGCTCCAGGGACTCGAGCCCCATAATCCAGGCTCACACTCAACTCTCGATTCACAGCCCGCTCCAGGGACTCGAACCCCATAATCCTGGCTCACACTATACTCTCGATTCACACCCCGCTCCAGGGACTCGAGCCCCATAATCCAGGTTCACACTCAACTCCAGATTCACAGCCCGCTCCAGGGACTCGAGCCCCATAATCCAGGCTCACACTCAGCTCACGATTCACAGCCCGCTCCAGGGACTCGAGCCCCATAATCCAGGCTCACACTCAACTCTCGATTCACAGCCCGCTCCAGGGACTCGAGCCCCATAATCCAGGCTCACACTCAACTCTCGATTCACAGCCCGCTCCAGGGACTCGAGCCCCATAATCCAGGCTCACACTCAACTCCCGATTCACAGCCCGCTCCAGGGACTCGAGCCCCGTAATCCTGGCTCACACTCAACTCCCGATTCACAGCCCGCGCCAGGGACCCGAGCCCCATAATCCAGGCTCACACTCAACTCCCGATTCACAGCCCGCGCCAGGGACCCGAGCCCCATAATCCAGGCTCACACTCAACTCCCGATTCACAGCCCGCTCCAGGGACTCGAGCCCCATAATCCAGGCTCACACTCAACTCTCGATTCACACCTCGCTCCAGGGAATCGAGCCCCATAATCCAGGCTCACACTCAACTCTCAATTCACAGCCTGCTCCAGGGACTCGAACCCCATAATCCAGGCTCACACTCAACTCTCGATTCACACCTCGCTCCAGGGAATCGAGCCCCATAATCCAGGCTCACACTCAACTCTCGATTCACAGCCCGCTCCAGGGACTCGAGCCCCACAATCCAGGCTCACACTCAACTCCCGATTCACAGCCCGCTCCAGGGACTCGAGCCTCATACTCCAGGCTCACACTCAACTCTCGATTCACAGCCCGCTCCAGGGACTCGAGCCCCATAATCCAGGCTCACACTCAACTCTCGATTCACAACCCGCTCCAGGGACTCGAGCCCCATAATCCAGGCTCACACTCAACTCTAGATTCACAGCCCGCTCCAGGGACTCGAGCACCATAATCCAGGCTCACACTCAACTCTCGACTCACAGCCCGCTCCAGGGACTCGAGCCCCATGATCCAGGCTCACACTCAACTCCCGATTCACACCCCGCTCCAGGGACTCGAGCCCCATAATCCAGGCTCACACTCAACTCTCGATTCACAGCCCGCTCCAGGGACTCGAGCCCCATAATCCAGGCTCACACTCAACTCTCGATTCACACCCCGCTCCAGGGACTCGATCCCCATAATCCAGGCTCACACTCAAATCTCGATTCACAGCCCGCTCCAGGGACTCGAGCCCCATAATCCAGGCTCACACTCAACTCTCGGTTCACAGCCCGCTCCAGGGACTGGAACCCCATAATCCAGGCTCACACTCAACTCCCGATTCACAGCCCGCTCCAGGGACTCAAGCCCCATAATCCAGGCTCACACTCAACTCTCGATTCACAGCCCGCTCCAGGGACTCGAGCCCCATAATCCAGGCTCACACTCAACTCCCGATTCACAGCCCGCTCCAGGGACTCGAGCCCCATAATAAGAACATAAGAACATAAGAAATAGGAGCAGGAGTAGGCCAATCGGCCCCTCGAGCCTGTTCCACCATTCAATAAGATCATGGCTGATCTGATCCTAACCTCAAATCTTCTATCACTCTGCATCCACCCGAACCCATGTGATCTCCCGGGAGAGGCGAAAAACCAGATAACGACCCAATGGCCAATTTGGGAGAAAAAAATCTGGGAAATTCCTCTCCGACCCATCTAGGCGATCGAAATTCTTCCAGGAGATCACTCTGTCCCTATATTTTCTACAGTACTTTCCTTCTGTAAAGGCAATCTCCACCCCAGCCAGGAACAGGAATAAAACCATCTCCTGAAATCTAACAGAATTAGAACACAGTAGGAGCAGAACAAGGCTACACGGCCCCTGGGCCCACTACTCTACCCCCAGGGCCATGACCATTCCGAACCGAGACTCATGTCCAATTTCCTGCCCGCTCCCCGTAACCCTTAAGTCCCTTTACTTCTAGGAAACTATCTATTTCTGTTTTAAATTTATTTAATGATGTAGCTTCCACAGCTTTCTGGGGCAGCAAATTCCACAAACCTACCACCCTCTGAGTGAAGAAGTTTCTCCTCATCTCAGTTTTGAAAGAGCAGCCCCTTATTTTAAGATTATGCCCCCTAGTTCTAGTTTCACCCATCATTGGGAACATCCTCACCGCATCCACCCGATCAAGCCCCTTCACAATCTTATATGTTTCAATAAGATCGCCTCTCATTCTTCTGAACTCCAATGAGTAGAGTCCCAATCTACTCAACCTCTCCTCATATGACCACCCCCTCATCCCCGGGATTAACCGAGTGAAACTTCTTTGTACTGACTCGAGAGCAAGTATGTCTTTTCTTAAGTATGGACACCAAAACTGTATGCAGTATTCCAGGTGCGGTCTCACCAATACCTTGTACAACTGCAGCAATACCTCCCTGTTTTTATATTCTATTCCCCTAGCAATAAAAGCCAACATTGCATTGGCCTTCTTGATCACTTGCTGCACCTGCATACTAACTTTTTGAGTTTCGTGCACCAGGACCCCCAGATCCCTTTGTACTACAGTACTTTCCAGTTTCTTGCCATTAAGATAATAACTTGCTCTATGATTTTTCCTGCCAAAGTGCATAACCTCACACTTTCCAGTATTGTATTCCATCTGCCAAATCTCTGCCCACTTACTTAGCCTGTCTATGTCCCTTTGCAGGTTTTTTATGTCCTCCTCACTCACTACTTTCCGTCCCATCTTTGTATCATCTGCAAACTTTGATATGTTACACTCGGTCCCCTCCTCCAAATCGTTAATATAGATTGTAAAGAGTTGGGGACCCAGCACTGACCCCTGCGGAACACCACTAGTTACTGGTTGCCAATCTGAGAACGAACCATTTATCCCAACTCTCTGCTTTCTGTTAGAGAGCCAATCCTCCACCCACGCCAGAATATTACCCCCAATCCCGTGATTTTTTATCTTGAGCAATAATCTTTTGTGTGGCACCTTGTCAAATGCCCTTTGGAAGTCTAAATACACTACGTCCACTGGTTCCCCTTTATCCACCCTGTATGTTACTTCCTCAAAAAACTCAAGTAAATTTGTCAAACATGACTTCCCCTTCATGAAACCATGCTGAGTTTGTCCTATTAAATTATGTTTATCCAAATGTCCCGTTACTGTCTCCTTAATAATGGACTCTAACATTTTACCAACCACAGATGTTAGGCTAACAGGTCTATAGTTCCCAGCCTTCTGCCTACTACCCTTTTTAAATAAGGTTGTTACATTAGCAGTTTTCCAATCTGCCGGGACCTTTGCTGAGTCCAGTGAGTTTTGGAAAATTATTACCAATGCATCCACAATCCCTACCGATACTTCCCTCAAGACCCTAGGATGCAAGCCATCAGGTCCAGGGGATTTATCCGCCTTGAGTCCCATTATTTTACCAAGTACCACTTCCTTAGTGATTTTAATTGTATTTAGTTCCTCCCCCCCTAGAGCCCCCTGTTTGTCCAGTGTTGGGATATTCTTAGTGTCCTCTACTGTAAAGACTGATACAAAATAATTGTTCAGTGTTTTTGCCATCTCCATGTTTCCCACCATTAATTTCCCGGTCTCATCCTCTAAGGGACCAACATTTACTTTAGCCACCCTTTTTCTTTTTATATAACTATAGAAACTTTTACTGTCTGTTTTTATATTTTTTGCTAATTTACTTTCATAATCTATCTTCCCTTTCTTAATCAATCTTTTTGTTATTTTTTGCTGTCTTTTAAAGACTTCCCAATCTTCCATCCTCCCACTAGATTTGGCTACCTTATATGCCCTTGTTTTTAGTCGGATACTATCCTTAATTACTTTACTTAGCCATGGATGGCTATCTTTTCTTTTACACCCTTTTTTCCTCAGTGGAATATATTTTTTTTGGAAGTTGTAAAATAACTCCTTAAATGTACACCACTGGTCATGTACCGTCTTACCCTTTAATCTATTTTCCCAGTCCACTCTAATTAATTCCGCTCTCATACCTTCATAGTCTCCTTTATTCAAGCTTAGCACGCTTGTTTGAGATCCAACCTTCTCACCCTCTAATTGAATATGGAATTCAACCATGTTATGGTCACTCATTCCAAGGGGATCCTTTACTAGGACATTTTTAATTAATCCTGTCTCATTACACAGGACCAAATCTAAGGTTGCTTGCCCCCTGGTCGGTTCAGTTACATACTGCTCAAGAAACCCATCCCTAATACACTCAATGAACTCTTCCTCAAGGCTGCTCTGCCCAATTTGATTTGTCCAGTTAATATGATAATTAAAATCCCCCATAATTATAGCTGTTCCCTTATTACAAGCCTTAACTATTTCCTGATTAATACTCCTTCCAACAGAGTTGCAACTGTTCGGAGGCCTATAGACTACACCCACTAGTGTTTTTTTCCCCTTATTATTCCTTATCTCCACCCAAACTGTTTCACTATCCTGCTCCTTTGACCCAATATCATTTCTCTGTATTATAGTGATTCCTTCCTTTATTAACATAGCCACCCCACCTCCTCTCCCTTCCTGCCTGTCCTTCCTGATTGTTAAATAACCTGGTATGTTTAATTCCCAGTCATGGTCACCCTGCAGCCATGTTTCTGTAATGGCCACAAGATCATACCCATATGTCATTATTTGTGCCGTTAACTCATTCATTTTGTTACGAATGCTACGTGCATTCAGATAAAGAACTTTCAAATATGTTTTGTAACACTTAGTTCCTGTTTTTTCCCTTTTTAGTACTTTACTTTTTACTCCATACCTTCTGTCCCTTCCTGACACGTTCTGTTTTTTAATTTCCCCACTGCTACCTAAGTCTATGACCTTCTCTGTTGTCATTTCTATTATTTGCTCTCTAGAAACCTCCCCCCCACTAATTAGTTTAAAGCCCTCTCTACAGCCCTAGTTATATGATTCGCCAGAACTCTAGTCCCAGCACTGGCCAAGTGGAGTCCGTCCCAACAGAACAGCTCCCTCCTGTCCCAGTACTGGTGCCAGTGTCCCAAGAAGCAAAACCCATTTCTCCCACACCAGTCTTTGAGCCACGCATTTTACTCTTTAATTTTATTTATCCTAGCCAAATTCGCTCGTGGCTCAGGTAATAACCCAGAGATTATTACCCTTGAGGTTCTGTTTTTTAATTTGACCCCTAGCTGCTCATACTCCTTTAACAGAACCGTCTTCCTTGTCCTATCTACGTCGTTTGTACCAACATGGACCACGACAACGGGATCCTCCCCCTCCCACTCCAAGTTTCTTTCCAGCCCAGAAGAGATGTCCTTAGCCCTGGCACCAGGCAGGCAACACAGCCTTCGGGACTCCCGCTCTTGACTGCAGAGAACCCTATCTATCCCCCTAATGATACTATCCCCTACCACTACAACATTTCGTTTTACTCCCTCCACTTGAATGGCCCCCTGTACCACGGTGCTGTGGCCAGGTTGCTCATCCTCCCTGCAGTCCCCGCTCCCGCCCTCACAGGGAGTAAGAACCTCGATCCTGCTGGACAAGAACAAGGGCTGCGTCTCCTTCAACACTACATCCTGGATCCCTGTACCTTCCTCACTCGTAGTCACACCGTCCTGTCCCTGACCACGGACTACATCTGCAGTAATTAACTTCATAGGTGTGACCATCTCCTTAAACATAGAGTCCAGGAACTTCTCCCCCTCCCTGATGTGTCGCAGTGTCCGAAGCTCAGTCTCAAGCTCCATAACATGGAACTTGAGTTCCTCTAGCAGCAAACACTTGTCGCAGATGTAATCACCGTGAGCCTCAATGGGGTTCACCAGCTCCCACATCTCGCAACAGTAACACATCACCTGCTCCATTCTATATAAGTAATTTAATTTCTTATTAGTAGTTATGAAGACCCTGCCCAGATATATATGATAATATCACACCACTATTCAATAGGACTTACCAACTTAAAGGTATGAAAGAGAAGAGAAGGAAGAAAACCAACCAACCAGCTGATCACCAACCTCCTCCTTGAATACTGTCTGTGGAGCCTGTTTGGTTGACTCATCTCGCTGCTCCACCTCCGCAGTGCTGTCTAAGCCGGGGAGTGGGGAATAAAACAGAGCAAAAAACACACCCTCACCTCCCACTTATCCGAACTCTCCCACTTAGCAAAACTCCAGCACCACTCAATGCACAAAGCACTCCGTGCACTGCACTAGCCCCTCCCCTTTTATACCCAGATTCTACTTCCTGTTTAAACTGCCCAAGAGTTTAAAAAACCCTTAAAAAATTAAACTTACTTCAAATAATTGACTTCTTAACACACTAAAATTCACAAAATACACTTAAATGATTTTTCTCCCACTTAGCAAAACTGCAACAGCACTCAATGCACAAAGCACTCCGTGCACTGCACTAGCCCCTCCCCTTTTATACCCAGATTCTACTTCCTGTTTAAACTGCCCAAGAGTTTAAAAAACCCTTAAAAAATTAAACTTACTTCAAATAATTGACTTCTTAACACGCTAAAATTCACAAAATACACTTAAATGATTTTTCTCCCAGGCTCACACTCAACTCTCGATTCACAGCCCGCTCCAGGGACTCGAGCCCCATAATCCAGGCTCACACTCAACTCCCGATTCACAGCCCGCTCCAGGGACTCGAGCCCCATAATCCAGGCTCACACTCAACTCCCGATTCACAGCCCGCTCCAGGGACTCGAGCCCCATAATCCAGGCTCACACTCAACTCTCGATTCACAGCCCGCTCCAGGGACTCGAGCCCCATAATCCAGGCTCACACTCAACTCTCGATTCGCACACCGCTCCAGGGACTAGAGCCCCATAATCCAGGCTCACACTCAACTCTCGATTCACAGCCCGCTCCAGGGACTCTAACCCCATAATCCAGGCTCACACTCAACTCTCGATTCACAGCCCGCTCCAGGGACTCGAGCCCCATAATCCAGGCTCACACTCAACTCCCGATTCACAGCCCGCTCCAGGGGCTCGAGCCCCATAATCCAGGCTCACACTCAACTCCCGATTCACAGCCCGCTCCAGGGACTCGAGCCCCATAATCCAGACTCACACTCAACTCTCCATTCACAGCCCGCTCCAGGGACTCGAGCCCCATAATCCAGGCTCACACTCAACTCCAGATTCACAGCCCGCTCCAGGGACTCGAGCCCCATAATCGAGGTTCACACTCAACTCCGGATTCACAGCCCGCTCCAGGGACTCGAGCCCCATAATCCAGGCTCACACTCAACTCCGGATTCACAGCCCGCTCCAGGGACTCGAGCCCCATAATCCAGGCTCACACTCAATTCCCGATTCACAGCCCGCTCCAGGGACTCGAGCCCCATAATCCAGGCTCACACTCAACTCTCGATTCACAGCCCGCTCCAGGGACTCGAGCCCCATAATCCAGGCTCACACTCAACTCCCGATTCACAGCCTGCTCCAGGGACTCGAGCCCCATAATCCAGGCTCACACTCAACACTCGATTCACAGCCCGCTCCAGGGACTCGAACCCCATAATCCAGGCTCACACTCAACTCTCGATTCACCGCCCGCTCCAGGGACTCGAGCCCCATAATCCTGGCTCACACTCAACCCCCGATTCACAGCCCGCTCCAGGGACTCGAGCACCATAATCCAGGCTCACACTCAACTCCTGGTTCACAGCCTGCTCCAGGGACTCGAGCCCCATAATCCAGGCTCACACTCAACTCTCGATTCACAGCCCGCTCCAGGGACTCGAACCCCATAATCCAGGCTCACATTCAACTCTCGATTCACTGCCCGCTCCAGGGACTCAGGCCCCATAATCCTGGCTCACACTCAACCCTCGATTCACAGCCCGCTCCAGGGACTCGAGCCCCATAATCCAGGCTCACACACAACTCCGGATTCACAGCCCGCTCCAGGGACTCGAGCCCCATAATCCAGGCTCACACTCAACTCTCGATTCACAGCCCGCTCCAGGGACTTGAGCCCCATAATCCAGGCTCACACACAACTCCGGATTCACAGCCCGCTCCAGGGACTCGAGCCCCACAATCCAGGCTCACACACAACTCTCGATTCACAGCCCGCTCCAGGGACTCGAGCCCCATAATCCAGGCTCACACTCAACTCCCGATTCACAGCCCGCTCCAGGGACTCGAGCCCCATAATCCAGGCTCACACTCAACTCCCGATTCACAGCCCGCTCCAGGGACTCGTGCCCCATAATCCAGGCTCACACTCAACTCCCGATTCACAGCCCGCTCCAGGGACACGAGCCCCATAATCCAGGCTCACACTCAACTCTCGATTCACAGCCCGCTCCAGGGACTCGAGCCCCATAATCCAGGCTCACACTCAACTCCCGATTCACAGCCCGCTCCAGGGACACGAGCCCCATAATCCAGGCTCACACTCAACTCTCGATTCACAGCCCGCTCCAGGGACACGAGCCCCATAATCCAGGCTCACACTCAACTCTCGATTCACAGCCCGCTCCAGGGACACGAGCCCCATAATCCAGGCTCACATTCAAATCCCGATTCACAGCCCGCTCCAGCGACTTGAGCCCCATAATCCAGGCTCACACTCAACTCCCGATTCACAGCCCGCTCCAGGGACTCGAGCCCCATAATCCAGGCTCACACTCAACTCTCGATTCACAGCCCGCTCCAGGGACTCGAGCCCCATAATCCAGGCTCACACTCAACTCCAGAATCACAGCCCGCTCCAGGGACTCGAGCCCCATAATCCAGGCTCACACTCAGCTCCCGATTCACAGCCCGCTCCAGGGACTCGAGCCCAATAATCCAGGCTCACACTCAACTCTCGATTCACAGCCCGCTCCAGGGACTCGAGCCCCATAATCCAGGCTCGCACTCAACTCCCGATTCACAGCCCGCTCCCGGGACTCGAGCCCCATAATCCAGGCTCACACTCAACTCTCGATTCACAGCCCGCTCCTGGGACTCGAACCCCATAATCCAGGCTCACACTCAACTCTCGATTCACAGCCCGCTCCAGGGACTCGAGCCCCATAATCCAGGCTCACACTCAACCCTCGATTCACAGCCCGCTCCAGGGACTCGAGCCCCATAATCCAGGCTCACACTCAACTCTCGATTCACACCCCGCTCCAGGGACTCGAACCCCATAATCCAGGCTCACACTCAACTCCCGATTCACAGCCCGCTCCAGGGACTCGAGCCCCATAATCCAGGCTCACACTCAACTCCCGATTCACAGCCCGCTCCAGGGACTCGAGCCCCATAATCCAGGCTCACACTCAACTCTCGATTCACAGCCCGCTCCAGGGACTCGAGCCACATAATCCAGGCTCACACTCAACTCCGGATTCACAGCCCGCTCCAGGGACTCGAGCCCCATAATCCAGGCTCACACACAACTCCCGATTCACAGCCCGCTCCAGGGACTCGAGCCCCATAATCCAGGCTCACACTCAACCCTCGATTCACAGCCCGCTCCAGGGACTCGAGCCCCATAATCCAGGCTCACACTCAGCTCCGGATTCACAGCCCGCTCCAGGGACTCGAGCCCCATAATCCAGGTTCACACTCAACTCTCGATTCACAGCCCGCTCCAGGGACTCGAGCCCCATAATCCAGGCTCACACTCAGCTCCGGATTCACAGCCCGCTCCAGGGACTCGAGCCCCATAATCCAGGCTCACACTCAACTCTCGATTCACAGCCCGCTCCAGGGACTCGAGCCCCATAATCCAGGCTCACAATCAACTCCAGATTCACAGCCCGCTCCAGGGACTCGAGCCCCATAATCCAGGCTCACACTCAACTCCCGATTCACAGCCCGCTCCAGGGACTCGAGCCCCATAATCGAGGCTCACATTCAACTCCAGAATCACAGCCCGCTCCAGGGACTCGAGCCCCATAATCCAGGCTCACATTCAACTCCAGAATCACTGCCCGCTCCAGGGACTCGAGCCCCATAATCCAGGCTCACACTCAACTCCCGATTCACAGCCCGCTCCAGGGACTCGAACCCCATTATCCAGGCTCACATTCAACTCTCGATTCACAGCCCGCTCCAGGGACTCGAACACCATAATCCAGGATCACACTCAACTCTCGATTCACTGCCCGCTCCAGGGACTCGAGCCCCATAATCCAGGCTCACACTCAACTCTCGATTCACAGCCCGCTCCAGGGACTCGAACCCCATAATCCAGGCTCACACTCAACTCTCGATTCACAGGCTGCTCCAGGGACTTGAGCCCCATAATCCAGGCTCACACTCAACTCCGGATTCACAGCCCGCTCCAGGGACTCGAGCCCCATAATCCAGGCTCACACTCAACTCCCGATTCACAGCCCGCTCCAGGGACTCGAGCCCAATAATCCAGGCTCACACTCAACTCTCGATTCACAGCCTGCTCCAGGGACTCGAGCCCCATAATCCAGGCTCACACTCAACTCTCGATTCACAGCCTGCTCCAGGGACTCGAGCCCCATAATCCAGGCTCACACTCAGCTCCGGATTCACAGCCCGCTCCAGGGACTCGAGCCCAATAATCCAGGCTCACACTCAACTCTCGATTCACAGCCCGCTCCAGGGACTCGAGCCCCATAATCCGGGTTCGCACTCAACTCTCGATTCACAGCCCGCTCCCGGGACTCGAACCCCATAATCCAGGCTCACACTCAACTCTCGATTCACAGCCCGCTCCCGGGACTCGAACCCCATAATCCAGGCTCACACTCAACTCCGAATTCACAGCCCGCTCCAGGGACTCGAGCCCCATAATCCAGGCTCGCACTCAACCCTCGATTCACAGCCCGCTCCAGGGACTCGAGCCCCATAATCCAGGCTCACACTCAACTCTCGATTCACAGCGCGCTCCAGGGACTCGAGCCCCATAATCCAGGCTCACACTCAACTCCCGATTCACAGCCCGCTCCAGGGACTCGAGCCCCATAATCCAGGCTCACACTCAACTCCCGATTCACAGCCCGCTCCAGGGACTCGAGCCCCATAATCCAGGCTCACACTCAACTCTCGATTCACAGCCCGCTCCAGGGACTCGAGCCCCATAATCCAGGCTCACACTCAACTCTCGATTCACAGCCCACTCCAGGGAC
This sequence comes from Somniosus microcephalus, assembly GCF_052327205.1. Classification (NCBI taxonomy): domain Eukaryota; kingdom Metazoa; phylum Chordata; class Chondrichthyes; order Squaliformes; family Somniosidae; genus Somniosus; species Somniosus microcephalus. Next base: position 4,301,805 of record NC_140987.1, on the reverse strand, counting down.
TCAAGCCCCATAATCCAGGCTCACACTCAACTCCCGATTCACAGCCCGCTCCAGGGACTCGAGCCCCATAAACCAGGCTCACACTCAACTCTCGATTCACAGCCCACTCCAGGGACTCGGACCCCATAATGCAGGCTCACACTCAACTCCCGATTCACAGCCCGCTGCAGAGGCTCGAGCCCCATAATCCAGGCTCACACTCAACTCTCGATTCACAGCCCGCTCCAGGGACTCGAGCCCCATAATGCAGGCTCACACTCAACTCTCGATTCACAGCCCGCTCCAGGGACTCGAGCCCCATGATGTGCCTCAATAAATCCGAGACTCGATGTTAGCGAAACAAAAGAAGGCTTTTATTGACTTAGAAGGTAACACACAGAGGAGAATATATCTTCCATCCAGAGGTCTGCCGTACTGGATGTGCTGCAGGCTGGGCCAGCTTACATAGGAGACAGGTATGGGCGGAGCCCTACACACAGTACAATACAATGGAAATGAAACTGAAACCAACCACAGTCACAGGCAGAGAAATACTGATGAGTGATGAATGGAATCACATTCACCCCTTCTATAGATTTAGTCTCTTCGGGGGGTTGATAGTCCTCTGCGACCGACGTGGCTGTTGTGATGCCGCGGGTGTCGGCTGGGTGTCCCCGGTGGCCTCCTGGGTCTCTGCCGGGGTTGCCGCCAGGGTTGTTGAAGGGGTAGTTGGTGGGGGTACCGTTGGTCAATGTTCTTCCAGGGGTGATGAAAGAGTAGTGGGTGGGTCAGAGTTGCTGTGGTCATTGTTGCTGCTGTTGTCGTGGTTGTTGTCGTTACCGGCTGGGGCGACGTCTTTTATGGACATGGTGTCCTCCCTTCCATCGGCGTGCCGGACATACGCGTATTGGGGGTTGGCGTGGAGTAGGTGCACTGACTCCACGAGAGGGTCCGCCTTGTGGCCCCTCACATGCCTTCGCACGAATACCGGACCTGGGGTGGAGAGCCATGACGGCATGGATACGCCTGAGGTGGATTTCCGGGGAAAGACAAACATTCGCTCATGAGGCGTGGCATTAGTGGCAGTACACAATAGCGACCGTATCGAATGGAGCACATCTGGGAGGACTTCCTGCCAGCGGGAGATAGGGAGGCCTTTGGTCCTTAGAGCTAGAGTGACTGCTTTCCATACTGTCCCATTCTCTCGCTCCACTTGACCGTTACCCCGGGGGTTGTAGCTGGTGGTACGGCTCGTGGCGATCCCCCTGGACAGCATGTACTGGCGTAGCTCTTCACTCATGAAGGACGCCCCCCTATCCGTATGGATGTAGCTCGGCATACCGAACAGGCAGAACAGGCTGTTGAGGCATTTAATGACCGTGGCGCTGGTCATGTCTGGGCAGGGGAAGGCGAATGGGAACCGGGAGTATTCGTCCACAATGTTCAGGAAGTAAACATTGCGGTCGACGGACGGGAGGGGGCCCTTGAAATCTAAGCTGAGCCGCTCAAAGGGCCGTGTAGCTTTGATTAAGTGGGCTCTATCTGGGCGGTAGAACCGAGGCTTGCACTCAGCGCAAGTGCGACAGTTCCTGGTCAGGGACCGAACTTCCTCAATCGAGTAGGGTAAGTTGCGGGACTTTATGAAGTGGAACAGCCGTGTGACCCCTGGGTGGCAGAGGTCATTGTGGAGGGTCTGTAGCCGATCCCCGGTGGCGCTGGCACACATCCCTCGTGAGAGGGCGTCGGGGGATTCGTTAAGGGCCCCTGGCCGGTAAATGATGTCATAATCGAAGGTGGAGAGCTCGATCCGCCACCTAAGAATCTTATCATTTTTAATCTTCCCCCTCTGTTTATTATTGAACATAAACGCTACCGACCACTGGTCGGTAAGTAGGGTGAAGCGTTTGCCGGCTAGGTAGTGGCGCCAGTGGCGCACTGCCTCCACGATGGCTTGGGCCTCCTTTTCTACGGAGGAGTGTCTGATCTCGGGCCCTTGGAGTGTCCTCGAGAAGAAAGCTACGGGCCGCCCTGCCTGGTTGAGGGTGGCCGCCAAGGCAAAGTCAGACGCATCACTTTCCACTTGAAAGGGAGTGTTCTCGTCCACTGCCTGTAGCGTGGCCCGCTCAATATCCTGCTTAATGCTTTTGAAGGCGGCATGGGCCTCAGCAGAGAGCGGAAAAGAGGATGCTTTCAAGAGGGGGCGGGCTTTGTTGGAGTAGTTGGGGACCCATTGGGAATAATAAGAAAATAACCCCAGGCACCTTTTCAGGGCTTTGGGAGTGTTGGGCAGGGGCAGCTCCCGTAGGGGGCGCAATCAGTCGGGGTCTGGTCCGATTTCCCCATTCTCCACCACGCTGCCGAGTATGCAGAGGCGCGTGGTGTTGTAAACGCACTTGTCCTCGTTGTAGGTGAGGTTGAGTTTTTGTGCGGTTTTCAGGAACCTCTCGAGGTTCGAGTCGTGATCCTGCTGGTTGTGACCGCAGATGGTGACGTTGTCGAGGTAGGGGAAGGTTGCCTGCAAGTGGTGGTCATCGACCATGCGGTCCATCTCCCTCTGGAAGACCGAGACCCCATTCGTCACCCCAAAGGGGACTCTGAGGAATTGGTAGAGGCGTCCGTTCGCCTCGAAGGCGGTGTACGGGCGGTCCTCTGGTCTGATAGGGAGCTGGTGGTACGCTGACTTGAGGTCGATGGTGGAGAACACCCGGTATTGGGCGATTTGGTTCACCATTTCTGATATGCGGGGTAGCGGGTAGGCGTCTAGTTGGGTGTACCTGTTGATCGTTTGGCTATAGTCGATCACCATCCGTTTCTTCTCGCTACCCCTTACCACCACCACTTGGGCGCGCCACGGGCTATTGCTGCGTTCAATAATGCGCTCTTTCAGGAGCCTGTCTTCCTCGGTCGCGATAAACCGCCTGTCCTCCCAGCTGTACCTCCTGCTTTTGGTCGCTATTGGCCGGCAGTTAGGGGTAAGGTTCGCGACTAGCGAAGGCGGCTTTACCTTCAGGGTAGCCAGACCGCACACTGTGAGGGGCGGCTGGGACCCACCGTAATTGAGCGTGATGCTTTGGTGGTAGCACTGGAAATCCAGGCCCAAGATCACGCTCGCACATAGATTCTTCATGATTAATACTTTAAAATTATCGTATACAGTTCCGTTAACGGACAATTGTACCGTGCAGTAACCCATAATGGTCGATGTCTGGGTTTTATCAGCCATGGAGATGGTACCCCGAGTAGGGACCACCTTTAGGGAGAGTTGTTGTACCAGTTCAGGGTGGATAAAACTCTCCGTGCTTCCACTGTCAATTAAACATTTAACCCTGCACCCATTTACCTCGATGTCCACCATTGATTTGGACAGCGGGTGCGGCCTGGTCTGGTCCACTGTGACCGATGCCACTGTAGGGCCCTGATCGAGACAAGATGGCGTCCACGCTGTCTGCTCACAAGATGGCGGACCCCATGAGGTCGCGCAAGATGGCGTCCAAGATGGCCGCTCCCACGGCGCACACGCGGCGGGTGGCGGGTTTTCCGGCGGGGTTCCCTCTGCACACCTTCCCGAAGTGCCCCTTCTTACCGCACTTAAAGCAGGTGGTGCCTTTCGCCGGGCACAGGTTTCTGGTGTGCTTCGGCTGCCCGCAGAAGTAGCAGTTGGGTCCCCGACGCGTCGCGGCTGTCGTAGAGCTTCTGGGGGGAGAGCGGGGCCCCGACGGTGTCGGGCTGCCGGGCGGGGAAGATGCCTTCCAAGATGGCGGCGCCCTTGGTGCACACGTGGCGGCGTGGACAGCGCGGGCTGAAGAGTAGGCATCTGAGTTTCTCTGGGCCACATCCAGGGATTGTGCTGTGTCCGCAGCCTGTTTCAGGTCCAATCCCGTTTTTTCCAGCAGTCTCTGCCGGATGTAAGTGGAGCTGAGGCCTGTGATAAAGGCATCGCGAACAAGCTCGTCAGTGTACACTGCTGCTTTTACATCTTGGCACTTGCAGTCTTTGCCAAGCATTTTCAGGGTGCCTAGGAACTCCTCCACCGATTCCCCAGGTCGCTGTGCGCGAGTAGCGAGCCGGTGCCTAGCATACACCTCATTCGTAGGCTGCTGGTAATGCACCTTTAAGATGTCGCAGGCGGCCGGGTACGTGTCGGCGTCTTGGATGAGGGGGTAAACCCGGTGGCTTACCCAATTCCGCAGAATTCCGAGTTTCATACTCGCAGCGTCCGTAGCGTCTTTGACGGCTGCGGAATTGTCCAGGAAGAATTCCATACACATAAACCAGTGTCCGAAGCATGCCGATGCGTCCGAAGCATGCTGGTCCAAATCCAAACGTTCGGGTTTCAAGAGTTGATCCATTGTGTTGAAAATTAAGTCAATAAAATTGATGTGCCTCAATAAATCCGAGACTCGATGTTAGCGAAACAAAACAAGGCTTTTATTGACTTAGAAGGTAACACACAGAGGAGAATGTATCTTCCATCCAGAGGTCTGCCGTACTGGATGTGCTGCAGGCTGGGCCAGCTTACATAGGAGCCAGGTATGGGCGGAGCCCTACACACAGTACAATACAATGGAAATGAAACTGAAACCAACCACAGTCACAGGCAGAGAAATACTGATGAGTGATGAATGGAATATTTCATCTCACCCCATAACCCAGGCTCACACTCAACTCCCGAATTACAGCCCGCTCCAGGGACTCGAGCCCCATAATCCAGGCTCACACTCAACTCCCGATTCACAGCCCGCTCCAGGGACTCGAGCCCCATAATCCAGGCTCACACTCAACTCTCGATTCACAGCCCGCTCCAGGGACTCGAGCCCCATAATCCAGGCTCGCACTCAACTCTCGATTCACAGCCCGCTCCAGGGACTCGAACCCCATAATCCAGGCTCACATTCAACTCTCGATTCACTGCCCGCTCCAGGGACTCAGGCCCCATAATCCTGGCTCACACTCAACCCTCGATTCACAGCCCGCTCCAGGGACTCGAGCCCCATAATCCAGGCTCACACACAACTCCGGATTCACAGCCCGCTCCAGGGACTCGAGCCCCATAATCCAGGCTCACACTCAACTCTCGATTCACAGCCCGCTCCAGGGACTTGAGCCCCATAATCCAGGCTCACACACAACTCCGGATTCACAGCCCGCTCCAGGGACTCGAGCCCCACAATCCAGGCTCACACACAACTCTCGATTCACAGCCCGCTCCAGGGACTCGAGCCCCATAATCCAGGCTCACACTCAACTCCCGATTCACAGCCCGCTCCAGGGACTCGAGCCCCATAATCCAGGCTCACACTCAACTCCCGATTCACAGCCCGCTCCAGGGACTCGTGCCCCATAATCCAGGCTCACACTCAACTCCCGATTAAAGCCCGCTCCAGGGACTCGAGCCCCATAATCCAGGCTCACACTCAACTCTCGATTCACAGCCCGCTCCAGGGACTCGAGCCCCATAATCCAGGCTCACACTCAACTCTCGATTCACAGCCCGCTCCAGGGACTCGAGCCCCATAATCCAGGCTCACACTCAACTCCCGATTCACAGCCCGCTCCAGGGACACGAGCCCCATAATCCAGGCTCACACTCAACTCTCGATTCACAGCCCGCTCCAGGGACTCGAGCCCCATAATCCAGGCTCACACTCAACTCCCGATTCACAGCCCGCTCCAGGGACACGAGCCCCATAATCCAGGCTCACACTCAACTCTCGATTCACAGCCCGCTCCAGGGACACGAGCCCCATAATCCAGGCTCACACTCAACTCTCGATTCACAGCCCGCTCCAGGGACACGAGCCCCATAATCCAGGCTCACACTCAACTCTCGATTCACAGCCCGCTCCAGGGACACGAGCCCCATAATCCAGGCTCACACTCAACTCTCGATTCACAGCCCGCTCCAGGGACTCGAACCCCATAATCCAGGCTCACATTCAAATCCCGATTCACAGCCCGCTCCAGCGACTTGAGCCCCATAATCCAGGCTCACACTCAACTCCCGATTCACAGCCCGCTCCAGGGACTCGAGCCCCATAATCCAGGCTCACACTCAACTCTCGATTCACAGCCCGCTCCAGGGACTCGAGCCCCATAATCCAGGCTCACACTCAGCTCCCGATTCACAGCCCGCTCCAGGGACTCGAGCCCAATAATCCAGGCTCACACTCAACTCTCGATTCACAGCCCGCTCCAGGGACTCGAGCCCCATAATCCAGGCTCGCACTCAACTCCCGATTCACAGCCCGCTCCCGGGACTCGAGCCCCATAATCCAGGCTCCCACTCAACTCTCGATTCACAGCCCGCTCCTGGGACTCGAACCCCATAATCCAGGCTCACACTCAACTCTCGATTCACAGCCCGCTCCAGGGACTCGAGCCCCATAATCCAGGCTCACACTCAACCCTCGATTCACAGCCCGCTCCAGGGACTCGAACCCCATAATCCAGGCTCACACTCAACTCTCGATTCACACCCCGCTCCAGGGACTCGAACCCCATAATCCAGGCTCACATTCAACTCCCGATTCACAGCCCGCTCCAGGGACTCGAGCCCCATAATCCAGGCTCACACTCAACTCTCGATTCACAGCCCGCTCCAGGGACTCGAGCCACATAATCCAGGCTCACACTCAACTCCGGATTCACAGCCCGCTCCAGGGACTCGAGCCCCATAATCCAGGCTCACACTCAACTCCCGATTCACAGCCCGCTCCAGGGACTCGAGCCCCATAATCCAGGCTCACACTCAACCCTCGATTCACAGCTCGCTCCAGGGACTCGAGCCCCATAATCCAGGCTCACACTCAGCTCCGGATTCACAGCCCGCTCCAGGGACTCGAGCCCCATAATCCAGGTTCACACTCAACTCTCGATTCACAGCCCGCTCCAGGGACTCGAGCCCCATAATCCAGGCTCACACTCAACTCTCGATTCACAGCCCGCTCCAGGGACTCGAGCCCCATAATCCAGGCTCACACTCAACTCTCGATTCACAGCCCGCTCCAGGGACTCGAGCCCCATAATCCAGGCTCACAATCAACTCCAGATTCACAGCCCGCTCCAGGGACTCGAGCCCCATAATCCAGGCTCACACTCAACTCTCGATTCACAGCCCGCTCCAGGGACTCGAGCCCCATAATCCAGGCTCACACTCAACTCTCGATTCACAGCCCGCTCCAGGGACTCGAGCCCCATAATCCAGGCTCACACTCAACTCCCGATTCACAGCCCGCTCCAGGGACTCGAGCCCCATAATCCAGGCTCACACTCAACTCTTGATTCACAGCCCGCTCCAGGGACTCGAGCCCCATAATCCAGGCTCACACTCAACTCTCGATTTACAGCCCGCTCCAGGGACTCGAGACCCATAATCCAGGCTCACACTCAACTCCCGATTCACAGCCCGCTCCAGGGACTCGAACCCCATTATCCAGGCTCACATTCAACTCCCGATTCACAGCCCACTCCAGGGACTCGAGCCCCATAATCCAGGCTCACACTCAACTCCCGATTCACAGCCCGCTCCAGGGACTCGAACCCCATTATCCAGGCTCACATTCAACTCTCGATTCACAGCCCGCTCCAGGGACTCGAACCCCATAATCCAGGATCACACTCAACTCTCGATTCACTGCCCGCTCCAGGGACTCGAGCCCCATAATCCAGGCTCACACTCAACTCTCGATTCACAGCCCGCTCCAGGGACTCGAACCCCATAATCCAGGCTCACACTCAACTCTCGATTCACAGGCTGCTCCAGGGACTCGAGCCCCATAATCCAGGCTCACACTCAGCTCCGGATTCACAGCCCGCTCCAGGGACTCGAGCCCAATAATCCAGGCTCACACTCAACTCTCGATTCACAGCCCGCTCCAGGGACTCGAGCCCCATAATCCGGGTTCACACTCAACTCTCGATTCACAGCCCGCTCCCGGGACTCGAACCCCATAATCCAGGCTCACACTCATCTCTCGATTCACAGCCCGCTCCAGGGACTCGAGCCCCATAATCCAGGCTCGCACTCAACCCTCGATTCACAGCCCGCTCCAGGGACTTGAGCCCCATAATCCAGGCTCACACTCAACTCTCGATTCACAGCGCGCTCCAGGGACTCGAGCCCCATAATCCAGGCTCACACTCAACTCCCGATTCACAGCCCGCTCCAGGGACTCGAGCCCCATAATCCAGGCTCACACTCAACTCCCGATTCACAGCCCGCTCCAGGGACTCGAGCCCCATAATCCAGGCTCACACTCAACTCTCGATTCACAGCCCGCTCCAGGGACTCGAGCCCCATAATCCAGGCTCACACTCAACTCTCGATTCACAGCCCACTCCAGGGACTCAAGCCCCATAATCCAGGCTCACACTCAACTCCCGATTCACAGCCCGCTCCAGTGACTCGAGCCCCATAATCCAGGCTCACACTCAACTCCCGATTCACAGCCCGCTCCAGGGACTCGAGCCCCATAAACCAGGCTCACACTCAACTCTCGATTCACAGCCCACTCCAGGGACTCGGACCCCATAATGCAGGCTCACACTCAACTCCCGATTCACAGCCCGCTGCAGAGGCTCGAGCCCCATAATCCAGGCTCACACTCAACTCTCGATTCACAGCCCGCTCCAGGGACTCGAGCCCCATAATGCAGGCTCACACTCAACTCTCGATTCACAGCCCGCTCCAGGGACTCGAGCCCCATGATGTGCCTCAATAAATCCGAGACTCGATGTTAGCGAAACAAAAGAAGGCTTTTATTGACTTAGAAGGTAACACACAGAGGAGAATATATCTTCCATCCAGAGGTCTGCCGTACTGGATGTGCTGCAGGCTGGGCCAGCTTACATAGGAGACAGGTATGGGCGGAGCCCTACACACAGTACAATACAATGGAAATGAAACTGAAACCAACCACAGTCACAGGCAGAGAAATACTGATGAGTGATGAATGGAATCACATTCACCCCTTCTATAGATTTAGTCTCTTCGGGGGTTTGATAGTCCTCTGCGACCGACGTGGCTGTTGTGATGCCGCGGGTGTCGGCTGGGTGTCCCCGGTGGCCTCCTGGGTCTCTGCCGGGGTTGCCGCCAGGGTTGTTGAAGGGGTAGTTGGTGGGGGTACCGTTGGTCAATGTTCTTCCAGGGGTGATGAAAGAGTAGTGGGTGGGTCAGAGTTGCTGTGGTCATTGTTGCTGCTGTTGTCGTGGTTGTTGTCGTTACCGGCTGGGGCGACGTCTTTTATGGACATGGTGTCCTCCCTTCCATCGGTGTGCCGGACATACGCGTATTGGGGGTTGGCGTGGAGTAGGTGCACTGACTCCACGAGAGGGTCCGCCTTGTGGCCCCTCACATGCCTTCGCACGAATACCGGACCTGGGGTGGAGAGCCATGACGACATGGATACGCCTGAGGTGGATTTCCGGGGAAAGACAAACATTCGCTCATGAGGCGTGGCATTAGTGGCAGTACACAATAGCGACCGTATCGAATGGAGCACATCTGGGAGGACTTCCTGCCAGCGGGAGATAGGGAGGCCTTTGGTCCTTAGAGCTAGAGTGACTGCTTTCCATACTGTCCCATTCTCTCGCTCCACTTGACCGTTACCCCGGGGGTTGTAGCTGGTGGTACGGCTCGTGGCGATCCCCCTGGACAGCATGTACTGGCGTAGCTCTTCACTCATGAAGGACGCTCCCCTATCCGTATGGATGTAGCTCGGCATACCGAACAGGCAGAACAGGCTGTTGAGGCATTTAATGACCGTGGCGCTGGTCATGTCTGGGCAGGGGAAGGCGAATGGGAACCGGGAGTATTCGTCCACAATGTTCAGGAAGTAAACATTGCGGTCGACGGACGGGAGGGGGCCCTTGAAATCTAAGCTGAGCCGCTCAAAGGGCCGTGTAGCTTTGATTAAGTGGGCTCTATCTGGGCGGTAGAACCGAGGCTTGCACTCAGCGCAAGTGCGACAGTTCCTGGTCAGGGACCGAACTTCCTCAATCGAGTAGGGTAAGTTGCGGGACTTTATGAAGTGGAACAGCCGTGTGACCCCTGGGTGGCAGAGGTCATTGTGGAGGGTCTGTAGCCGATCCCCGGTGGCGCTGGCACACATCCCTCGTGAGAGGGCGTCGGGGGATTCGTTAAGGGCCCCTGGCCGGTAAATGATGTCATAATCGAAGGTGGAGAGCTCGATCCGCCACCTAAGAATCTTATCATTTTTAATCTTCCCCCTCTGTTTATTATTGAACATAAACGCTACCGACCACTGGTCGGTAAGTAGGGTGAAGCGTTTGCTGGCTAGGTAGTGGCGCCAGTGGCGCACTGCCTCCATGATGGCTTGGGCCTCCTTTTCTACGGAGGAGTGTCTGATCTCGGGCCCTTGGAGTGTCCTCGAGAAGAAAGCTACGGGCCGCCCTGCCTGGTTGAGGGTGGCCGCCAAGGCAAAGTCAGACGCATCACTTTCCACTTGAAAGGGAGTGTTCTCGTCCACTGCCTGTAGCGTGGCCCGCTCAATATCCTGCTTAATGCTTTTGAAGGCGGCATGGGCCTCAGCAGAGAGCGGAAAAGAGGATGCTTTCAAGAGGGGGCGGGCTTTGTTGGAGTAGTTGGGGACCCATTGGGAATAATAAGAAAATAACCCCAGGCACCTTTTCAGGGCTTTGGGAGTGTTGGGCAGGGGCAGCTCCCGTAGGGGGCGCAATCAGTCGGGGTCTGGTCCGATTTCCCCATTCTCCACCACGCTGCCGAGTATGCAGAGGCGCGTGGTGTTGTAAACGCACTTGTCCTCGTTGTAGGTGAGGTTGAGTTTTTGTGCGGTTTTCAGGAACCTCTCGAGGTTCGAGTCGTGATCCTGCTGGTTGTGACCGCAGATGGTGACGTTGTCGAGGTAGGGGAAGGTTGCCTGCAAGTGGTGGTCATCGACCATGCGGTCCATCTCCCTCTGGAAGACCGAGACCCCATTCGTCACCCCAAAGGGGACTCTGAGGAATTGGTAGAGGCGTCCGTTCGCCTCGAAGGCGGTGTACGGGCGGTCCTCTGGTCTGATAGGGAGCTGGTGGTACGCTGACTTGAGGTCGATGGTGGAGAACACCCGGTATTGGGCGATTTGGTTCACCATTTCTGATATGCGGGGTAGCGGGTAGGCGTCTAGTTGGGTGTACCTGTTGATCGTTTGGCTATAGTCGATCACCATCCGTTTCTTCTCGCTACCCCTTACCACCACCACTTGGGCGCGCCACGGGCTATTGCTGCGTTCAATAATGCGCTCTTTCAGGAGCCTGTCTACCTCGGTCGCGATAAACCGCCTGTCCTCCCAGCTGTACCTCCTGCTTTTGGTCGCTATTGGCCGGCAGTTAGGGGTAAGGTTCGCGACTAGCGAAGGCGGCTTTACCTTCAGGGTAGCCAGACCGCACACTGTGAGGGGCGGCTGGGACCCACCGTAATTGAGCGTGATGCTTTGGTGGTAGCACTGGAAATCCAGGCCCAAGATCACGCTCGCACATAGATTCTTCATGATTAATACTTTAAAATTATCGTATACAGTTCCGTTAACGGACAATTGTACCGTGCAGTAACCCATAATGGTCGATGTCTGGGTTTTATCAGCCATGGAGATGGTACCCCGAGTAGGGACCACCTTTAGGGAGAGTTGTTGTACCAGTTCAGGGTGGATAAAACTCTCCGTGCTTCCACTGTCAATTAAACATTTAACCCTGCACCCGTTTACCTCGATGTCCACCATTGATTTGGACAGCGGGTGCGGCCTGGTCTGGTCCACTGTGACCGATGCCACTGTAGGGCCCTGATCGAGACAAGATGGCGTCCACGCTGTCTGCTCACAAGATGGCGGACCCCACGAGGTCGGGCAAGATGGCGTCCAAGATGGCCGCTCCCACGGCGCACACGCGGCGGTGGCGGGTTTTCCGGCGGGGTTCCCTCTGCACACCTTCCCGAAGTGCCCCTTCTTACCGCACTTAAAGCAGGTGGTGCCTTTCGCCGGGCACAGGTTTCTGGTGTGCTTCGGCTGCCCGCAGAAGTAGCAGTTGGGTCCCCGACGCGTCGCGGCTGTCGTAGAGCTTCTGGGGGGAGAGCGGGGCCCCGACGGTGTCGGGCTGCTGGGCGGGGAAGATGCCTTCCAAGATGGCGGCGCCCTTGGTGCACACGTGGCGGCGTGGACAGCGCGGGCTGAAGAGTAGGCATCTGAGTTTCTCTGGGCCACATCCAGGGATTGTGCTGTGTCCGCAGCCTGTTTCAGGTCCAATCCCGTTTTTTCCAGCAGTCTCTGCCGGATGTAAGTGGAGCTGAGGCCTGTGATAAAGGCATCGCGAACAAGCTCGTCAGTGTACACTGCTGCTTTTACATCTTGGCACTTGCAGTCTTTGCCAAGCATTTTCAGGGTGCCTAGGAACTCCTCCACCGATTCCCCAGGTCGCTGTGCGCGAGTAGCGAGCCGGTGCCTAGCATACACCTCATTCGTAGGCTGCTGGTAATGCACCTTTAAGATGTCGCAGGCGGCCGGGTACGTGTCGGCGTCTTGGATGAGGGGGTAAACCTGGTGGCTTACCCAATTCCGCAGAATTCCGAGTTTCATACTCGCAGCGTCCGTAGCGTCTTTGACGGCTGCGGAATTGTCCAGGAAGAATTCCATACACATAAACCAGTGTCCGAAGCGTGCCGATGCGTCCGAAGCATGCTGGTCCAAATCCAAACGTTCGGGTTTCAAGAGTTGATCCATTGTGTTGAAAATTAAGTCAATAAAATTGATGTGCCTCAATAAATCCGAGACTCGATGTTAGCGAAACAAAACAAGGCTTTTATTGACTTAGAAGGTAACACACAGAGGAGAATGTATCTTCCATCCAGAGGTCTGCCGTACTGGATGTGCTGCAGGCTGGGCCAGCTTACATAGGAGCCAGGTATGGGCGGAGCCCTACACACAGTACAATACAATGGAAATGAAACTGAAACCAACCACAGTCACAGGCAGAGAAATACTGATGAGTGATGAATGGAATATTTCATCTCACCCCATAACCCAGGCTCACACTCAACTCTCGATTCACAGCCCGCTCCAGGGACTCGAGCCCCATAATCCAGGCTCACACTCAACTCTCGATTCACAGCCCGCTCCAGGGACTCGAGCCCCATAATCCAGGCTCACACTCAACTCCGGATTCACAGCCCGCTCCAGGGACTCGAGCCCCATAATCCAGGCTCACATTCAACTCTCGATTCACAGCCCACTCCAGGGACTCGAGCCCCATAATCCAGGCTCACACTCAACTCTCGATTCACAGCCCGCTCCAGCCGGGCAAGTGGTGGAAGTGTCAGTAGGAGAGCATTTTGGCGATAGTGACCATAATTCGGTGAGATTTAAGGTGGTCATGGAAAAAGACAAAGACGGCCCGGAAATAAGGGTTCTAAATTGGGGGAAGGCCGATTTTAATATGATAAGGCAGGATCTGGCCAAAGTGGACTGGGAGCAGCTACTTATAGGAAAATCCACATCAAGACAGTGGGAGACTTTCAGAAGGGAAATAGAGAGAGTACAACGCCAATATGTTCCTGTAAAGGTCAAGGGTGGGACCAACAAGCAAAGGGAACCTTGGATGACAAGGGATATACAAAAATGCATTAGAAATAAAAGGGGGGCTTTTGGCAGTTACAAAAGACTAAAGACGGAAGAAGCCCTAGAGGAGTATAAAAAGTGCAGGGGCATACTTAAAAAAGAAATTAGGAGGGCGAGGAGGGGCCATGAAATAACACTGGCGAGCAAAATAAAGGAAAATCCTAAGATGTTTTATAAGTATATTAAGGGCAAGAGGATAACCAGGGAAAGGGTAGGGCCCATTAGGGACCAAAGTGGCAATCTGTGTGTAGAGCCAGATGATGTAGGCGGGGTTTTAAATGAATTTTTTGCATCTGTGTTCACTATGGAGAGAGACGATGCAGACATAGAAATCGGGCAAGGGGACTGTGACATACTTGAACATATTAGCATCGAGAGGGAGGAGGTGCTTGCGGTTTTAGCAGGCAAAAGTGGATAAATCCCCAGGCCCGGACGAGATGTATCCCAGGCTGCTGTGGGAGGCAAAGGAGGAGATTGCAGGGGCTCTGACACAAATTTTCAGAACCTCTCTGGCCACAGGGGATGTACCAGAGGACTGGAGAACAGCTAATGTAGTACCATTATACAAGAAGGGTAGCAGGGATAAACCAGGGAATTACAGGCCAGTGAGCCTAACATCTGTGGTAGGGAAATTATTGGAAAAAATTCTGAGGGACAAAATTAGTCTCCACTTGGAGAGGCAAGGATTAATCGGGGATAGTCAGCATGGCTTTGTCAAGGGTAAATCATGTCTGACAAATCTGATTGAATTTTTCGAGGGGGTGACTAGGGGGGTGGATGAGGGAAATGCTGTGGATGTGGTTTACATGGACTTCAGTAAAGCTTTTGACAAAGTCCCGCATAGGAGACTGGTCAAGAAGGTAAGAGCCCATGGGATCCAGGGTGCCTTGGCGCGTTGGATCCTAAACTGGCTGAGTGGCAGGAGGCAGAGGGTGATGGTCGAAGGATGCTTTTGTGACTGGAGGCCTGTGTCCAGTGGGGTACCTCAGGGATCGGTGCTGGGTCCCTTGTTGTTTGTGATCTACATAAATGATTTGGATGAGAATGTAAAAGGTATGATCAGTAAGTTCGCAGATGACACGAAAATTGGTGGAGTGGTAAATTGCGAGGAGGAAAGCCTTAGGCTACAGGACGATATAAATGGGTTGGTCAGATGGGCGGAAAAGTGGCAAATGGAATTTAACCCTGAAAAGTGCGAGGTGATGCATTTTGGACGGACAAATAAGGCAAGGGAATACACAATGAGTGGTAGGACCCTAGGAAGTACAGAGGGTCAGAGGGACCTTGGTGTACATGTACATAGATCTCTGAAGGCAGCGGAACAGGTAGATAAGGTGGTTAAAAAGGCATATGGGATACTTGCCTTCATTAGCCGAGGCATAGAATATAAGAGCAGGGAGGTTATGATGGAGCTGTACAAAACGCTGGTGAGGCCACAGCTGGAGTACTGTGTGTAGTTCTGGTCGCCTCACGATAGGAAGGATGTGATTGCTTTGGAGAGGGTGCAGAGAAGATTCACCAGGATGTTACCTGGGATGGAGCGCCTCAGCTATGAAGAAAGACTAAACAGGCTGGGGTTGTTTTCCTTGGAGCAAAGAAGGCTGAGGGGGGACCTGATTGAGGTGTACAAAATGATGAGGGGCATAGATAGGGTAGATAAAGAGGAACTTTTCCCCTTAGTAGGGGGGTCAATAACAAGGGGGCATAGATTCAGGGTAAGGGGCAGGAGATTTAGAGGGGATTTGAGGAGGAACTTTTTCACCCAGAGGGTGGTTGGAATCTGGAACTCACTGCCTGAAAGGGTGGTAGAGGCAGGAACCCTCACAACATTCAAGAAGCATTTGGATGAGCACTTGAAATGCCATTGCATACAAGGCTATGGACCAAATGCTGGAAAATGGGATTAGACAGGACAGGGGTGGATGGGCGGCGTGGACACGATGGGCCGAAGGGCCTCTTTCTGTGCTGTAAAACCCTATGACTCTATGACTCTATGACTCGAGCCCCATAATCCAGGCTCGCATTCAACTCTCGATTCACATCCCGCTCCAGGGACTCGAGCCCCATAATCCAGGCTCACACTCAACTCTCGATTCACAGCCTGCTCCAGGGACTCGAGCCCCATAATCCAGGCTCACACTCAACTCCCGAATTACAACCCGCTCCAGGGACTCGAGCCCCATAATCCAGGCTCACACTCAACTCCCGATTCACAGCCCGCTCCAGGGACTCGAGCCCCATAATCCAGGCTCACACTCAACTCTCGATTCACAGCCCGCTCCAGGGACTCGAGCCCCATAATCCAGGCTCGCACTCAACTCTCGATTCACAGCCCGCTCCAGGGACTCGAGCCCCATAATCCAGGCTCACACTCAACTCCCGATTCACAGCCCGCTCCAGGGACTCGAGCCTATAATCCTGGCTGACACTTCAGTGCAGTACTGAGGGAACGCTGCACTGTCGGAGGGGCAGTACTGAGGGAACGCTGCACTGTCGGAGGGGCAGTACTGAGGGAGCGCTGCACTGTCGGAGGGGCAGTACTGTGGGAGCGCTGCACTGTCGGAGGGGCAGTACTGAGGGAGCGCTGCACTGTCAGAGGGTCAGTACTGTGGCAGCGCTGCACTGTCGGGGGGTCAGTACTGAGGGAGCGCCACACTGTCGGAGGGGCAGTACTGAGGGATTGCCACACTGTCGGAGGGGCAGTACTGAGGGAGCGCTGCACTGTCGGAGGGGCAGTACTGAGGGAGCGCCGCACTGTCGGAGGGGCAGTACTGAGGGAGTGCTGCACTGTCGGAGGGGCGGTACTGAGGGAGCGCCGCACTGTCAGAGGGGCAGTACTGAGGGAGTGCTGCACTGTCGGAGGGGCGGTACTGAGGGAGCGCCTCACTGTCGGAGGGGCAGTACTGAGGGAGCGCCGCACTGTCGGAGGGGCAGTACTGAGGGAGTGCTGCACTGTCGGAGGGGCGGTACTGAGGGAGCGCCGCACTGTCGGAGGGGCAGTACTGAGGGAGCACCGCACTGTCGGAGGGGCAGTACCGAGGGAGCACCGCACAGTCGTAGGGACAGTACTGAGGGAGCACCGCACTTTCAGAGGGTCTGTACTGTCCTATCGGAACAGCTCCCTCTTTCCCCAGTACTGGTGCCAGTGCCCCATGAATTGAAACACCTGCCTCCCACACCACACTTTGAGCCATGCATTTAACCTTCTAATCTGTTTATCCCTGTGCCAATTTGCACATGGCTCAGGTTACAATCCAGAGATTATTACCTTTGAGGTTCTGCTTTTTATTTTGGATCCTAGCACCTCAAACTCCCTCAGCAGAACCTCATTCCTAGTTCTACCTATGTCGTTGGTTCCTACGTGGACCACGATAACTGGATCCTCCCCCTCCCACTCCAAGTTCTTCTCCAGCCGCGAGGAGATGTCTTTAACCCTGGCACCGGGCAGGCAACACAACCTTCGGAACTCTCGGTCGCGGCTGCAGAGAACAGTATCTATCCCCCCTGGCTATACTGTCCCCTACCACAACTACATTCCCTTTCACTCCCCCCACTTGAATGGCCTCCTCCACCATGGTGCCATGGTCAGTTTGCTCATCCATCCTGCGGGCTTTTCCCTCATCCACACAGGAAGCAAGAACCTCATACCTGTTGGACAAGGGCAAAGGCTGAGGCTCCTCCAGCACAGCACCTGGGGCCCCTTACCTGCCTGAGTTGCAGTCACACCCTCCTGTCCCTGACCACTAACCAGACCTGTACCACTGCCTAACCTAAGGGGTGTGACTGCCTCCTGGATCAAAGTGTCCAGGTAACTCTCCCCATCCCTGATGCCCCACAATGTCTGCACCTCAGACTCCAGTTCAAACACTCTGAGCTGAAGGTCCTCGAGATGCAGGCACTTCCTGCAAACGTGGTTGTCCGGGATCACAATGCTCTCCACAAACTCCCACATGCTGCAGTTGCAGCACACCGCCTGCACTGCCATCCCTATATGACCTTGTTTTATTTAATTTAATTTAATTTAATTTGTAATTGGGTAACTTAGTTTACAGTGTAGTTTCTTGACTACTTATTTGATCTAGATTAAGTTATGGGCACTGGAATTAAATATCTGCCTGTAACACAAAGCATTACAAGTAGCGTCGGCAAAAAGCAGCAACTCCTCCCCCGCTCCTCCGAATTCCCAGTAGTGAGGTAAAGCTGGGTGTACTGATTGGAGGAATTCAAACATGGAGTTGCGGGAAAGATGGACACAGATTTGGGAGGCGACAACATGTTCAAGGACATTGGAGAGGAAAGGGAGGTTGGAGATGGGATGGTAGTTTGCAAGGACGGAGGGGTCAAAGGTTGTTTTTTGAGGAGAGGGGGGATGATGGCAGATTTGAGGGAGAGGGGGACAGTACATAGAGTTATATACAGCACAGAAAGAGGCCCTTCGGTCCATCATGTCCGCACCAGCCATCGAGCCCTGTCTATTCTAATGCCATTTTCCAGCACTTGGCCCGTAGCCTTGTATGCTATGGCGTTCCAAGTGCTCATCTAAATGCTTCTTGAATGTTGTGAGGGTTCCTGCCTCTACCACCTCTTATGTTCATTAATAAAGAGACATTCTTATTATGAACACAGCTAGCTTTTGCTAGTTACTTTATTGAGCACATGTGGACTAGGTACAGTATCTGTAGAGGCTTCCATCTTGACTGCTGCCTTGTGGGTAGCCTAATGCCTCATGGGTAATGTAGTCTTAATATACATACAGCTGGGTAGTGTCGTCTTATACATACAGCTATATACAGCTCTACACAGCTCTACGGCTCCACCTAGTGTCCACTATAGAATGACATGTTATTGATCATTACATCCCCCTTTCTTTGGGGTTTAACAAAATCAATATCAATCAACTTTCAAGAATACAATAAAGATAATATCAGTAACACTTTTGTTAGTGCTCTATAAACATAAACATTTTCAAAACAGTCAACACATTTTCAAAGCTTTACATTGTACTCAAAGATTACGTCTATCAGGCTTTTTTACTTCACGTGTGGATCTTCTCAACACGGGTAAGTCTGATGTGTCTTCATGAGATTGTTCTGGCGGTGAATGACAAGATGCAGTTGCGGCATTGTCATCAATCTGGTCTTGTATAGATCGAGGTCTCCTTGTGATCTTTGCTTGGAGAGGGTTTCAGTGTTTCCTTCACTCTTCATGCCATAACTCTCAATGTAGTCAATGCACTCTCGAAAAACTGCTGGCAGCTGGATCCCATCATACAGCACAGTCCTCTCAGCAGCCTCGGCTAATGGAACACCAAAGATTGACCTGAGGGAAGAAGGAGTATCCACCGGAACTGCTTCCTGCTCTGGTGCAGGCTTCTTCTTTTTCTTTTTCTCTTTCCACTGCTTAGCAACATCTGCTGCGGTTATATCTTTGGACTTTTTCTCCTTGTGTTTTTCCTCTTTGTGCTTTTCTTCCTTTGGCTTCTCTTTGACCTTGAAGTCTTTTTCTTTCTTCTTGGAGAAACGAGGCTTTTTGAAGACATGGATACTCTTTGGCCTTTTCATCCTTGATGGGCTCTCTGCTTCATCACCTGAGTCATCTGGTCTGCTTATGGCACAGTTTATACAGTAGACTCTCTTGACCAGTTCTAAGTCTTCACAAGCTTTGTCACCTAGTATCGAATCAAGTCTTTCAGCCACAACAGAAAACATGAGATGATGCGCTTTCTCTTTGACTGTCACTTTAAGTCTGCATACACCTAAGCTATCTATTTTCTGTCCATTATAGTCCTTCAGTAGTACTGGCTTTTTCTGTATTTTGGGCTTTTCTTTCATATTGTTAATGTCACTCATACTGATTAAGTTTGCTTTTGCCCCAGTGTCTAGTTTCAAGGTAACTGTGCTGTCTCTGTAGCAATTTATGTTAGCTTTCCAGTTAATTCAGGGGTTTGAGTAAGTTGGGTCGATTCCCATTGTGTGCTGCCACCTAGTGGCTATTTGGTACCTAGCAACTGCAGTAAAAGCGCAGTAAAGTGCAGTAAAGCACAGTAAGTGCAGTAAAGTAAACTACAGACCTACAGCGGCACATGCTCTGGGAAGTTATATTGTTCCTGTTAAGTCTGTGTGTTATAGTGAGAATTACTACACAGACCACGAGTAAATTTTAACAGGTCTTTACTAGTCGAAGGTCAGGGTGGAACGGCCCAATAAATCATTACACAGCACTTATATACCGGTGTGGTCACCACCGGTATTACAGTATACAGCAGCCAAGATAAAGTAGTGCAACTCTTAAAATAGTTCTCTTAAAGGTGGAACGGTTACATACACCACAATCCTCCCTTTTTAGCTTAACAGTATATATTCCCCATTAACATAACATAATAACATATATACACAACTTCATGTAAAAACAGTTCACAGATTCAGTCTCTCTGGAGGCTTCCTGACTCGGTCCGGATAACGCCTCGGTGGTGTAGTAGTTTTCGGTGGTGTAGTAGGTTCTTTTGGCAAGGTCGATTCGGCTTGAATGCCAGTGTCGGGTTCATCTGATTCCAGTATCACCGGATCGGAGGTAGATACTATGGGTATCTCTGCTTCATCATTAGGCGTGTAGAGTTGTGGAGTAGGTTGTCCCTTTTCGGATGACTCTATGATCTGGTCAACATGTCGCCTTATTATGCTTTCACCAATGTCCACGGTATACATCAGCGGTCCTAGTCATGTGCAAATAGTTCCAGGCTGCCATTTCTCGGTACGGTAGTCCCGGGCCAAAACTTGTTGACCTATCTGGAAAGTTCTAGTTGGCCTTTCATTCATGCCTTGAAATTGCCGGTTCTCTACGTCCCTTCTGATGTTTGGCTTGATCAAATCCAGCCGGCATCTTAGTCTTCTATTGAAAAACATCATGGCGGGAGTTTGGTTTGTAACCACATGTGTTGCATTCCTGTACGCCAACAAGAAGTTATCTACCTTATGTTGTAGATTTATGTCTTCATTACCCATGGCCTTTATGGCCTTCTTGAAGGTCTGGACAAACCTTTCAGCTAATCCATTGGTGGCGGGATGGTATGGGGCGGACGTGTAGTGCTTAACCCCATTGTTTTTTAAGAACTTCCTGAATTCTTCGGACACAAATTGCGGTCCATTATCAGAACAGATCTGTTCCGGCAGCCCATGTTCTTACTAGCGAGAGGCATTGCTGCAAGCAGGACCACCAGCTACAACCCCCGAGGGAACGGCCAGGTGGAAAGAGAGAACGCGACTGTCTGGAAGGCCGTTCTCTTAGCCTTAAAGTCTAAGGGCCTGCCAACCTCTCGCTGGCAGGAAGTCCTCCCGGCAGCGCTGCATTCCATCCAGTCACTGCTTTGCACGGCCATTAACGCCACCCCCCATGAACGAATGTTTGTTTTCCCCAGGAAGTCGACTACGGGAACCTCGCTACCAACATGGCTGACTTCTCCGGGGCCCGTCTTGCTGCGAAAGCACGTGAGGGCCCATAAAACGGACCCCCTGGTCGAGAGGGTGGACCTCCTGCATGCCAACCCCCAGTACGCCTATGTGGCATACCCAGACGGGCGGGAGGACACAGTCTCCTTACGAGACCTTGCACCCTCGGGCACCCCTGAGACACCACCGTTACCCCCCACCACCCCCCCAAATCCACCCCAGGTAGACGGCATGCCGGAACCCCACGAGCCTTTGCCGACCACGCAGACACCAGCATTAACATCGGATACTGCATCACCGCCACCGCTGCTGCGCCGATCAGAGAGACTTACGAGGCCTCCGGACAGACTGACATACCCGAACTGGTAGCACACTTCACCCCGCCGGACTCAAATCTAAACAAGGGGTGAATGTGGTAAACCACTTTTATCGTTCACTATCGTTACACTATGGTTATCACTGTTTATATCGTTACACTATGGTTATCACTGTTTACACTGTTGTATCACTACACAAGGTCACCTCTTGTCACGCTGTTATACCTGGGCTGACCACAGCTGACTCCGCCCATGACTCCGCCTGCTTGCCCAGGTATAAAGGTGGTCGACTGGCTGGTATTCCTCCTTGTTGGACCCGATCACCCACGAGGTCATATTTATGCTAATATATATGTACAAATGTATGTTGAAATGTTTAAGTGTCCTAATCCAAATTGTACACTCTCGGGAGCCGCAAGCCTACATTTCGTTGTACTGCACTTGTGCACTAACAATGACAATAAAAGTTGAGTTGATTTGATTTGATTTGATTTCATTCCTGGCAAATATGGTCCTTAATACTGTGATGGTTTTTTCCGTGGTGGTGGAGGACATCTTTATTACCTCCGGCCACTTGGAGTGTGCATCCACCGCGATTAAGAACATTGAGCCCATAAATGGACCAGCAAAGTCGATATGTACCCTTTGCCATGGAGATGAGGGCCACTCCCATGGATGTAGAGGAGCTTGTGGTGGGGCGTTTTGGACCTTCTGGCATCCTAGACAGCTCTTGGTCATTTCTTCGATGTCTCCATCGATACCTGGCCACCACACAAACGCTCCGGCTAGGTTCTTCATTTTCACTCCACCCAGATGCCCCTCGTGAAGCTCCTTTAGCACTTTATGCTGGAGTTTGGGTGGAATCACCACTCTGGATCCACACATCAAAGTTCCTCGGCACACTGACAGCTGCTCCCTTCTTCGCGAGAATGCTGGCAACAGTGGTTCGCCATGTGCTGGCCATTCCTTCACCGTTAAATCGTAGACTCGTGAGAGAGTCGGGTCATTTCTCGTTTCCTTTTCGATGGTAGAATTTGTTACTGGTAGACATTCCACTATGGTTGAGTGGAACATCTCCACTGGGTCCACTGTAGGCGCCTCTTCTACCGTTGGCAATGGTAGGCGCGATAAACCATCAGCATTCCCATGCTGTTTTGATCCTTTGTATTCTATGTCATATTGGTGTGCCCCTTGGAAAAGGGACCACCTCTGTAGCCTTTGCGCTGTCATAATGGAAACGCCCTTTTTAGGGTTGAATATGGATACCAACGGCTGGTGGTCTGTCAGCAGTGTAAACTTCTGGCCCTGCAGGTAATGATTAAACTTCTTTACTCCCCACACCAGGCTGAGAGCCTCCCTATCTATCTGAGCATAGTTGCGCTCAGCGGAGGTCAATGATCTGGATGCAAATGCGACTGGCCTTTCCAAGCCATTTGGCAACTTGTGTGAGAGTACTGCTCCAATACCATAAGGAGAAGCATCACAAGCTAAACGAATAGGTAGCGTTGGGTTGAAATGAGCCAACACTTCCTCTGAGGTGATCAATGCCTTGCTTTTGCGAAAGGCCTTCTTACAGTCCTCGCTCCACTTCCATGGTACTTCTTTCTGCAAAAGAGCATTCAGCGGGTGCAGCACCGTGGATAGATTTGGCAGAAACTTATGGTAATAGTTAATCAACCCTAGGAACGACCTCAACTGGGATACATTTTCCGGAGCAGGAGCCTTCACAACAGCTTCGATCTTGTCAGGTGACTTGTGCAGCCCCTCCTGGTCAATGACATGACCACAGTACGAGATCCGTTTCTGAAAGAACTCACATTTCTGGCGATTAACTCGAAGTCCATATTCCTTCAATCTGATGAGCACCAGTTTCAAATTTGCAAGGTGTTCCTCATCGTCATCTCCTGTAATCAGGATATCGTCCAAGTAACATTGAGTGTTTGGAATTCCCTGTAATACCTGCTCCATGGCCCTCTGCCAAATTGCTGGAGCCGAAGCCACTCCAAAAACCAGTCTATTATATCGATACAAGCCTCTGTGCGTGTTGATTGTGAGATACTGGCGCGACTCTTCCTCAACTTCCATCTGTAAGCACGCTTGCGCCAGGTCTATCTTGGTGAAGTGTTTCCCGCCAGACAATGAAGCAAAGATATCCTCAATCCGCGGAAGCGGATATTGCACCGTGTGAAGCACCGGATTAACTGTGATCTTGAAGTCTCCACAGATGCGGACCTTCCCCGGTTCCCCTGGCTTGTTACTCGATGAACGCTTCATGACGGGAACAATGGGCATGGCCCACTCACTCCAGTCCACCTTAGACAGTACCCCTGAATGTTCTAGCCCTTCCAGCTCAGCTTCCACAGCAGGTCGTATCGCATAAGGTACCGGTCTGGCTTTGAAAAATTTTGGGTTTGCATGTTCTGCAATCTTGATTTTTGCCTTAATTCCTCTTAGTGTTCCCAGTCCCTGTTGGAACACCTCTTTAGCCTCATCCAATATTCTGGACAATCGTTCAGGTTTGACATTTTTTTTTCCGGAATCTACCGTCATTGCTTTTAGGGAGTGCCAGTCCATATTTATTTTCCTGATCCACTCCCGTCCCAGAAGTGGTGGACCTCCCTCAGGTAGTACATATAAGTCCATTCCTTGGTGTTCTTTGCCCTTGTGTATCACCTTGACTTTTATCTTTCCGATGGGGTATACTCTTTGCCCCGTGTATGTCTGCAATACTATCTCCGTATCCCGTAGGGGAATATGTGTGAATAACCTTTTGTAATCTTGCTTATTCATGACCGTCAACGCCGATCCGGTGTCCAATTCCATCTTCACTTGGACTCCTGCTATCTGCAGTGTGACCCAGATAGTTTATAGGTCAGCTTCCTTACTCACATTGTGAATTCTCAGACTACCCAGTTCCTTGCTGTTGGAGTCTGAATCCGAATTCTGTTCATCCGAACTCTTCTCAGCCACCTTATGTACCTTTCTGCACTTTTCCTGCGGTGACTTTTTGTTGCTGGTCTTCTTTCCTGACCGGCATACTTTGGCCATGTGACCAAGCTTGCCACATTTTCTACATTCCTGGTTTTTAAACCAGCATTGGTTCTGATCGTGTGTTGTCTTTCCACAACGATAACATTTCGTTGTACCCAAAGCCATTTGATCTACGCTGAGTACCGCTGCCTTCAGCTGCATTTCCGCAGTGCCTCTCGCTGCGGCTTCGTGCGATGCTGCAATAGTGACAGCCTTATCAAGTGTAAGATCATTCTCTTCAAGCAGCCGCTTTTGTGTTCCTTCTTTCGACAATCCACACACGAATTTGTCTCTCAGTGCCTCTGTCAGACTTTCCCCAAACTGACAGTATTTCGCTAGCTTACGCAGTTCAATTAAATACTCCGCGTTGCTTTCCTCTTTCAGTTGCGTTCTCGCATAAAATTTAAATCGTTCCGCTAACATCAGCGGTGTGGGGTTCAAATGATTTTTCAGGACAGCAACAATTTTTGCAAAAGTCTGATCCGCCGGTTTAGCTGGTGATAGAAGATGCTTCAATAGCCCGTATGTCTTCGCACCCATTGAGTTTAGTAAGGTTAGTGCTTTATCTTCATCTGATATTTTATTTGCCTTACAATATATCTCTATGCGTTCTACATACGTGGCCCAATCTTCAACATCGGGATCGAAATCGTTGATGTTACCAAGCTTAGGCATCCTCGCAATCTTCTTGAGAAACAAAAAGAAACTTTTCTTTTATTTATTATTTTTTTCAAAATGGCGGTTTCCCGCGCTTGTCTTCTTCCCCCGCCTACGAAAATGGCGGCTTCCCGCGTTTGCCTTTCTCCCCCGCTGGCTGTAATGACGATTGCCGTATTGCTGCGTTCGCCCTCCCCAGCGGTTTTCAAATCGCGCCTCCCAGCCCCTCTTGCAGTCCGGTCCTTTCCCCCGGCTGCGGCTGAGTTCTCCGCGGTTTTTTTTTTTCATTTTCTCCCGCGCCTTACGCTGACCCGGTCGCTGCGCCTCACGGCCTCGGTAGCTGCCCGGCCTTTTTCACCGGTCGCGGTCGAGCTCTCTCTCGACGCTGTTGCGTCTCCCAGCCCGCTTGCAGCCCGGTCTTTTACATTGGCTGCGTTTGCATTCACCGCGGCTCCCGTGCCTTACGCTGCCCCAGTCTCAGCGCCTCTGGCCCCGACTTCTGTCCGGCTCTTTTCCCCGGCCGTGGTTGAGTTCTCCGCCCTTATATCCTCCATTTTTCCCTCCCCTACTTCACAGCCAACGTGGCCGACTTGCTGCTCGTCGCTGATCGGCTTACCCACCACCGTGATAGAAGGGATGATCACTGCCTGTTGCTGATGGAAGACTTCATGTCAGGATTCTTCCTTTGCTCTGCAGACCCGAGTCTTTTCTCAGCAGGATGATGAGGGCGGATGCCTCCTCTCAACGCCCGTCAACTGCCTTGGATGTATCTCTGCCGCAGGGTAAGATCGTACTCGTCACCACTGTTAAGTCTGTGTGTTATAGTGAGGATTACTACACAGACCACAAGAGTAAATTTTAACAGGTCTTTACTAGTCGAAGGTCAGGGCGGAACTGCCCAATAAATCATTACACAGCACTTATATACCGGTGTGGTCACCACCGGTATTACAGCATACAGCAGCCAAGATAAAGTAGTGCAACTCTTAAAATAGTTCTCTTAAAGGTGGAACGGTTACATACACCACAGTTCCCACGCCTGAGTCTTGGATATTATTTGTCTGTAAGTACTTGAGAATGTTATAGATGATTAGTGTACACTGTATGTTGCAGAAAATGTTTAGTTTGTAACTTTTCTCTGTAAGCAAACTTACACAGCTAGCCGTGAAGTGCTCGCTCTCTGTCTAGCTGGTTAACTAGTAGCTGTATTTTGATGCACTATGTACAGGGCTAATTTAAAGAGAATGCCTTCCAGTTTGCTAAATGTATATTCACAGTAAGCTGTGTTTCCACGTGTTTGGTAATTTACACGCCAAATGTACTGTGTTGCTCAGGCATACCTAAATTTGTGTATGCATATCAGTTATGTGCTTGTATACTAATGTGTGCTTCCATTTCTGTGTTGTATTTCAGTTTTACAATAAGAATCTTTCAGTAAAGCTTTACAAGAAAAGTCAAGCCTTGTGATTTTTATGGGAAGATATCAAATTGTTAGCTACCTGTCTAGCTCTGCATAGGAACGCGCTGCGAGGGCAGAAAAGTAAAAAGACAACAGCACAGCGGGCTCAAGCACAAGAAGATACCACTCAGCTACCATGAGTCTACGCTCAGGAAGGCAATATACCATAGAGGACATCGACCAGCCAATCGAGAAGCATGAGCCTCTCCGAGCAAATGATGCCAAGTCACAGTGCTCTAAAGCATCCTCTAGATCATCTCGGCGGTCCAGCAGACCGTCGTCATCGACAGCTTCTGCAGCCGCCAAAGCACGTGCCAAGGCAAAAGCTGCCCAGGCTCAATTGTCCTTCGCTGAAAACGAAGCTAGTGTGATGAAGCAGAGAGCTGACCTCGACACTAGTGTGATGAAGCAGAGAGCTGACCTCGACGCTAGTGCGATGAAGCAGAGAGCTGACCTCGACGCTAGTGCGATGAAGCAGAGAGCTGACCTCGACGCCAGTCTCCACATTCTCCAAAGCCAGAGAGCTGCCGCTGCCGCTAAAGCTGAAGCCGCAGCTTATGAAGAAGGTGAGGAGAATGAAGGCGGGGAGCCCAGCCATGAAGCATATGTTCTAGAACAGCCCCTCAGTCCAGTGCAATGTACAAGTGAGTATGTCCAACAACACTCCAAATTGTTCTTCAAGGAAACATCCAGGTATCTCGACGTAGAACCAGCTACTCACCACAGTAGCAAACAGCCTGTTTTTGGAGACACTGACCTTAAAGGAGAAGAAACAAGTAAGACTTACCTGCAGAGACCTCCACAGCACTCGGCCAATCCAGCCAAGCAGTCCTCACCCGAGCCACAAGGTGCACAAGACCTCACTAGGTACCTTATCCGCCGAGAATTGTTAAGTTCAGGCCTTCTAGAATTTGATGACCGTCCTGAAAATTATTGGTCATGGAAAGCGTCCTTCCTGAGTACCACCAAGGACTTGAATCTGTCAGCCAGAGAAGAACTAGATTTGATGACAAAGTGGCTCGGAGCTGAGTCGTCAGAACAGGCGAAGAGAATTTGCTCAGCGCACGTCCGCAATCCCACAGCAGGCCTCAACCTGGTTTGGCAACGTCTTGAAGACTGTTATGGGACACCAGAAGTCATTGAACACGCACTGCTCAAGAAGATTGAGGACTTTCCAAAGCTAACCAACAAAGATAATGTCGAGCTCCGAGAACTGGGCGACATTCTCCTCGAACTGGAGTGTGCCAAGGGAGAAGGTTACCTGACCGGCCTCTCGTATTTGGATACAGCTCGTGGGGTAAACCCAATAGTGGAAAAGCTCCCCTACAACCTTCAAGAGAAATGGATAGCTAAGGGATCCAAGTACAAGAAGGACAATGGAGTGGCATTTCCCCCCTTCTCTCTCTTCTCCAGGTTCGTCCAACAACAGGCAAACGTGAGGAATGATCCAAGTTTCACTTTCTCCACCTCCAGCAGTTACGCTCCTTCGAGAACAGAGAAACCCACAAAGTACAGCAATAAAGCCTCTGTGAGCGTGCACAAAACAGATGTTCCAGCCGAACCCTCAGCCAACCAATCCAGTTCTGCTGGGAATAAAGTGGATGACCCAGATCGTCAGTGTCCAATACACAAGAAGCCCCACCCACTCAAAAAGTGTCGAAGCTTTAGAGACAAGCCTATTGATGAGCGCAAATCATACCTGAAAGAGAATCGCATCTGCTTCAGGTGTTGTGGGTCGACTATGCACATGGCAAAAGACTGCAAGGCGACAATCAAGTGCTTCGAGTGCAACAGTGAAAAACACATCGCAGCCCTGCATCCAGGTCCTCCTCCTTCAACCACCGAGAGTGCTGCGGTTGACAAAGAGGATAGCGGGGAGCAAAGCGAAAGCACATCTTCTTCAGTCACCTCCAAGTGTACAGAGGTTTGTGGAAATGCAAGCAGCCCATGCTCATGCTCCAAAATCTGCTTGGTTAAAGCATATCCTGCAGGGAGGAAGGAGAAGGCAATCAAAATGTACGCAGTGCTTGATGAGCAAAGTAACAAGTCTCTAGCGAAGACAGAATTCTTCAATCTCTTTGAAGTCAAGGCCAGCGCAGCCCCGTACATGCTAAAAACCTGTGCAGGGACAACAGAGACTACGGGTAGGAGAGTTGGGAACTTCATGATCGAGTCCATGGATGGGAAACTACAGCTTCCCCTCCCCACCTTAATTGAGTGTGACATGATGCCAGATGATAGGATGGAAATTCCCTCCCCAGAGGTCGCATGCCATCAGCCCCACCTACAGCCAGTTGCCAACAAGATTCCAGCTGTGGACCCGGACGCTCCAATCCTCCTGCTCTTGGGAAGAGACATCTTAAGGGTGCACAAGGTGCGTGAGCATATCAACGGGCCCCACAATGCTCCTTATGCGCAGCGACTTGACCTGGGATGGGTCCGCGTGGGTGGAGTTTGCCTGGGAACAGTCCACAAACCAGCGGATATCAACGTCTATAAAGTAAACGTGTTGCACAACGGTCGCACATCCTTTCTCAGCCCATGCCCAAACAGGATCCAGGTAAAGGAAGACTACGATGGCATGACGCAGCATCATAGGTCAACCTCCTCTGCCTGTGAGGAAGAGGCAGGCCTCACTGTGAGCACAGACAGCCTAGGATGCTCAGTGTTTGAAAGGTCCAAGGATGATGACAAGCCAGCACTATCCATGGACGACAAAGCTTTCCTAACCATCATGGATGAGGAGGTTTACCAGGACGATGGACACAGCTGGGTGGCACCCTTACCATTTCACTCTCCCAGACGCCGTCTTCCGAGTAACAGGGAACAAGCTATGAAGCGCCTCTGCTCACTCAGGAGAACACTGGAGAAAAGGCTAGAAATGAAGGGCCATTACATAGAGTTCATGCAGAAGATGCTGGACAACGACCAAGCCGAGCCTGCTCCACCTCTGGAGGAAGGTAAAGAACACTGGTACCTGCCAACATTCGGTGTGTATCACCCACAAAAGCCAGACCAGTTACGAGTTGTGTTTGATTCAAGTGCTGAATGTAAAGGAGTGTCTCTGAATGATGTACTCCTCAGCGGCCCAGACTTGAACAACACCTTGTTGGGAGTTCTTCTGCGGTTCAGGAAAGAACCTGTAGCCCTGACAGCAGATGTGCAGCAAATGTTTTATTGCTTCGTCGTCTGAGAAGACCACAGGGACTATCTCCGCTACCTGTGGCATGAGGACAACGACATCAACAAGAATGTGGTGGAGTACAGGATGAAGGTCCACGTGTTTGGAAACAGCCCTTCACCTGCTGTGGCTATCTACTGCATGAGGCGAGCCGCTCAGAAAGGTGAGCAAGAATATGGCTCCGATGCGAAGCATTTTGTTGAGAGACAGTTCTATGTTGACGATGGTCTTACCTCGGTTACCACACCTGAAGAAGCAATAGATCTCCTGACAAGAACCAGAGCGATGTTGGCAGAGTCCAACCTGAGACTACACAAGGTAGCATTGAACAGTGGACAGGTGATGGAAGCCTTCCCTGCAGAGGACCGTGCCAAGGATCTGAAGGATTTGCACCTTGGAGTGGATCCTCTCCCCCTTCAACGGAGCCTGGGGCTCTCCTGGAACCTGGAAACAGACAGCTTCACATTCCTGGTGTCCCTTGAAGAAAGGCCATTCACACGGAGAGGCGTCCTGTCCACAGTCAACAGTTTGTACGACCCTTTGGGGTTCGTAGCTCCCATAACAATGCAAGGAAAAGCATTAGTACGGGAACTCTCATCGGATCAGAGTGAGTGGGATGCTCCACTCCTCCCAGAAAAAGAAGCAAAATGGAACCTATGGAAGGAGTCCTTGAAGGCTCTCGAAGACCTGCACATAGCGAGGTGCTACATTCCAGGCTCGCTGTCCTCAACACAGAGAAGAGAGCTGTGCATCTTCTCAGACGCTTCCACAGTAGCAATAGGAGCTGTGGCCTACTTGAGAGCAGCTGACACCGATGGGAAATACCATGTGGGATTCGTTATGGGGAAGTCCAAGTTGGCCCCTCGGCCTGCCCACACCATTCCACGTCTCGAGCTTTGTGCAGCTGTGTTGGCTGTTCAACTGTACGAGTCGATCAGAGACGAGATTGACATCGATGTGGGCGCCGTCAAGTTCTTCACGGACAGCAAGATTGTACTTGGTTACATCCACAACTCCACAAGAAGGTTTTATGTGTATGTTTCCAACCGGGTGACTCGTATCAGACGATCCACTCACCCTGACCAGTGGTGCTATGTCTCCACAGACCTGAACCCTGCAGACCATGCTACCAGGCCTATACCAGCAGCACACCTACAGCAAAGCAGTTGGTTCTCGGGCCCCGCTTTCCTGTCTAATGTCAACACAGAGGAGACTCCTGAGTCCAACCCCTTCACCCTTGTGGAGCCTGAAGCTGATACCGAGATTCGGCCTGAAGTCACGACCCTGGTCACCAAAGCCTCAGAATCTCAGTTGGGCTCACAACGCTTCGAGCGATTCTCAAGCTGGAGAACACTCTGCCGAACCACAGCCCGACTCATTCATGTAGCAGCATCCTTCAAGGGGAATTCAGACAACGTAGAACGCAAAGGATGGAAATGTTCTAAAGAAGTATCCAGCACAAGTGAGCTTTCACAAGCCAAAGGTGTGATCATTCGCTCTATCCAGCATGATGTCTTCAAGGAGGAATTCAAATGTCTTGAAGAGGGACAGACATTCCCCAAGCAAAGCCCACTTAAAAAGCTCAACCCAGTTACAGATGAAGATGGTTTGCTCCGGGTCGGAGGGCGCATATCATCCACAGACTTGTCAAGAGAAGAAAAGCACCCTCTGATCATCCCGCGCACCCATCACATTGCCACACTACTCGTGAGATACTATCATGAGCAAGTGGCTCACCAAGGACGACACATAACAGAAGGAGCTATCCGAGCAGCCGGATACTGGATAATCGGGAGCAAGTGTCTGGTTTCTTCCGTTATCCACAAGTGTGTTACCTGCCGCAAGCTACGAGGGAGGTTAGAGGACCAAAAGATGGCAGACTTGCCCGCTGACAGACTCACTCCAGAGCCTCCATTCACCAGCGTGGGCCTTGACGTCTTTGGGCCATGGACCATCATGACGCGTCGCACAAGAGGAGGTAGTGCAGGCAGCAAGCGCTGGGCGGTGCTCTTTACGTGCATGTCTACCAGAGCTGTGCACATTGAGCTGATCGAATCCATGTCAACAGACAGCTTTATCAATGCCCTGAGGAGGTTTTTCTCAATCTGTGGTCCAGCCAAACTTCTCCGCTCTGACAGAGGGACTAACTTCGTGGGTGCCTGTAAGGAGTTGGACATCCACACGGACGATGCAGCGGTAGGAAGCTACCTCCAAAAGAAAGGATGCACGTGGGTGTTTAAGCCCCCGCATTCATCCCACATGGGTGGTTCATGGGAGAGGCTCATCGGTGTCGCCAGGCGTATTCTGGATGCTATGCTGCTTCGGACGGGACCTACTCATCTCACACACGACGTCTTAAGCACTCTCATGGCTGAAGTCATGGCGATCATGAGTGCAAGACCCCTGGTGCCGGTGTCCACCGACCCAGACATGCCTGCAGTCCTCACCCCAACGATGCTCCTGACTCAAAAGATGAGTGCTATTTCAGCCCCCTCTGGAAACTTTGACATGGCTGAGCTGCACGGGAAGCAGTGGAAGCAAGTCCAGTGTCTTGCAGACACTTTTTGGAAGAGATGGAGAGGAGAGTATTTGTCCACCCTACAGAGCCGTAGGAAATGGACAGAAGACAAGCCAAATGTCAAAGTGAGAGATGTTGTCTTGCTGAAAGACAGCCAAGCACACAGAAATGAATGGCCAGTGGGACTGGTTGTCAAAACTCTGCCGAGCAGGGGCAAGAGGGTCCGCAAGGTGGAGGTGAAGATTGTCAAGGAGGGGACTGTCAAAGTGTTTCTGAGGCCAGTCTCAGAGATCATAGTCCTCCTTTCTGAAGAAACCTAGAGAATGGATTCTGAGTATGTTTGCAGCCAAAGGACGTTTTCTTTAGGTTTATTTTGTATCTGTAGTGGTACAAGGGAATTGTACCAAGTGGGGAGTGTGCTGTCTCTCTGTAGCAATTTATGTTAGCTTTCCAGTTAATTCAGGGGTTTGAGTAAGTTGGGTCGATTCCCATTGTGTGCTGTCATCTAGTGGCTATTTGGTATCTAGCAACTGCAGTAAAAGCGCAGTAAAATGCAGTAAAGCACAGTAAGTGCAGTAAAGTAAACTACAGACCTACAGCGGCACATGCTCTGGGAAGTTATATTGTTCCCACGCCTGAGTCTTGGATATTATTTGTCTGTAAGTACTTGAGAATGTTATAGATGATTAGTGTACACTGTATGTTGCAGAAAATGTTTAGTTTGTAACTTTTCTCTGTAAGTAAACTTACACAGCTAGCCGTGAAGTGCTCGCTCTCTGTCTAGCTGGTTAACTAGTAGCTGTATTTTGATGCACTATGTACAGGGCTAATTTAAAGAGAATGCCTTCCAGTTTGCTAAATGTATATTCACAGTAAGCTGTGTTTCCACGTGTTTTGGTAATTTACATGCCAAATGTACTGTGTTGCTCAGGCATACCTAAATTTGTGTATGCATATCAGTTATGTGCTTGTATACTAATGTGTGCTTCCATTTCTGTGTTGTATTTCAGTTTTACAATAAGAATCTTTCAGTAAAGCTTTACAAGCAAAGTCAAGCCTTGTGATTTTTATGGGAAGATATCAAGTTGTTAGCTATCTGTCTAGCTCTGCATAGGAACGCACTGCGAGGGCAGAAAAGTAACTAATGCTCCATTTACCTGCAGTGGAATCATCCATTTGTCCTCTTTTACTGCATTAACTTTATGTTCAGCATTGTCCATTTCTGAGGGCTGCATATTTTCTGTATCCTTTTTGATATTGTCACATGACACCATTCCTACAAAAAATGTCTCACTTAAATCAGTGTCCTCAATTACATTAACTCGTTGCCCTTTCTTAGTTTGTACTTTTGAAAAGCATTGTTTGGCAAAGTGATTCTTTCCATTACACTTTGTGCACATTTTTCCAAACGCTGGGCATTGTCTTAACTGGTGTTTGTAACCATAGCGTTTACAGTTAAAAATTTCATCCTCCGATTTCTTTTCATTTCTGTTCTGCCCATGTTTCTTCCCCTTATAGGACACAGCACCAACAGCAGCATTATCACTCATTACAATCGCATCATTATTGATTTCACTGAAAGTCTTCGCGTGCTTTTGCGCTAGCTCGCTGATTTGGCATATTTTCACCGCATTTTCCAAATTTAGTTCGGTTTCTCTCAACAGACGTTCCCTGACTTTTTTATCATGAATACCAAACACAATCTGGTCACGAATCATGGATGCTTTGAGCTCAGAGAAATTACATGTCTGTGCTTTCAGTTTCAGATCAGTTATAAAGCTATCAAAATCTCATTTTGCTGCTGTGTCCGAGAACAGAAGATGTATTTTTCATAGGTCTCATTCTTTTTGGGAGAGCAATGTGCATCAAATTTTTTTAGCACATCTTCTAATTTTTCTCTGTTCTCCTCTGGATTAAATACAAATGTATTAAACATAGAAACATAGAAGATAGGAGCAGGAGTAGGCCATTCAAGCCTGCTCCGCCATTCAATGAGATCATGGCTGATCATCCAAACCCTAGCACCCGGTCCCTACACTGACAGCCATCCCACGCAATCCCTATCCCCGTAACCCCACGTATTTAATCCCCCCTAACAATAAGGGTCAATTTTTCAAATTTTTTTTTATATCATGGCCAATCAACCTAACCCGCACATCTTTGGACTGTGGGAGGAAACCGGAGCACCCGGAGGAAACCCACGCAAACACGGGGAGAATGTGCAAACTACACACAGACAGTCACCCGAGGCCGGATTTGAACCCGGGTCCCTGGCGCTGTGAGGCAACAGTGCTAACCACTATGCCACCATGCTGCCCACCTCTATCGCCTGTGGGCCTGCAACCGTAAGCAGCAACGCTATCTTCCTTGCGTCTGGCTTCGTACCGAATCCGATGGCTGCAATGTAGAGTTCGAATTGCTGTTTAAATGTCTGCCAATTGTAGTCGATTTTTCCTGTGAGTTTCAAACGCTCTGGTGGCTTCAAATTCTCCATGTCGCTTTTCACAATTTTTAGCAGATCTTCACCATCCTGGTACCATCTTATGTTCATTAATAAATAGACATTCTTATTATGAACACAGCTAGCTTTTGCTAGTTACTTTATTGAGCACATGTGGACTTGTACAGCATCTTGTAGAGGCTTCCATCTTGACTGCTGCCTTGTGGGTAGCCTAGTGCCTCATGGGTAATGTAGTCTTAATATATATACAGCTGGGTAGTGTAGTCTTATACATACAGCTATATACAGCTCTACGGCTCCACCTAGTGTCCACTATAGAATGACATGTTATTGATCATTACACCACCCTTTCAGGAGTGAGTTCCAGATTCCAACCACCCTCTGGGTGAAAAAGATTTTCCTCAAATCCCCTCTAAACCTCCTGCCCCTTACCTTGAAACTAAGCCCCCTGGCTATTGACCCCTCTACTAAGGGGAAAAGTTCCTTTCTATCTACCCTATCTATGCCCCTCATAATTTTGTACACCTCAATCAGGTCCCCCCTCAGCCTTCTCTGCTCCAAGGAAAACAACCCCAGCCTGTCCAGTCTCTCTTCATAGCTGAAGCGCTCCAGCCCAGGTAACATCCTGGTGAATCTCCTCTGCACCCTCTCCAATGCAATCACATCCTTCCTGTAGTGTGGCGACCAGAACTGCACACAGTACTCCAGCTGTGGCCTCACCAGCGTTTTGTACTGCTCCATCATAACCTCCCTGCTCTTATACTCTATGCCTCGGCTAATTAAGGCAAGTATCCCATATGCCTTTTTAACCACCTTATCTACCTGTCCTGATGCCTTCAGGGATCTATGTACATGCACACCAAGGTCCCTCTGATCTTCTGTCCTTCCTAGGGTCCTACCATTCATTGTGTATTCCTTGCCTTGTTAGTCCTCCCAAAATGCATCACCTCACACTTTTCAGGGTTAAATTCCATTTGCCACTGTTCTGCCCATCTGACCAACCCGTCTATATCGTCCTGTAGCCCGAGGCTCCCCTGAGGAGAGGAAACCGGTAACAATGTCCGCTAACATGGGAGCCAGAAAAGGAAGTTGGGTGGTCAGCAGTTTGTGAGAATAGGGTCGAGGAAGCAGGAAGTGGTTCTCATGGACAGGATGAGCGCGGCGAGGTCATGAGGGGAGATCGGAGAGAAACTGGAGAAAGATGTGAGTTCAGGGCTAGGGCAGGGGGGAACCTTAGAGGAAGTTTTTCCCGGTGGGCTAGGGGAAGGAAGGGAAGCGGCAGAGGCAGCTGAGCAGATGGTCTCAACCTTAAGAGACAAAGGGGTAAAAATTGGGTTGATTTCTGGCGCTCGTTAGTGCCCCCAGGGGGAGCTAACAGGGCGCAAATCCTCCAGCGCCCGAGTGCGGCGCTGCTAACGCCTCCCACGAAATTCAGCGGGAGTTTGGCGGTGGCTGTAGCTGGTCGTGCTGCGCCTCCGCCGATGATGTCATCGCCTGGCTCGCACCCCGGCCGCAAACTTTCCTTGCGCCCCCTGACCTATCGCCGGACGATATGTCCGACAGGATCAGGGGGCGTTTCTGCGGCGGCGGCGGCGCTACTTAAAGGGCAGGTGTCGGGCGGCCATTTTTATTTTGGCCGGCTGCCAGCACTTGTCCCCTTTCACCTTTTGATGCGGGGTGCCGGCCGCGATCACTCCTCTCGAGTGCCGGCTGTTTCTACGGCACCCCGCTCCCTGGTGATCCAGCAGGGCCCCAGTGTGCGCAGCGCTAGGCCACTCCCCTTTAATCAGGGGCGGAGACCTACAATGACGCGAAGCTACGTGCCGCTGTGCGCGGCGCTGTTACACGTAGCACTGCGATCTTCACCAGTAGCGCCTCAAGAAGGAGGTGGTGCGCTTTCCAGTAACGCCCCGCCTCCTGCTTGGGGCGCTACCACTGAATTACGGTGGAGGGACGCTAACCTTTTCGGGGCGCTAAAGTTAGCGACCCAGCGACGATACCGACCCCGACTGCTCCAGACCCACCTCGGTCAGTGAAATCGCGGCCTTTGTTTGTGTTTGATTTTGTTTCTGTTTCTGTAGCCACACTTTTCCCAGTCCGTTTTGTATCTGTAATCCCTCCACCTCAGCTAAGCTGTGTACTTTATCTTCCAACTCCTCTCTCTCATCACACATTTGCTCGATAGCCTCGTGACTAGCCAGGACTGAATTAGTAGCTTGCACAGCGTGGACCCTGACTGCATCACACTCCTCCTTAAATTTCTCTTTGGCCTAGAAATTCAGTATAGCCACTTTTGGGGCGGTAAAGTCGGGCGGCCGCTACAGTTTGCGCCCGGCGCAAAGTCGCGCCCCGTTCGCCGATATTCAGTCGCATCGCCCCAAGAGGCTGCTGCTGCACTAAAACAGGCGATGCACGACTATCTTTAGGTGCTAAGCCGGCGGTGCTGTGCGATACCCCCCGAGGCCGGGCGCAGCGCAGGTGCGGCGACTTCTTGATTGACGGCAGACACTCTGGCGCCGGTCATCTCTTAAAGGGGGAGGGTCGATTTGTTTGCCTGCCACGCCCTGCACACTGAAGCCCTCAACCTAGGCCTGACCACTTCAGCTTCACCTGCACAACGCCCAGGACTATGGAGAAGGCAAGGGAGAGAGCGCAGCGCTTCAGTGACGGTGACCTGAGGCTGCTGGTTGGCGCAGTGGAGTGTTTTGTACCCAGAAGGTGGCAAGAGGCCGCTGGCCAGCGCCTACCGGAAAGCCTGGAGGGAGGTGTCCAACAGGGTGTCTTCCAACAGCGTGGTTGCCAGGACTCCTGTACAATGCCGGAAGAAGTTCAATGACCTCACTCGGGTTGTCAGGGTGAGTACCCTTTCCAGTGTCCTCCACATCCTTGCATGTGCACCTCACATTATGGGCAAAGGGACCTGAAAGCCCTAATGGCCAGCCCTCATCCAGCAGCTATGGGCCTGGCATGAAAATCAATTGCACATTCAGCACTTTACACACTGTCCAAGCTATTCGACCATGGGAGGCAGTGCAGACAAGATCAGGGCTACACACTGTCCAAGCTATTCGACCATGGGAGGCAGTGCAGACAAGATCAGGGCTTCACACTGTCCAAGCTATTCGACCATGGGAGGCAGTGCAGGCAAGATCAGGGCTTCACACTGTCCAAGCTATTCGACCATGGGAGGCAGTGCAGACAAGATCAGGGCTACACACTGTACTTAGAGGCCGTCCTTTCTCTTGCAGGGCAAGGTTGCGCACAACCGGCGCAACCAAACTGAGACCGGGGGAGGCCGTCCTGACCTCAAAGAGCTCTCCGACCTCGACCAGCGTGTGGAGCGCATTATGGGAGGCCGGCTGATTGGCCCCGTCGCCAGTGGAGATGCCGACCCTGTTCTGGGCACCAATGGTAAGGGCATCACCTTTTGGACCTCTCTTGTTCCACTTGCGCCTCAGATCAGCATCCTTTGCCACTGTCCGACCAATGCGGTGAATGACACCACTCATGCCTCCCTCGCTGCCGCCCTGTCCTCACTCTAAAGCTACTCTTGTGCCTTCCTGCTTTCAGATGGTGAATCGCCAGGTGAGGAGGCGGGCCCTCAAGCTGCCACTGTCAGCCCTTCGGAAGACGAGGAGGAGGAAGAGGAAGCCGGCCCATCAGTGCCACCCTCAGCCGTGCCAGCCCATGGCGATGTAGGGGACACGTCTTCCCTGGAGGGGAGCCAGGGGGAAGGGTCGGAGGAGAGTGAAGCTCCGAGGCCCAGCGGCCTGCAGCAACGCGGGAGGGGTGGGGAAGCTCGGCGGACTTCTCCCCAGAGGGTGAGTGCGGCCTCCAGTCCTGCGACGGTCAGCGCAGAGGAGGTGCGCCTCCTAGAGGAAATGGCCGTCCAGGCTGAGCGCAGGCACACTGAGCTCATGGCTGCAGTGGCAAGGATGCCTGACTCCATAGAGTCACTGGCAAGGAGTGTGCAGGAATTGGGGGCAGCACAGGCCAGGAGTCTGCAACAATTCAGTGCAGCACAGGCCAGAAGTCTGGAACAGTTCAATGCAGCACAGGCCAGGAGTCTGCAGGACATCAATGCAGCACAGGCCAGCAGCCTGCAGGACATCGCGGCAGCACAGGCCAGGAGTCTGCAGGACATCGCGGCAGCACAGGCCAGGAGTCTGCAGGACTTCGCGGCAGCACAGTCGGCTTCTAGCCAAGTGCTCAGTCGTGCCGTCCATTCACTGGCTGGTGTCATGCGGACACAGACCAGGGCCACACGGGCACTAACTGCTGCCACCCTCGCTGGATCAGCCAGGCATCGCCAGGGCACTCGCCGCGCAGCAGCAGCCCAGCAGTCTGTTCTTCAGCTGTTTGCTGCGCATGCTGCAGTGCTGGCCCGTGCGAGTGCCAATGTCTCAGGCGACCAGCGAGCATCTGCGATCTGCCAGGTTGCCACCATTCCTGCAGCCGACACTGCCACTCCGCCATTGCAGCTGCCACGAGCTGCTGGACAGACTGCTGCCGCCCAGCCAGAGTTGGAGCAGTCAGCAGCCGGCCACTCCAAGGCCAGAGCTGGTGCAGGCCGACCCCCAAGGGCATCTGCCGTCTCGCCATCTGCCCCTCAGCAGCCTTCCCCCAGCCTTGCTGCAGCCACTGGGGTCCCATTGAGGAGGAGCTGCAGGGCAGGAAGGGGCCACTCGCAGAGGCGAGGTGGATCACCCTTGCAGGAGAAAAAGTAGAAGGTGTGGCCATGTGTTTTTTTTTATATATGAGGCCGAGAAGGTTTTTTTATATATGAAGGCCGAGGCTGTTGTGTTTTTTGATATATGAAGGCTGAGGCTGCTGCCTATCTTTTTTTGTGTAAGGCCGAGACTGGTGCAGTTGTGTTTTTGTAAGGCTGAGACTGGTGTCCTTCTTTCTTTTTGTAAGGCCGAGACTGGTAGTTTTGTGTTTTTGGAGGGGGCTTCTCCACATGAGCATGTAATGTGGGAAGGGCAGAGGTTTTCAATAAATTTTTGTTGTTAAATTGCAGTGTGCATGGTTTTTTGGTTAAGTCCTGGTTGCCCTGCTCGGCT
Organism: Somniosus microcephalus; assembly: GCF_052327205.1. Classification (NCBI taxonomy): domain Eukaryota; kingdom Metazoa; phylum Chordata; class Chondrichthyes; order Squaliformes; family Somniosidae; genus Somniosus; species Somniosus microcephalus. Next base: position 4,262,070 of record NC_140987.1, on the reverse strand, counting down.
GAGGGCTTGTGGAGCGGCTACATTCATCTGCTGACATTGGCACAAGCCAGTCCCTGAGAGGGGGCCTAGAACCGACGTTCAATAAGCCGGCGACGGGCGGCCCTTGCACTTTCTGCCTCCCTCCTGTGCTGGTCCTCCTCCTCCTCCTCCTCCTGCTCCTCCTCCTCAGGTGGTCCTCCAATCTGTGGTGGCAGTGGCTGAGTCCTGCGGATAGCCAGGTTGTGCAGCATGCAGCAAACGACCACGAAATGGGAGACTCGCTCCGGAGAATACTGCAGGGCTCCACCGGAACGATCGAGACAGCGGAACCGTTGCTTCAGGACGCCGATTGTTTGTTCGATGATGTTCCTGGTCGCTTGATGGCTCTCGTTGTATCGCTCTTCAGCAGGGGTGCTGGGCGAACGGAGCGGGGTCATCAGCCAGGTACACAAAGGATAGCCTTTGTCCCCGATAAGCCATCCTCGTGGGCGAGGCTGTGCCTGGAACATGTCTGCCACAGAAGTCTGTCGCAGGATGAAGGCATCGTGGCTGCTGCCTGGAAAGCGGGCATTGACAGCTAGGATGAGCTGCCTGTGGTCACACACCAGCTGGATGTTCAGCGAATGGTAGCCCTTCCGGTTGCGGTAATCCTCGGCATTCTCCAGAGGTGCCCGCAAAGCCACATGCGTGCAGTCAATGGCGCCCTGCACCATGGGGAAGCCCGTGAATGCTGCAAAGCCCATTGCACGCTGTTGCTGCTTGGCAAGGGCCATGGAGAAGGAGATGAACTGACGTCTCCTTTTGAAAAGGGCATTGGTCACCTAGCGGATGCAGCAATGCACGGCGAACTGGGAGATGTTGGCAATGTCCCCAGTAGCGGATTGGAAGGAGCCGGTGGCATAAAAGTTGAGAGCCACCGTCACCTTCACTGCCACCGACAGAGACGTCCTGCTCCTTAGCTGTGGCTGCAGATCACCGCCAAGCAGCTGGCAGATCTCTGTGACCACCTCCCTTCTGAATCACAGCCTCCGAACACACTGCTCGTCAGACATGTTGAGATAGGAGAACTGCTGGCGGTATACCCTGGGTGGGTAAGGCCTCCTTTGCCGACGCCTGTTGCCCCCTCTCCGTCTAGCCAGGGCTGCCACTCTCTCACGGCGTCTGTGAGCCCTTTGGATGTAATTGAGAAAGCCTGCGTTGACACCCATTGCAGCCCCCATAATATGCTGGCAAACAATGAGATGTCAATGAAGGCAAAAACTTTTTGAAAGCTGTGGCCTGAAGCCTAGAAGTACCTGTCCGAGTGCTGGGCCAAAGCAGAAAGCTATCTACCTTGGTCTCTCCAAAGATCCATTTCGCAAGAAGGTGTGCTGCAAAATGGCAGCCTTTTATATTGCAGGATGAGTGCCCTTTAATTTGCGCCCCCCGCGCCCCGCATCGGCTGAGCACCGTTCCACTTCACAGTCGCTAGGGGCGCCAGGTGCACAATGGGGCGGCGCGACTGAAGTTCCGGTTGGGGGCGCACAAAGGGCGTTGCACGAGGAAATGACGTCATGATCTGCGCGCGCAGCTGAGCGCGCGCAAAGACTTTGCGCCGGCGCTAAATCTCTAGTGAAGTTGGGGCGAGGCGCAGTTCGCGCTGCGCCCAGGCGCTAGCCGCCTAGCGCCCGACATCTACTCCTCCTAAGGCGCTAACGGCTGGCGCAACTAACTGAATTTCTAGGCCTTTCTGCCTTCAAGACCCGATATTCAGGCTGCGTCTGATCATGCTGCCTCCACAGGGAGCCTTTTCCCAGAGAAAGTCCTTCAACATGTATGTTCTTTACCCCCTTTCATTTTGTTTCTGCTGAAACAGGAACATTTTCTGTTTATTATCTTTGTGTCTCTGCAGACACACATTCTCCAGTACCTGCTCAATCTCCTCCCGTTCCAAATTCTTTGGAGAAACTGTACGGGTCCTGTTAAGTCTGTGTGTTCTAGTTGTATTTAAGATTAATTACTGACACAGACTACAAGAATAACGTTTCAACAGGTCTTTACTAGTTGGAGGTCAGAACTACACTAAATACAATATCACTACACAGTACTTATATACCGGTGGTCACCACCGGTATTACGTATACAGCAGCCAGAGAAAGTAATACATCTCTTAAGGTGGAACAGGCTTAAGTTCTCTTAAGGTGGAACAGGTTACATACACCACAATCCTCCCTTTTTAGCTTAACAGTCATATCCCCATTTAACATAACATAATAACATATATACATATATAACTTCAGGTATAAACAGTTCAAAGGTTCAGTCTCTCAGGAGGCCTTCTGATTCGGGTTGGATAACGCCTTTCAGTGGTCTCTGATTCTTGTTGCTGAGGTGACTCCTCTAGTTGGTTTCCTATGTATTGGACGTCATCATCAGGTACAGTCCCTGCCGAGGTAGATGCTTCAGGTTCATTAACGTCTTCCACAGTTGTCTCTGTCGCAACCATGGGTTCGACCCTTGCTCTCGATTCTACCAGTTGATCCGCATGACACCTTATCACATTGTTACCAATATCTACTGTGTACATCAGAGGTCCTTGTCTGGCCCGAATTGTTCCGGACTGCCATTTTTCGTTTCCATAGTCCCTTGCCAACACTGGTTGTCCTACGTTGAAACTTCGAGTGGTCTTGTTATTAATATGCCGGAACTGTTTGTTTTCCACTTCTCTCCGCACATTTGGTTTTAACAAGTCCAACCTGGACCGCAACCTCCTGTTATAAAACATCATGGCAGGACTTTGGTTAGTCACTGCATGAGCGGCGTTTCGATATGCCATTAGGAAATTGTCCACCTTGTGTTGTAGCAGAATCTGATCATCGTTCATGGCCTTTATTGCCTTTTTGAATGTTTGGACAAATCTCTCGGCCAACCCGTTTGTCGCCGGATGATATGGGGCAGAGGTATAATGTTTCACCCCATTCTTCTTTAAGAATTTTTGGAATTCTTCCGACACGAACTGTGGTCCGTTGTCCGAACATATCTGTTCTGGCAATCCGTTCCTTGCGAATATTGTTCTTAACACCGCAATTGTCTTTTCTGAAGTAGTGGTATTCATCTTGATCACTTCTGGCCATTTGGAATGTGCGTCCACCGCAATTAGGAACATGGAGTCCATGAATGGACCAGCAAAGTCAATATGTACGTGTTGCCATGGTGCTGAAGGCCATTCCCATGAGTGTAGCGGTGCGATCGGAGGTGCATTTTGCACTTTTTGGCACCCAGCGCAGCTTTTCGTCAACTCCTCTATCTGTTGGTCAATACCCGGCCACCATACATAAGCCCTAGCAAGACTTTTCATCTTAACTCCCCCCAGATGACCTTCATGCAGTTCCTTTAGAACTCTTTCCCTTAACTTGGGAGGAATAATCACTCTTGTCCCGTACATCAAAGTACCATGGCAGATGGACAGCTGGTCTCGCCTTGCCGAGAATGCCGGTAACAGAGGATCACCATGTGTTGGCCATCCCTTCACTGTCACCTCGTAGACTCGGGACAGTGTCGGGTCGTTCCTGGTTTCTCTTTCAATACTTGCATTGGTGACTGGTAAACACTCGATGATGGTCGAATGAAATAACTCAACAGGGTCAACTTTCGTCATCTCTTCTTCTTCAGGTAGTGGCAGGCGCGACAGCCCATCAGCATTGCCATGCTGCTTTGTACCTTTGAATTCTATTTGATATTGATGTGCCCCTAGGAAAAGGGACCATCTCTGGAGTCTCTGTGCTGTCATCACCGAAACACCCTTCTTAGGGTTAAAAATGGATACCAACGGCTGATGGTCTGTCAGAAGTGTGAAGTTTTGGCCCTGCAGGTAATGATTAAACTTCTTCACTCCCCATACAAGGCTGAGAGCCTCCCTATCGATCTGCGCATAGTTGCGCTCAGCGGAGGTCAATGATCTGGATGCAAACGCGACTGGCCTTTCCATGCCATTTGGCAACTTGTGTGAGAGTACTGCCCCAATACCATATGGAGAAGCATCACAAGCCAACCGAATAGGCAGTGTCGGGTTGAAGTGAGCCAACACTTCCTCTGAGGTGATCAATTCTTTGCTTTTGCGAAATGCCTTCTTACAGTTTTCGCTCCATTCCCATGGTACCCCCTTCTGTAAAAGAGCGTTCAGCGGGTGCAGTACCGTGGATAGATTCGGTAGAAACTTATGGTAATAGTTAATCAATCCTAGAAACGACCTCAACTGAGAGACATTATCCGGAGCGGGAGCCTTTACAACTGCCTCTATCTTGTCAGGAGACTTATGAAGCCCCTCCCGGTCAATGACATGACCACAGTACGAGATCCGCTTCTGAAAGAACTCACATTTCTGCCGATTAACTCGAAGTCCATACTCTTTCAGTCTGTTGAGCACCAGTTCCAAGTTTGCGAGGTGTTCTTCATCACCATCTCCTGTAATCAGAATATCGTCCAGGTAACATTGTGTGCCTGGAATTCCCTGTAATACCTGCTCCATGGCCCTCTGCCAAATTGCTGGAGCCGCTGCCACTCCAAAAACCAGCCTATTATACCGGTACAAACCTCTATGCGTGTTGATCGTGAGGTACTGGCATGACTCTTCTTCAACCTCCATCTGCAAGTACGCCTGCGCCAGGTCTATCTTGGTGAAGTGTTTCCCGCCAGACAACGAAGCAAAAATATCCTCAATCCGCGGAAGCGGATACTGCGCCGTGTGAAGCACCGGATTAACGGTGATCTTGAAGTCTCCACAGATGCGAACCTTCCCTGGCTCTCCTGGCTTGTTGCTCGAAGGACGTTTCATAACGGGAACAATGGGCGTAGCCCACTCACTCCAATCTACCTTAGACAGTACACCTGAACGTTCTAGCGCTTCCAGTTCCGCTTCTACAGCAGGTCGTATTGCATAGGGTACCGGTCTGGCTTTGAAAAATTTTGGGTGTGCATGTTCATCAATCTTGATGTTTGCCGTAATTCCTCTCAGTGTTCCCAGTCCCTGCTGGAACACCTCTTTAGCATCATCCAATATTCTGGACAATCGTTTAGGTTTGACATCTGTTTCCCCGGAATCTACCGTTAGTGCCTTTAAGGAGTGCCAGTCCATATTCATTTTCCTAATCCACTCCCGTCCCAGTAGTGGTGGACCTCCTTCAGGTAGCACATATAAGTCCATTACTTGGCTTTCTTTGCCCTTGTGGTCCACTTTTACCTCTATCTTTCCGATGGGGTACACTCTTTGCCCCGTGTATGTTTTCAATATAATCTCCGTATCCCGTAGGGGAATATGTTGGAATAACCTTTTGTAATCGTTCTTATTCATGACCGTCAATGCCGATCCAGTGTCCAATTCCATCTTTACTTGGGCTCCTGCTATCTGAAGAGTGACCCAAATTGTTTGGAGATCTGCATCCTTACCAACGTTGTGTACTCATAAGCTACCCAGTTCATTACTGCTGGCGTCTGAATCTGACTTCTGTTCATTCGAACTGTTCTTTGTCACCTTGTGTACCTTTATGTATTTTCCTTGCGGTGACTTTTTGTTGCTGGTCTTCTTTCCTGACCGGCATACTTTAGCTATGTGGCCAAGCCTGCCACACGTTCTGCATTCTTGGTTTTTAAACCAACACTGGTTCTGATCGTGCGTTGTCTTTCCACAACGATAACATTTTACAGTACTCAAAACCAATTGATTTGTACTGAGTTCCGGTGACCGTAGCTGCATTACTGCCGTGCCTCTCGCTGCGGCTTCGTGTGATGCTGCCATAGTGACCGCTTTCTCAAGCGTCAGCTCATTCTCCTCGAGCAGTCGCTTTTGTGTATCTTCTTTTAATAATCCACACACAAATTTATCTCTTAGCGCATCTGTTAGTCCCGTTCCAAACTGACAGTACTTTGCTAGCTTACGCAATTCCATTAAATATTCAGCATTGCTTTCATCTTTCAGCTGCTTTCTGCTGTAAAATTTAAATCGTTCTGCTAGCATCAGCGGCGTGGGGTTTAGATGATTTCTCAGGACAGTAACAATCTCCTCGAACGTCTTCTCCGCCGGTTCATCTGGTGATAAAAGGTGTTTCAATTGCCCATATGTCTTCGCACCCATTAAGTTTAATAAAGTTAGTGCTTTCTCATCATCTGGGATTTTATTTGCTTTACAATAATTTTGTATGCGTTCTACATATGTGGCCCAATCTTCGATGTCGCTATCAAAGGTATTAATGTTCCCATGTTTAGGCATCGTTGCAATTTTTCTTTTAGTGATTTCCCTTTTTCCAAGATGGCGGCTTCCCGCTCTTGTCTTCGTCCTCCGCCTACAAAATGGCAGCTTCCCGTGCTTGGCGGTCTTTCCCGCGCTCGCCTTCTTCACCCGCTGGCTGCAATGGCATTTGGCGTGCCGCTGCTGCTCCCCTTTCCCAGCGGTTAGTAACTCCCCCGACGCTGTCTCCGCTTCACCGCGGCTCCCTCGGGCATTCGCGCTTCCCCGATGTCGCGCCTCGCAGCCCTTCTTGCAGCCCGGTTATTAGCACCGGCTGCGTTCGCCTTCACCACGGCTCTCGCGCCTTCAGTCGCCCCAGACGCTGCGCCTTTTTGGCCCGAATGCGGCCCGGCCCTTATCACCAGCCGTGATCGATGTCCCCGCGCTGCGCCTTTCGGCCCGAATGCGGCCCGGCCCTTATCTCCGGTCGCGATCGATCTCACCGCCCTTATTCCTCCGTCTTCCCTCCCTGTCTGTGCAGCCAACGTGGCCGACTTTCTGCTCACGTCGCTGACCGGCTTACCCACCACCGAGGTAGAAGGAAGATAGCTGACTGCCGCTGATGGAGGATTCGAGTTCAGGATATCTTCTGCACTCCGGGTTCTCGATGCCTGCCGCGCGACGTGTCTTCCAGCAGGGTGATGAGGGTGGATGCCTCTCTTCGACGCCCGTTCTGTGGACGAAGCCGCCGTGGATATAAACTGCCGCAGGGTAAGAATCGGACTCGTCGCCACTGTTAAGTCTGTGTGTTCCAGTTGTATTTAAGATTAATTACTGACACAGACTACAAGAATAAAGTTCAACAGGTCTTTACTAGTTGGAGGTCAGGACTATACTAAATACAATATCACTACACAGTACTTATATACCGGTGGTCACCACCGGTATTACGTATACAGCAGCCAGAGAAAGTAGTACATCTCTTAAGGTGGAACAGGCTTAAGTTCTCTTAAGGTGGAACAGGTTACATACACCACAGGTCCCCTTTAAAATCCAGTCAGAAATTTTCAAAGGCACCAACTTGTTGGAGAAACAGATGATGTTGTCTGATTCCATCCTATTCCCCAGATAGCGATTCCCAGCAGCCAGTTATACCGACCATCAATATTAAATCATACTCACCGTCTGCCTGCTCATTGGACGAGTTCATGGCCCCTAATGTTCGCAGTTAGTAGTTGGTTCACAACAACACGTTTCGAGTAAGCATGAGGCACTTCGTAGTGTAGGATATGGAACAGACTTTATTGATTCCTAGGATGAGGGATCAACCCAACCTGGATCAGAGAGCGGCTTTCCGGTTTCTGGTTCTAAGTTTCGAGCTCCCTGATGAACTGTTGTAAACCATGCTCCTTTATACACTATGGCCTAGAAATTCAGTTGGTTGCGCCAGCCGTTAGCGCCTTAGGAGGAGTAGATGTCGGGCGCTAGGCGGGTAGCGCCCGGGCGCAGCGCGAACTGCGCCTCGCCCCAACTTCACTAGAGATTTAGCGGCGGCGCAAAGTCTTTGCGCGCGCTCAGCTGCGCGCGCAGATCATGACGTCAATTCCTCGTGCAACGCCCTTTGTGCGCCCCCAACCGGAACTTCAGTGGCAACGCCCCATTGTGCACCTGGCGCAACTAGCGACTGTTGAGTGGAACGGTGCTCAGCTGATGCGGGGCGCGGGGGGCACAAATTAAAGGGCCCTCCTCCTGCACTATAAAAGGCTGCCATTTCGCAGCACTCCCTCTTGAGAAACGGATCTTTGGAGAGAGATCAAGGTAGAGAGCTTTCTGCTTTGGCCCAACACTCGGACAGGTACTTCTGGCTTCAGGCCACAGCTTTCCACTAGTCTTTGCCTTCATTGACATCTCATTGTTTGCCAGCATATTATGGGGGCTGCAATGGGTGTCAACGCTGGCTTTCTCAATTACATCCAAAGGGCTCACAGACGGCGTGAGAGAGTGACAGTCCTGGCTAGACGGAGAGGGGGCAACAGGTGTCGGCAAAGGAGGCCTTACCCACCCAGGGTATACCGCCAGCAGTTCTCCTATCTCAACATGTCTGAGGAGCAGTGTGTTCGGAGGCTGCGATTCAGAAGGGACGTGGTCACAGAGATCTGCCAGCTGCTTGGCGGTGATCTGCAGCCACAGCTGAGGAGCAGGACGTCTCTGTCGGTGGCAGTGAAGGTGACGGTGGCTCTCAACTTCTATGCCACCGGCTCCTTCCAATCCGCTACTGGGGACATTGCCAACATCTCCCAGTTCGCCGTGCATTGCTGCATCCGCCAGGTGACCAATGCCCTTTTCAAAAGGAGACGTCAGTTCATCTCCTTCTCCATGGCCCTTGACAAGCAGCAACAGCGTGCAATGGGCTTTGCAGCATTTGCAGGCTTCCCCATGGTGCAGGGCGCCATTGACTGCACGCATGTGGCTTTGCGGGCACCTCTGGAGAATGCCGAGGATTACCGCAACCGGAAGGGCTACCATTCGCTCAACGTCCAGCTGGTGTGTGACCACAGGCAGCTCATCCTAGCTGTCAATGCCCGCTTTCCAGGCAGCAGCCACGATGCCTTCATCCTGCGACAGACTTCTGTGGCAGACATGTTCCAGGCACAGCCTCACCCACGAGGATGGCGTATCGGGGACAAAGGCTATCCATTGTGTACCTGGCTGATGACCCCGCTCCGTGCGCCCAGCACCCCTGCTGAAGAGGGATACAATGAGAGCCATCAAGCGACCAGGAACATCATCGAACAAACAATCGGCGTCCTGAAGCAACGGTTCCGCTGTCTGGATCGTTCCGGTGGAGCCCTACAATATTCGCCGGAGCGAGTCTCCCATTTCGTGGTCGTGTGCTGCATGCTGCACAACCTGGCTATCCGCAGGACTCAGCCACTGCCACCAGAGATTGGAGGACCACCTGAGGAGGAGGAGGAGGAGGAGGAGGAGGAGGAGGAGGACCAGCACAGGAGGGAGGCAGAAAGTGCAAGGGCCGCCCGTCGCCGGCTTATTGAACGTCGGTTCTAGGCCCCCTCTCAGGGACTGGCTTGTGCCAATGTCAGCAGATGAATGTAGCCGCTCCACAAGCCCTCAGCCGAGCAGGCCAACCAGGACTTAACCAAAAAACCATGCACACTGCAATTTAACAGCAATAATTTATTGAAAACCTCTGCCCTTCCCACATTACATGCTCACGTGGAGAAGCCCCCTCCAAAAACACAAAACTACCAGTCTCGGCCTTACAAAAAGAAAGAAAGACACCAGTCTCGGCCTTACACAAAAACAACTGCACCAGTCTCGGCCTTACAACAAGCACCAGGCATTTGTGCATACCTCTACTTTTTGCCCTGCGAGGGCGATGCCTTGCGCATCCTTGCCTGGCCCCTGCCCGCCCTGCTGCTCCTCCTCAATGGGAGCCCAGTGGCTGCAGCAAGGCTGGGGGAAGGCTGCTGAGGGGCAGATGGCGAGACGGCAGATGCCCTTGGGGGTCGGCCTGCACCAGCTCTGGCCTTGGAGTGTCCGGCTGCTGACTGCTCCAACTCTGGCTGGGCAGCAGCAGTCTGTCCAGCAGCTCGTGGCAGCTGCAATGGCGGAGTGGCAGTGTCGGCTGCAGGAATGGTGGCAACCTAGCAGATCGCAGGTCCTCGCTGGTCGCCTGACACATTGGCACTCGCACGGGCCAGCACTGCAGCATGCGCAGCAAACAGCTGAAGGACAGACTGCTGGGCTGCTGCTGCGCGGCGAGTGCCCTGGCGATGCCTGGCTGATCCAGCGAGGGTGGCAGCAGTTAGTGCCCGTGTGGCCCTGGTCTGTGTCCGCATGACACCAGCCAGTGAATGGACGGCACGACTGAGCACTTGGCTAGAAGCCGACTGTGCTGCCGCGAAGTCCTGCAGACTCCTGGCCTGTGCTGCCGCGATGTCCTGCAGACTCTTGGCCTGTGCTGCACTGAATAGTTCCAGACTCCTGGCCTGTGCTGCACTGAATTGTTGCAGACTCCTGGCCTGTGCTGCCCCGAATTCCTGCACACTCCTTGCCAGTGACTCTATGGAGTCAGGCATCCTTGCCACTGCAGCCATGAGCTCAGTGTGCCTGCGCTCAGCCTGGACAGCCATTTCCTCTAGGAGGCGCACCTCCTCTGCGCTCACCGTCGCAGGACTGGAGGCCGCACTCACCCTCTGGGGAGAAGTCCGCCGAGCTTCCCCACCCCTCCCGCTTTGCTGCAGGCCGCTGGGCCCCGGAGCTTCACTCTCCTCCGACCCTTCCCCCTGGCTCCCCTCCAGGGAAGACGTGTCCCCTACATCGCCATGGGCTGGCGCGGCTGAGGGTGGCACTGATGGGCCGGCTTCCTCTTCCTCCTCCTCGTCTTCCGAAGGGCTGACAGTGGCAGCTTGAGGGCCCGCCTCCTCACCTGGCGATTCACCATCTGAAAGCAGGAAGGCACAAGAGTAGCTTTAGAGTGAGGACAGGGCGGCAGCGAGGGAGGCATGAGTGGTGCCATTCACCGCATTGGTCGGACAGTGGCAAAGGATGGTGATCTCATGCGCAAGTGGAACGAGAGAGGTCCAAAAGGTGATGCCCTTACCATTGGTGCCCAGAACAGGGTCGGCATCTCCACTGGCGATGGGGCCAATCAGCCGGCCTCCCATAATGCGCTCCACACGCTGGTCGAGGTCGGAGAGCTCTTTGAGGTCAGGACAGCCTCCCCCGGTCTCAGTTCGGTTGCGCCGGTTGTGCGCAACCTTGACCTGCAAGAGAAAGGACGGCCTCTAAGTACAGTGTGTAGCCCTGATCTTGTCTGCACTGCCTCCCATGGTCGAATAGCTAGTACAGTGTGTAGCCCTGATCTTGTCTGCACTGCCTCCCATGGTCGAATAGCTAGTACAGTGTGTAGCCCTGATCTTGTCTGCACTGCCTCCCATGGTCGAATAGCTAGTACAGTGTGTAGCCCTGATCTTGTCTGCACTGCCTCCCATGGTCAAATAGCTTGGACAGTGTGTAAAGTGCTGAATGTGCAATTGATTTTCATGCCAGTCCCATAGCTGCTGGATGAGTGCTGGCCATTAGGGCTTTCAGGTCCCTTTGCTCATAATGTGAGGTGCACATGCAAGGATGAGGAGGACACTGGAAAGGGTACTCACCCTGACAACCCGAGTGAGGTCGTTGAACTTCTTCCGGCATTGCACAGGAGTCCTGGCAACCACGCTGCTGGAAGACACCCTGTTGGACACCTCCCTCCAGGCTTTCCGGTAGGCGCTGGGCAGCGGCCTCTTGCCACCTTCTGGGAACAAAACATGGCGCCTGCGCTCCACTCCGCCAACCAGCAGCCTCAGGTCACCGTCGCTGAAGCGCTGCGCTCTCTCCCTCGCCTTCTCCATAGTCCTGGGCGTTGTACAGGTGAAGCTGAAGTGGTCAGGTCTAGGTTGAGGGCTGCAGTGTGCAGGGCGTGGCAGGCAAACAAATCCACCCTCCCCCTTTAAGAGATGACCGGCGCCAGAGTGCCTGCCGTCAATCAAGAACTCGCCGCACCTGCGCTGGGCCCGGCCTCGGGGCTATCGCTCAGCACCGCCGGCTTAGCGCCTAAAGATAGTCGTGCATCGCCTGTTTTAGCGCAGCAGCAACCTCTTGGGGCGATGCGACTGAATATCGGCGAAGGGGGCGCGACTTTGCGCCGGGCGCAAACTTTAGCGGCCGCCCAACTTTACCGCCCCAAAAGTGGCTATACTGCATTTCTAGGCCTATATATATATATATATTTTGCCTGCATTAAAGGTACATGTCACAGATAAGACCTCATGGTGTAACTGTTCCCGAATCCTTTGAAGACAGTTTATTCATGTTGCAGTTGTTTACTCCAGAGCTACTTGAACAAGACTTCCTGAAGTAACAGTTTCCAATATGTTTGAAGAACAAGCTTTATTAACTATTATCTTTCCATACAAGAGCTAATGGCTACCTCTACCTCTGTTTATTACCCTAGCCCCAAAAATTACACTTTAATCCCGCATGGCTGACGTCATTGCTGTCCTGTATTTCTTTACACAAGCACTTTTCGCTTCAGAGGACAAGCTCTGCTTTCCTCCCTCGACTCTTTATATTGGAAAGACTGTTGCTCTAAATTCAAAGTTCGACTTGTTAATTCTTTAACTCCTCACGATGTCCAACAGAGCGCCGCACTGTCGGAGGGGCAGTACTGAGGGAGCGCAGCACTGTCGGAGGGGCAGTACAGAGGGAGCGCCGCACTGTCGGAGGGGCAGTACTGAGGGCGCGGAGCACTGTCGGACAGGCAGTACTGAGGGAGCGCCGCACTGTCGGAGAGGCAGTACTGAGGGAGTGCTGCACTGTCGGAGGGGCAGTACTGAGGGAGTGCTGCACTGTCGGAGGGGCAGTACTGAAGGAGTGCCGCACTGTCGGAGAGGCAGTACTGAGGGAGTGCTGCACTGTCGGAGGGGCAGTACTGAGGGAGTACTGCACTGTCGGAGGGGCAGTACTGAGGGAGCGCGGCACTGTCAGAGGGGCAGTACTGAGGGAAGTGCCGCACTGTCGGAGGGGCAGTACTGAGGGAGCGCAGCACTGTCGGAGGGGCAGTACTGAGGGAGCGCGGCACTGTCGGAGGGGCAGTACTGAGGGAGTGCTGCACTGTCGGAGGAGCAGAACTGAGGGAGTGCTGCACTGTCGGAGGGGCAGTACTGAGGGAGCGCGGCACTGTCGGAGGGGCAGTACAGAGGGAGTGCTGCACTGTCGGAGGGGCAGTACTGAGGGAGTGCTGCACTGTCGGAGGGGCAGTACTGAGGGAGCGCGGCACTGTCGGAGGGGCAGTACTGAGGGCGCGGAGCACTGTCGGGCAGGCAGTACTGAGGGAGTGCTGCACTGTCGGAGGGGCAGTACTGCGGGAGCGCGGCACTGTCAGAGGGGCAGTACTGAGGGCACGGCGCACTGTCAGAGAGGCAGTACTGAGGGAGCGCCGCACATTCGGAGGGGCAGTACTGAGGGAGAGCAGCACTCTCGGAGGGGCAGTACTGAGGGAGCGCGGCACTGTCGGAGGGGCAGTACTGAGGGCGCAGCGCACTGTCGGAGGGGCAGTACTGAGGGCACAGCGCACTGTCGGAGAGGCAGTACAGAGGGAGTGCCGCACTGTCGGAGGGGCAGTACTGAGGGAGCGCCGCACTGTCGGAGGGGCAGTACAGAGGGAGTGCCGCACTGTCGGAGGGGCAGTACTGAGGGAGTGCTGCACCGTTGGAGGGGCAGTACTGAGGGAATGCTGCACTGTCGGAGGGGCAGTACAGAGGAAATGCTGCACTGTCAGAGGGTCAGTACTGAGGGAGCGGCGCCCTGTCGGAGGGTCAGTACTGAGGGAGCACCGCACTGTCGGAGGGTCAGTACTGAGCGAGCGGCGCACTGTCAGAGGGGCAGCACTGAGGGAGCGCCGCACTGTCGGAGGGGCAGTACTGAGGGAAGTGCCGCACTGTCGGAGGGGCAGTACTGAGGGAGCGCCGCACTGTCGGAGTGGAGTACTGAGGGAGCGCAGCACTGTCGGAGGGGCAGTACTGAGGGAGCGCCGCACTGTCGGAGGGGCAGTACTGAGGGAGCGCCGCAATGTCGGAGGGTCAGTACAGAGGGAGCTCCGCACTGTCGGAGGGGCAGTACAGAGGGAGCGCCGCGCTGTCGGAGGGGCAGATTTGAGGGAGCGCCGCACTGTCGGAGGGAGAGTACTGAGGGAGCACCGCACTGTCGGAGGGGCAGTTCTGAGGGAATGCTGCACTGTCGGAGTGGAGTACTGAGGGAGCGGCGCACTGTCAGAGGGGCAGCACTGAGGGAGCGCCGCACTGTCGGAGGGGCAGTACTGAGGGAGCGGCGCACTGTCAGAGGGGCAGCACTGAGGGAGCGCCGCACTGTCGGAGGGCCAGTACTGAGGGAAGTGCCGCACTGTCGGAGGGGCAGTACTGAGGGAGCGCAGCACTGTCGGAGGGGCAGTACTGAGGGAGCGCGGCACTGTCGGAGGGGCAGTACTGAGGGAGTGCTGCACTGTCGGAGGAGCAGAACTGAGGGAGTGCTGCACTGTCGGAAGGGCAGTACTGAGGGAGTGCTGCATTGTCGGAGGGGCAGTACTGAGGGAGCACGGCACTGTCGGAGGGGCAGTACTGAGGGCGCGGAGCACTGTCGGACAGGCAGTACTGAGGGAGCGCCGCACTGTCGGAGAGGCAGTACTGAGGGAGTGCTGCACTGTCGGAGGGGCAGTACTGAGGGAGTGCTGCACTGTCGGAGGGGCAGTACTGAGGGAGCGCGGCACTGTCAGAGGGGCAGTACTGAGGGAAGTGCCGCACTGTCGGAGGGGCAGTACTGAGGGAGCGCAGCACTGTCGGAGGGGCAGTACTGAGGGAGCGCGGCACTGTCGGAGGGGCAGTACTGAGGGAGTGCTGCACTGTCGGAGGAGCAGAACTGAGGGAGTGCTGCACTGTCGGAGGGGCAGTACTGAGGGAGCGCGGCACTGTCGGAGGGGCAGTACAGAGGGAGTGCTGCACTGTCGGAGGGGCAGTACTGAGGGAGTGCTGCACTGTCGGAGGGGCAGTCCTGAGGGAGCGCGGCACTGTCGGAGGGGCAGTACTGAGGGCGCGGAGCACTGTCGGACAGGCAGTACTGAGGGAGTGCTGCACTGTCGGAGGGGCAGTACTGCGGGAGAGCAGCACTCTCGGAGGGGCAGTACTGAGGGAGCGCGGCACTGTCGGAGGGGCAGTACTGAGGGCGCAGCGCACTGTCGGAGAGGCAGTACTGAGGGAGCGCCGCACTGTTGGAGGGTCAGAACTAAGGGAGCGCCGCACTGTCGGAGGGTCAGTACTGAGGGTGCGGCGCACTGTCGGAGGGTCAGTACTGAGGGTGCGGCGCACTGTCGGAGGAGCAGTACTGAGGGAGCGCCGCACTGTCGGAGGGGCAGTACAGAGGGAGTGCCGCACTGTCGGAGGGTCAGTACTGAGGGAGTGCTGCACCGTTGGAGGGGCAGTACTGAGGGAATGCTGCACTGTCGGAGGGGCAGTACAGAGGAAATGCTGCACTGTCAGAGGGTCAGTACTGAGGGAGCGGCGCCCTGTCGGAGGGTCAGTACTGAGGGAGCACCGCACTGTCGGAGGGTCAGTACTGAGCGAGCGGCGCACTGTCGGAGGGGCGGTACTGAGAGAGTGCTGCACTGTCGGAGGGGCAGTACTGAGGGAGCGCGGCACTGTCAGAGGGGCACTACTGAGGGAGCGCGGCACTGTCGGAGGGGCAGTACTGAGGGAGTGCTGCACTGTTGGAGGGGCAGTACTGAGGGAGTGCTGCACTGTTGGAGGGGCAGTACAGAGGGAATGCTGCACTGTCGGAGGGGCAGTACTGAGGGAGTGCCGCACTGTCGGAGGGGCAGTACTGAGGGAGCGCCGCACTAACGGAGGGGCAGTACATAGATACATAGATACATAGAAGATAGGAGCAGGAGTAGGCCATTCGGCCCTTCGTGCCTGCTCCGCCATTCGATGAGATCATGGCTGATCCTTTAATTCAGTATCCCGTCCCCGCCTTCTCTCCGTAACCCTTAACCCCTTTTGCCCGTAGAAATATATCTAATTCCCTCTTAAATATATTTAATGAGCTGGCGTACACTGCCCTCTGTGGCAATGAGTTCCACAGGTTCACCACTCTCTGAGTGAAGAAATTCCCCCTCATCTCTGTCCTAAATGGTTTAGCCCTTATCCTTAAATTATGTCCTCTAGTTCTGTTCTCACCCGCCAAGGGAAACATTCCTTCTGCATCCAGTCTGTCTAGACCTGTCAGAATTTTATACACTTCTATGAGGTCCCCTCTCAATCTTCTAAACTCCAGTGTGTACATCCCTAAACTACATAGTCTCTCCTCATAGGTCATTCCCGCCATTCCTGGTATCAGCCTGGTGAATCGCCGCTGTACCCCCTCCATGGCAAGAACATCCTTCCTCAGATGAGGCGACCAAAACTGTACACAGTACTCGAGGTGTGGTCTCACCAGTGCCCTGTACAGCTGCAGCAAGGTATCCCTGTTCCTGTATTCTAACCCTTTTGCTATGAAGGCCAGCATACCGTTTGCCTTCTTGACCGCCTGTTGCACCTGCATGCTCGCCTTCAGTGACTGGTGTACAAGAACACCCAGGTCTCTCTGTACTTCCCCCTCTCCCAATCTATTGCCATTTAAATAATAATTTGCCCTCCCGTTCCTGCACCCAAGGTGGATAACTTCGCACTTGTCCACATTATAGTGCATCTGCCATTTATCCGCCCAATCGCCCAGTCTGTCCAAATCGCTCTGGAGCTTCCTGGTCTCTTCCTCTGAGCCCACCCCCCCTCCTAGTTTAGTGTCGTCTGCAAATTTGGAAATGCTGCATCCGACTCCCTGATCCAGGTCATTAATGTAAATTGTGAACAGCTGGGGGCCCAGGACAGATCCCTGTGGTACCCCACTTGTTACTGCCTGCCATTCAGAAAATGAGCCGTTTATTCCAACTCTCTGTTTTCTATCTGACAGCCAGTTCCCTATCCACGCCAAAACTTTCCCCTTTATCCCATGAGCCTCAATTTTCCATGCTAATCTTTTATGTGGGACCTTATCGAAGGCCTTTTGGAAGTCCAGGTACACCACATCTACTGGCTCTCCCCCATCTATTCTACCAGTTACTCCCTCAAAAAATTCCAATAGATTAGTCAAGCACGATTTACCCTTTGTAAATCCATGTTGACTCTGTCCTATCCTGTCCCCATTTGCTAAGTGCTCCGCTATTTCATCCTTAATGATGGACTCCAGCATTTTGCCCACAACTGATGTAAGGCTTACAGGTCTGTAATTACCTGCTTTTTCCCTACCCCCCTTTTTGAATAGTGGGGTAACGTTAGCTACCCTCCAATCCATCGGCACTGTTCCCGAGTCTAATGGGAGTGCGGCACTGTCGGAGGTTCAGTACTGAGGGAGGGCTGCACTCTCGGAGGAGCAGTACTGAGGGAGCGCCGCACTGTCAGAGGGGCAGTACAGAGGGAGTGCTGCACTGTCGAAGGGACAGTACTGAGGGAGTGCTGGACTGTCGAAGGGACAGTACTGAGAGTGTGCTGCACTGTTGGCGGGGCAGTACAGAGGGAGTGCTGCACTGTCGGAGGGGCAATACTGAGGGAGTGCGGCACTGTCGGAGGGGCAGAACTGAGGGCGCGGCGCACTGTTGGAGAGGCAGTACTGAGGGAGAGCAGCACTCTCGGAGGGGCAGTACTGAGGGAGCACGGCACTGTCGGAGGGGCAGTACTGAGGGCGCGGCGCACTGTCGGAGAGGCAGTACTGAGGGAGCGCCGCACTGTGGGAGGGTCAGTACTGAGAGAGCGCAGCACAGTCGGAGGGTCAGTACTGAGGGAGCGGCGCACTGTCGGAGGAGCAGTACTGAGGGAGCGCCGCACTGTCGGAGGGGCAGTACTGAAAGAGTGCGGCACTGTCGGAGGGGCAGTACTGAGGGAGTGCGGCACTGTCGGAGGGGCAGTTCTGAGGGAATGCTGCACTGTCGGAGGGGAAGTACAGAGGAAATGCTGCACTGTCAGAGGGGCAGTACTGAGGGAGTGCCGTACTGTAGGAGGGGCAGTACTGAGGGAGCGCCGCACTAACGGAGAGGCAGTACTGAGGGAGCGCGGCACTGTCGGAGGGGCAGTACTGAGGGAGTGCTGCACTGTCGGAGGAGCATTACTGAGGGAGCGCCGCACTGTCGGAGGGGCAGTGCAGAGGGAGTGCTGCACTGTCGGGGGGCAGTACTGAGGGAGGGCTGCACTGTCGGGGGGCAGTACTGAGGGAGTGCTGCACTGTCGGAGAGGCAGTACTGAGGGAGTGCGGCACTGTCAGACGGGCAGTACTGAGGGCGTGCAGTATTGTCGAAGGGGCAGTTCTGAGGGAGCGCCGCACTGTCGGAGGGGCAGTACTGAGGGAGCGCCGCACTGCTGGAGGGGCAGTACTGAGGGAGTGAGGCACTGTCGGAGGGGCAGCACTGAAGAGCGCCGCACTGTCGGAGGGCAGTACAGAGGGAGTGCTGCACTGACGGAGGGGCAGTACAGAGGGAGTGTGGCACTTTCGGAGGGGCTGTACTGAGGGAACGCTGCACTGTCGGAGGGGCAGTACTGAGGAAGTGCTGCACTGTCGGAGGGGCAGTACAGAGGGAGTGCTGCACTGTCGGAGGGGCAGTACTGAGGGAGTGCTGCACTGTCGGAGGGGCAGTACTGAGGGAGTGCTGCACTGTCGGAGGGGCAGTACAGACGGTGTGCTGCACTGTCAGAGGGGCATTACTGAGGGAGGGCTGCACTGTCGGAGGGGCAGTACTGAGGGAACGCGGCACTGTCGGAGGGGCAGTACTGAGGAAGTGCTGCACTGTCGGAGGGGCAGTACAGAGGGAGTGCTGCACTGTCGGAGGGGCAGTACTTAGGGAGTGCTGCACTGTCGGAGGGGCAGTACTGAGGGAGCGCGGCACTGTCGGAGGGGCAGTACTTAGGGAGTGCTGCACTGTCGGAGGGGCAGTACTGCGGGCGTGCAGTATTGTCGAAGGGGCAGTTCTGAGGGAGCACGGCACTGTCGGAGGGGTAGTACTGAGCGAGTGCCGCACTGTCGGAGGGGCAGTACTGAGGGAGCGCGGCACTGTTGGAGGGGCAGTACTGAGGGAGCGCGGCACTGCCGGAGGGGCAGTACTGAGGCAGTGCTGCACTGTCGGAGGGGCAGTACTGAGGGAGTCCTGCACTGCCGGAGGGGCAGTACTGAGGGAGTGCTGCACTGTCGGGGGGCAGTACTGAGGGAGGGCTGCACTGTCGGAGGAGCAGTACTGAGGAAGCGCCGCACTATCAGAGGGGCAGTACAGAGGGAGTGCTGCACTGTCGGAGGGGCAGTACTGAGGGAGTGCCGCACTGTCGGAGTGGCAGTACTGAGGGAGTGCTGCACTGTCGGAGGGGCAGTACTGAGGGAGTGCGGCACTGTCAGATGGGCAGTACTGAGGGCGTGCAGTATTGTCGAAGGGGCAGTTCTGACGGAGCGCCGCACTGCTGGAGGGGCAGTACTGAGGGAGTGAGGCACTGTCGGAGGGGCAGCACTGAAGAGCGCCGCACTGTCGGAGGGCAGTACAGAGGGAGTGCTGCACTGATGGAGGGGCAGTACTGAGAGAGGGCTGAACAGTCGGAGGGGCAGTACAGAGGGAGTGTGGCACTTTCGGAGGGGCTGTACTGAGGGAACGCTGCACTGTCGGAGGCGCAGTACTGAGGGAGTGCATCACTGTCAGAGGGGCAGTACTGAGGGAGTGCTGCACTGTCGGAGGGGCATTACTGAGGGAGTGCTGCACTGTCGGAGGGGCAGTACAGACGGTGTGCTGCACTGTCAGAGGGGCATTACTGAGGGAGGGCTGCACTGTCGGAGGGACAGTACTGAGGGAACGCGGCACTGTCGGAGGGGTGGTACTGAGGGAGTGCCGCACTGTCGGAGGGGTAGTACTGAGGGAGGGCGGCACTGTCAAAGGGGCAGTACTGAGGGAGTGCTGCACTGTCGGCGGGGCAGTACTGAGGAATCGCTGCACTGCCGAAGGGTCAGTACTGAGGGAGCACTGCACTGTCGGAGGGGATGTTCTGAGGGAATGCTGCACTGTCGGAGTGGAGTACTGAGGGAGCACTGCACTGTCGGAGGGGCAGCACTGAGGGAGCGCTGCACTGTCGGAGGGGCAGTACTGAGGGAATGCTGCACTGTCGGTGGATCAGTACTGAGGGAGCGCGGCACTGTCGGAGGGGCAGTACTGAGGGAGCGCTGCGCTGTCGGAGGGGCAGTGCTGAGGGATTGCTGAGGGAGCTCCGCACTGTCGGTTGGAGCAGTAGTGAGAGAGCGCGGCACTGTCGGAGGGGCAGTACAGAGGGAGCACCGCACTGTCAGAGGGGCAGTACAGAGGGAGCACCGCACTGTCAGAGGGGCAGTACTGAGAGAATGCTGCACGTTCGGAGGTGCAGTACTGAGGGAGCACCGCACTGTCGGAGGGACAGTACTGAGGGAGTGCTGCACTGTCGGACGGGCAGTACTGAGGGATCGCTGCACTGTCAGAGGGGCAGTACAGAGGTAGCGCTGCACTGTCGAGTGGCCGTACTGAGGGAGCACCGCACTGTCGGAGGAATAGTACTGAGGAAGCGCCGCACTGTCAGAGGGGCAGTACTGAGGGATTGCTGCACTGTCGGAGGGGCAGTACTGAAGGAGCGCTTCACTGTCAGAGAGGAAGTACTGAGGAATCGCTGCACTGCCGAAGGGTCAGTACTGAGGGAGCGCTGCACTGTCGGAGTGGAGTACTGAGGGAGCACTGCACTGTCAGAGGGGCAGCACTGAGGGAGCGCCGCACTGTCAGAGGGGCAGTACTGAGGGAGCTCCGCACTGTCGATGGGGCAGTACTGAGGGAGTGCTGCACTGTCGGATGGACAGTACTGAGGAAGCGCTGCACTGTCAGAGGGGCAGTACTGAGGGATTGCTGCACTGTCGGAGGGGCAGTATTGAGGGAGTACTGCACTGTCGGAGGGGCTGTACTGAGGGAGTGCTGCACTATCGGAGGGGCAGTACTGAGGGATAGCTGCACTGTCGGAGGGACAGTACTGAGGGAGTACTGCACTGTCGGAGGGGCTGTACTGAGGGATCACTGCACTGTCGCAGGGGCAGTTCTGAGGGAGCGCTGCACTGTCGCAGGGGCAGTTCTGAGGGAACGCTACACTGTCGAGGGTCAGTACCGAGGGAGCGCTACACTGTTGGAGGAGCAGTACTAAGGGAGCGCTACACTGTCGAGGGGCAGTACTGAGGGATTGCTGCACTGTCAGAGGAACAGTACTGAGGGTGTGCCGCACTGTCAGAAGGGCGGTACTGAGGGAGTGCTGCACTTCGAGGGGCCGTACTGAGGGAGCACTGCACCGTCAGAGGGGCAGTCCTGAGGGAGCGCTGCACTGTCGCAGGGGCAGTTCTGAGGGAGCGCTGCACTGTCGGGGGAGCAGTACTGAGGGAGCGCCGCACTGTAGGAGGGGCAATACTGAGGGAATGCCGCACTGTCGGAGGGGCAGTACTGAGGGAACGCTACATTGTCGAGGGGCAGTACTGAGGGAGTGCTGCACTGTCGAGGGGCAGTACTGAGGGAGTGCTGCACTGTCGGAGGGGCAATACTGAGGGAATGCCGCACTGTCGGAGGGGCAGTGCTGAGGGAACGCTACACTGTCGAGGGGCAGTACCGAGGGAGCGCTACACTGTTGGAGGAGCAGTACTAAGGGAGCGCTACACTGTCGAGGGGCAGTACTGAGGGATTGCTGCACTGTCAGAGGGGCAGTACTGAGGGAGTGCTGCATTGTCGGAGGGGCAGTACTGAGGGAGCGCGGCACTGTCAGAGGGGCAGTACTGAGGGAAGTGCCGCACTGTCGGAGGGGCAGTACTGAGGGAGCGCAGCACTGTCGGAGGGGCAGTACTGAGGGAGCGCGGCACTGTCGGAGGGGCAGTACTGAGGGAGTGCTGCACTGTCGGAGGAGCAGAACTGAGGGAGTGCTGCACTGTCGGAGGGGCAGTACTGAGGGAGCGCGGCACTGTCGGAGGGGCAGTACAGAGGGAGTGCTGCACTGTCGGAGGGGCAATACTGAGGGAGTGCTGCACTGTCGGAGGGGCAGTCCTGAGGGAGCGCGGCACTGTCGGAGGGGCAGTACTGAGGGCGCGGAGCACTGTCGGACAGGCAGTACTGAGGGAGTGCTGCACTGTCGGAGGGGCAGTACTGCGGGAGAGCAGCACTCTCGGAGGGGCAGTACTGAGGGAGCGCGGCACTGTCGGAGGGGCAGTACTGAGGGCGCAGCGCACTGTCGGAGAGGCAGTACTGAGGGAGGGCCGCACTGTTGGAGGGTCAGAACTAAGGGAGCGCCGCACTGTCGGAGGGTCAGTACTGAGGGTGCGGCGCACTGTCGGAGGGTCAGTACTGAGGGTGCGGCGCACTGTCGGAGGAGCAGTACTGAGGGAGCGCCGCACTGTCGGAGGGGCAGTACAGAGGGAGTGCCGCACTGTCGGAGGGGCAGTACTGAGGGAGTGCTGCACCGTTGGAGGGGCAGTACTGAGGGAATGCTGCACTGTCGGAGGGGCAGTACAGAGGAAATGCTGCACTGTCAGAGGGTCAGTACTGAGGGAGCGGCGCCCTGTCGGAGGGTCAGTACTGAGGGAGCACCGCACTGTCGGAGGGGCAGTACTGAGCGAGCGGCGCACTGTCGGAGGGGCTGTACTGAGAGAGTGCTGCACTGTCGGAGGGGCAGTACTGAGGGAGCGCGGCACTGTCAGAGGGGCAGTACTGAGGGAGCGCGGCACTGTCGGAGGGGCAGTACTGAGGGAGTGCTGCACTGTTGGAGGGGCAGTACTGAGGGAGTGCTGCACTGTTGGAGGGGCAGTACAGAGGGAATGCTGCACTGTCGGAGGGGCAGTACTGAGGGAGTGCCGCACTGTCGGAGGGGCAGTACTGAGGGAGCGCCGCACTAACGGAGGGGCAGTACTGAGGGAGTGCGGCACTGTCGGAGGTTCAGTACTGAGGGAGGGCTGCACTGTCGGAGGAGCAGTACTGAGGGAGCGCCGCACTGTCAGAGGGGCAGTACAGAGGGAGTGCTGCACTGTCGAAGGGACAGTACTGAGGGAGTGCTGGACTGTCGAAGGGACAGTACTGAGAGTGTGCTGCACTGTTGGCGGGGCAGTACAGAGGGAGTGCTGCACTGTCGGAGGGGCAATACTGAGGGAGTGCGGCACTGTCGGAGGGGCAGAACTGAGGGCGCGGCGCACTGTTGGAGAGGCAGTACTGAGGGAGAGCAGCACTCTCGGAGGGGCAGTACTGAGGGAGCACGGCACTGTCGGAGGGGCAGTACTGAGGGCGCGGCGCACTGTCGGAGAGGCAGTACTGAGGGAGCGCCGCACTGTGGGAGGGTCAGTACTGAGAGAGCGCAGCACAGTCGGAGGGTCAGTACTGAGGGAGCGGCGCACTGTCGGAGGAGCAGTACTGAGGGAGCGCCGCACTGTCGGAGGGGCAGTACTGAAAGAGTGCGGCACTGTCGGAGGGGCAGTACTGAGGGAGTGCGGCACTGTCGGAGGGGCAGTTCTGAGGGAATGCTGCACTGTCGGAGGGGCAGTACAGAGGAAATGCTGCACTGTCAGAGGGGCAGTACTGAGGGAGTGCCGTACTGTAGGAGGGGCAGTACTGAGGGAGCGCCGCACTAACGGAGAGGCAGTACTGAGGGAGCGCGGCACTGTCGGAGGGGCAGTACTGAGGGAGTGCTGCACTGTCGGAGGAGCATTACTGAGGGAGCGCCGCACTGTCGGAGGGGCAGTGCAGAGGGAGTGCTGCACTGTCGGGGGGCAGTGCTGAGGGAGGGCTGCACTGTCGGGGGGCAGTACTGAGGGAGTGCTGCACTGTCGGAGAGGCAGTACTGAGGGAGTGCGGCACTGTCAGACGGGCAGTACTGAGGGCGTGCAGTATTGTCGAAGGGGCAGTTCTGAGGGAGCGCCGCACTGTCGGAGGGGCAGTACTGAGGGAGCGCCGCACTGCTGGAGGGGCAGTACTGAGGGAGTGAGGCACTGTCGGAGGGGCAGCACTGAAGAGCGCCGCACTGTCGGAGGGCAGTACAGAGGGAGTGCTGCACTGACGGAGGGGCAGTACAGAGGGAGTGTGGCACTTTCGGAGGGGCTGTACTGAGGGAACGCTGCACTGTCGGAGGGGCAGTACTGAGGGAGTGCAGCACTGTCGGAGGGGCAGTACTGAGGGACTGCTGCACTGTCGGAGGGGCAGTACTGAGGAAGTGCTGCACTGTCGGAGGGGCAGTACAGAGGGAGTGCTGCACTGTCGGAGGGGCAGTACTGAGGGAGTGCTGCACTGTCGGAGGGGCAGTACTGAGGGAGTGCTGCACTGTCGGAGGGGCAGTACAGACGGTGTGCTGCACTGTCAGAGGGGCATTACTGAGGGAGGGCTGCACTGTCGGAGGGGCAGTACTGAGGGAACGCGGCACTGTTGGAGGGGCAGTACTGAGGAAGTGCTGCACTGTCGGAGGGGCAGTACAGAGGGAGTGCTGCACTGTCGGAGGGGCAGTACTTAGGGAGTGCTGCACTGTCGGAGGGGCAGTACTGAGGGAGCGCGGCACTGTCGGAGGGGCAGTACTTAGGGAGTGCTGCACTGTCGGAGGGGCAGTACTGAGGGACTGCGGCACTGTCAGACGGGCAGTACTGAGGGTGTGCAGTATTGTCGAAGGGGCTGTTCTGAGGGAGCGCGGCACTGTCGGAGGGGTAGTACTGAGCGAGTGCCGCACTGTCGGAGGGGCAGTACTGAGGGAGCGCGGCACTGTTGGAGGGGCAGTACTGAGGGAGCGCGGCACTGCCGGAGGGGCAGTACTGAGGCAGTGCTGCACTGTCGGAGGGGCAGTACTGAGGGAGTCCTGCACTGCCGGAGGGGCAGTACTGAGGGAGTGCTGCACTGTCGGGGGGCAGTACTGAGGGAGGGCTGCACTGTCGGAGGAGCAGTACTGAGGAAGCGCCGCACTATCAGAGGGGCAGTACAGAGGGAGTGCTGCACTGTCGGAGGGGCAGTACTGAGGGAGTGCCGCACTGTCGGAGTGGCAGTACTGAGGGAGTGCTGCACTGTCGGAGGGGCAGTACTGAGGGAGTGCGGCACTGTCAGATGGGCAGTACTGAGGGCGTGCAGTATTGTCGAAGGGGCAGTTCTGAGGGAGCGCCGCACTGTCGGAGGGGCAGTACTGACGGAGCGCCGCACTGCTGGAGGGGCAGTACTGAGGGAGTGAGGCACTGTCGGAGGGGCAGCACTGAAGAGCGCCGCACTGTCGGAGGGCAGTACAGAGGGAGTGCTGCACTGACGGAGGGGCAGTACTGAGAGAGGGCTGAACAGTCGGAGGGGCAGTACAGAGGGAGTGTGGCACTTTCGGAGGGGCAGTACTTAGGGAGTGCTGCACTGTCGGAGGGGCAGTACTGAGGGACTGCGGCACTGTCAGACGGGCAGTACTGAGGGCGTGCAGTATTGTCGAAGGGGCAGTTCTGAGGGAGCGCGGCACTGTCGGAGGGGTAGTACTGAGCGAGTGCCGCACTGTCGGAGGGGCAGTACTGAGGGAGCGCGGCACTGTTGGAGGGGCAGTACTGAGGGAGCGCGGCACTGCCGGAGGGGCAGTACTGAGGCAGTGCTGCACTGTCGGAGGGGCAGTACTGAGGGAGTCCTGCACTGCCGGAGGGGCAGTACTGAGGGAGTGCTGCACTGTCGGGGGGCAGTACTGAGGGAGGGCTGCACTGTCGGAGGAGCAGTACTGAGGAAGCGCCGCACTATCAGAGGGGCAGTACAGAGGGAGTGCTGCACTGTCGGAGGGGCAGTACTGAGGGAGTGCCGCACTGTCGGAGTGGCAGTACTGAGGGAGTGCTGCACTGTCGGAGGGGCAGTACTGAGGGAGTGCGGCACTGTCAGATGGGCAGTACTGAGGGCGTGCAGTATTGTCGAAGGGGCAGTTCTGAGGGAGCGCCGCACTGTCGGAGGGGCAGTACTGACGGAGCGCCGCACTGCTGGAGGGGCAGTACTGAGGGAGTGAGGCACTGTCGGAGGGGCAGCACTGAAGAGCGCCGCACTGTCGGAGGGCAGTACAGAGGGAGTGCTGCACTGACGGAGGGGCAGTACTGAGAGAGGGCTGAACAGTCGGAGGGGCAGTACAGAGGGAGTGTGGCACTTTCGGAGGGGCTGTACTGAGGGAACGCTGCACTGTCGGAGGCGCAGTACTGAGGGAGTGCATCACTGTCAGAGGGGCAGTACTGAGGGAGTGCTGCACTGTCGGAGGGGCATTACTGAGGGAGTGCTGCACTGTCGGAGGGGCAGTACAGACGGTGTGCTGCACTGTCAGAGGGGCATTACTGAGGGAGGGCTGCACTGTCGGAGGGGCAGTACTGAGGGAACGCGGCACTGTCGGAGGGGTGGTACTGAGGGAGTGCCGCACTGTCGGAGGGGTAGTACTGAGGGAGGGCGGCACTGTCAAAGGGGCAGTACTGAGGGAGTGCTGCACTGTCGGCGGGGCAGTACTGAGGAATCGCTGCGCTGCCGAAGGGTCGGTACTGAGGGAGCACTGCACTGTCGGAGGGGATGTTCTGAGGGAATGCTGCACTGTCGGAGTGGAGTACTGAGGGAGCACTGCACTGTCGGAGGGGCAGCACTGAGGGAGCGCTGCACTGTCGGAGGGGCAGTACTGAGGGAATGCTGCACTGTCGGTGGATCAGTACTGAGGGAGCGCGGCACTGTCGGAGGGGCAGTACTGAGGGAGCGCTGCGCTGTCGGAGGGGCAGTGCTGAGGGATTGCTGAGGGAGCTCCGCACTGTCGGTTGGAGCAGTAGTGAGAGAGCGCGGCACTGTCGGAGGGGCAGTACAGAGGGAGCACCGCACTGTCAGAGGGGCAGTACAGAGGGAGCACCGCACTGTCAGAGGGGCAGTACTGAGAGAATGCTGCACGTTCGGAGGTGCAGTACTGAGGGAGCACCGCACTGTAGGAGGGGCAGTACTGAGGGAGCGCTGCACTGTCGGAGGGACAGTACTGAGGGAGTGCTGCACTGTCGGACGGGCAGTACTGAGGGATCGCTGCACTGTCGGAGGGGCAGTACAGAGGTAGCGCTGCACTGTCGAGTGGCCGTACTGAGGGAGCACCGCACTGTCGGAGGAATAGTACTGAGGAAGCGCCGCACTGTCAGAGGGGCAGTACTGAGGGATTGCTGCACTGTCGGAGGGGCAGTACTGAAGGAGTGCTTCACTGTCAGAGAGGAAGTACTGAGGAATCGCTGCACTGCCGAAGGGTCAGTACTGAGGGAGCGCTGCACTGTCGGAGTGGAGTACTGAGGGAGCACTGCACTGTCAGAGGGGCAGCACTGAGGGAGCGCCGCACTGTCAGAGGGGCAGTACTGAGGGAGCTCCGCACTGTCGATGGGGCAGTACTGAGGGAGTGCTGCACTGTCGGATGGACAGTACTGAGGAAGCGCTGCACTGTCAGAGGGGCAGTACTGAGGGATTGCTGCACTGTCGGAGGGGCAGTATTGAGGGAGTACTGCACTATCGGAGGGGCAGTACTGAGGGATAGCTGCACTGTCGGAGGGACAGTACTGAGGGAGTACTGCACTGTCGGAGGGGCTGTACTGAGGGATCACTGCACTGTCGGAGGGGCTGTACTGAGGGATCACTGCACTGTCGCAGGGGCTGTACTGAGGGATCACTGCACTGTCGCAGGGGCAGTTCTGAGGGAGCGCTGCACTGTCGCAGGGGCAGTTCTGAGGGAACGCTACACTGTCGAGGGTCAGTACCGAGGGAGCGCTACACTGTTGGAGGAGCAGTACTAAGGGAGCGCTACACTGTCGAGGGGCAGTACTGAGGGATTGCTGCACTGTCAGAGGAACAGTACTGAGGGTGTGCCGCACTGTCAGAAGGGCGGTACTGAGGGAGTGCTGCACTTCGAGGGGCCGTACTGAGGGAGCACTGCACCGTCAGAGGGGCAGTCCTGAGGGAGCGCTGCACTGTCGCAGGGGCAGTTCTGAGGGAGCGCTGCACTGTCGGGGGAGCAGTACTGAGGGAGCGCCGCACTGTAGGAGGGGCAATACTGAGGGAATGCCGCACTGTCGGAGGGGCAGTACTGAGGGAACGCTACATTGTCGAGGGGCAGTACTGAGGGAGTGCTGCACTGTCGAGGGGCAGTACTGAGGGAGTGCTGCACTGTCGGAGGGGCAATACTGAGGGAATGCCGCACTGTCGGAGGGGCAGTGCTGAGGGAACGCTACACTGTCGAGGGGCAGTACCGAGGGAGCGCTACACTGTTGGAGGAGCAGTACTAAGGGAGCGCTACACTGTCGAGGGGCAGTACTGAGGGATTGCTGCACTGTCAGAGGGGCAGTACTGAGGGTGTGCCGCACTGTCGGAGGGGCAGTACTGAGGGAGCGCTGCACCGTCGGAGGGGCAGTACAGAGGTAGCGCTGCACTGTCGAGGGGCCGTACTGAGGGAGCGCCGGACTGAGGGAGCGCCGCACTGTCGGAGTGGCAGTACTGAGGGAGTGCTGCACTGTCGGAGGTTGCATGTTTCGGATTAAATATTGAGGACTGTGGGAGGAGATGAAATGGATGGCTTCCATGAGAGCGGAGAACGATCGGTGATTGGCTGTTATTGTTGCTGTGTAAGTTTGATCTCATTCCGTTTGTTTTAGTGCGGGAAACCTGTTGAGCTGGTGGACGTGCTGGCTTGTCCACAATTCACATTCCTGCAGGACAGTGAGGAGCTGTGGGTCGAGGTCCTGGAGGTGGACATGGATGAGAAGGAGGTCCAGGGAAGTTCAGGTGGCAGCACGTGGGAGCTGGAAGTGAAGGTGCGGCCACTGGACCTGGAAACCAAACGGGACTCCGGCTGTGGGAGTTGGGACGGCGACCCGCTCCATCCCGAGAACTACAACCAGGCCACAGTGGTGGAAGCAAAGACTAGAAAAAGTTCTGGAAGATATCTGAGGGACGATTGCGTCCTGTGCCACAAGAAGGCCACCCAGTGCCTTTTCTCTGATTTGAGCTGCCCACTGGTTTCTTCATCCAATCATCATCGACCTCTCAGCCCACTAGGTGAAAGCCCACATTCAGCCCCTGACCTTCGAAGTGATGGTGGCCGCCTTGAAGAGGAGCTGGGCGGGCACGTTGAGAAACAGAGCTCCAGGGCTGACCTCCACCGGGCGGCCTTCTTCCTTCAGCCACCGGGTCCTGAGCTCATCCAGTACGTGTCGGTCCAGGTGGAGACACCGGGGCTGAGGGCGGGGAAGCAGGAGATGAGGAGGGGAGGGACCGAGGGAGCGTTGGCCGCCTCTGGCCAGGAATATACCAAAGTGTGGGGGATTGGCAGTGACCGGGCCCTGTGCTTAGTGCAGGCTGGCTGGAGTCTGACCAGCGAAGGGCCCAAACCGGTCACTCAGGCTGCCTCTGGTGAGGCCACAGGTGATGGCCAATGTAACACGTCCTGCCCAATGGGACAGCCTAATAGCCAAAGATACATTGAGTCACAGGCCCCACTGAAAGGTGTGCACTAAATCACCAATAACCTCAGGAGGCCCCAGCCTCTCAGTGGCAGTGCCAAGGCCTCACTCTATTATATTGCATCAGCGAATCATAGGAGAATCGTAGAAACTTACAACACAGGAGGCCATTCAGCCCGTCGTGCCAGTGCCGGCTCTTTGAAGGAGCCATCGTGCTCAGTCCCACATCCCCGCTTTCTGTCCGTAACCCTGTAATTGCTCATCCCCAAGAACCCGTCCAACTCCCTTCTAAAATTATTGATGGAATCAGCTTCCACCACCTTTTCAGGTCGAGCGTTCCAGATCCCGACAGCTCAGTGAAAACTCTCCTCATCTCTCCTCTCGATCTTTTGCCAATGATCTTGAACCTCTGACCTCTGGTTACTGACCCACTCGCCAGAGGGAATAGTTTCTCTCTCTCTATCAAATCCTCTCATCATCTAGAAAACCTCAATTAGGTCACCTCTTCACCTTCTCCGTTCCAAGGAGAACAGTCTGAACTTTCCCAACCTCTCTCCATAACTGAAGTCCCTGGTAACACCCTGGCGAACCTCCTCTGCACCCTTTCTAAGGCCTTTACATCATTCCTGAAGTTTGGTGCCCAGAATTATCGACATTACTCCAGTTGAGGCCTAACTTGTGATTTATAAAGTTCGAGCCTGATCGTTGCTTTAATATTCTATTCCTCTGTTTATAAACCCAAGCAACACATCTGCTTTTTAAACCACCTCATCAACTCGTCCGGCCACCTTTACTGCTCATTTACTGGGACCTGAATCCTGTCTGAAGTCCCCACTCAATCAGCCACTCCACGTCAGAGCAGGAAAGGCCCAGGCCCTATCCTCGGCCTGTGCTGGGTGAGCTGATCACACCCAGTGTGGTACTGAGCCCCACACACAGAGCAGGAAAGGCCCAGGCCCTATCCTCGGCCTGTGCTGGGTGAGCTGATCACACCCAGTGTGGTACTGTGCCCCACACACAGAGCAGGAAAGGCCCAGGCTCCATCCCCGGCCTGTGCTGGGTAAGCTGATCACACCCAGTGTGGTACTGAGCCCCACACACAGAGCAGGAAAGGCCCAGGCCCTATCCTCGGCCTGTGCTGGGTGAGCTGATCACACCCAGTGTGGTACTGAGCCCCACACACAGAGCAGGAAA